>NC_134131.1:10423793-10728448 GCF_040939455.1 Microcebus murinus | reverse complement strand
ATTATACAAGTAACATACTTATGGTCAAGTAAGTCAAATATTACATAAGTTTATAGAGTGGAAAGGAGAAATCACCCATAATCTTATTCCTCAGAGATAACTGCTATCAAAATATTCTTTCAGAGTTCTGCTATACAGAAATATGTACATTTCAGTGGAGCCTTCTGGGGACCTCATGGAAATCTGTTAAATTAAAATTGGACAAAGAGAACAGTGGGTGGTTCCAGCCTGGGATTTGGGGCAAGTAGTTTGTAAAGTATTCACCTACCATATTGCACATATTAGATTGAACCATATGAAACTACTAATATTCAGCTGTTTCTGACCTAGAAATACAGTGATTTCATATGGTTCAATCTAATGTATGTGAAGCCTAGAATCAGAACTGATATGGGATTAAAGTACATTTCATCATGTCGAAGAAGAAAAAGGATCAGAGAGAGAAGTATCCAGTCTAAGATCATATACCACATTAGTGATAGAATCACGGTTGGTTCTCTTTCCACTGAACCATGCAAAGCCTTTCATACTCTTCTTCTTTTAATATAATTATCTTCTAGGTGTCATGATAATCTTCTAGAAGCATATTTCAATTTGTACCAGAAAATTTCTCATAGAACTCAATCAAAACAAAAGAGGCTGCTTTAGAGGCAGTTTAGTCCCCTTGACTGGAGATGAGGCTCGGAGGGGCCCTGTGAATTGGCTCAAGAAGCACATGAACCATGGAGCTAATGAGATACAACATTCAGGGTTATATTCAGATGTAACCATGGAGCTAATGAGATATAACATTCAGGGTCATGACTGGCATGGGCTCCTTCTTAAGGTCCTAGCAGGGGTCCTTAGCAACATATCAACATGGTGATATATTTTTGTAATATTTGCAAAAATAAGAGCTTTTTGAATTCGTTTTCTTAAAGAGAATTCCCAGAATTGTATAAGCTTCAGGCCTGGATCCACTCCAGGTGTGTGGCACCAGACTTTGAAAAGCACTAGGCAAGGAGACTAGAGGTCCTGGGTTCCAATCATGGCACCACTCTGGCCCAAATGGGCAGTGTGGCACTTGCCCTGCTTTACTTACTCATGGGAGGGTGAACGATAGGGGTAAAAATCACATATGTTAAATGTGTTGAAATATGAACAAATATAAATAAATAATATTGCTCAGATTTCCTATCTGTGATGTGGGATAATCGTCACTACTTCTCACAGCTATTGAAGATAACACATAAAAAATATGTCCCCAGAGCATCTTCCTGTTTCATTTCCTTCTGCTACAACTTCTTTTCTCCTTTCTCCGACCCCCAGCCCCCCAAGATTCCAGCCACTGGACCAGTCATTGGTCATTTTCTTTTGTTACTTCTATATGTTTGTTCATGGCTCCTACTGTTTATAAAGTCTATCTTTGCCTGGAAAAAATCCTTATCCACAAAGCCCAGGTCTGCCAGCCCCTCTCCTTCCACCCTAGTGATGTCCTCCCCTTATCACTGTTTCTTGTTGGTATTATAGAAAGAGACATGGAGGCCTGCTGTGGTCATAGCTGAGTTATGGGAGCTCCAGAAGTGATCCCCAGGTGTCTTGATCTCCCACCATCCCTGGCCCTCCCGCATTAGATAATAGACACACGGTTCTTGATGTACATATGATAGGGATAGAGGAAGTTGCCATGAAGAGTGGCATTTAGAGCCTTCAGCACAGCGTGCAGGCTCTCCTACCAGGTCTCGGTCCCATTGGTGGTCTCCATAGCAACAGGGGTTGAGGTGGGGGAAGAACTGGAGGATGTTCAGACAGCAGGCAAATTCGCTGAGTCTGAGTCAGCTTCAGGAGTTTCCTTGTGGATGCCCTGAGGCTCCTCAGCCCCTCACATGTAGGGTCTCAGTATTGACTTGAGGAGCTGGGAAGGCTGAGAGCTTCCTCTCAGCAGGGCTCCAAGGGCTCCTGTTTGCTCGCTGGACTTTGCACCCTCTGCTCCAGATGGCCCGGGCACTGCGCCCCTGTGCGCTCGCGCCCCACGCCCTCCTGGCTCTGCGCTCCCACCCGCGCTCTGCCTCTAGCTTATCTTGAAGGGTTCAAAAGTAAATAAGATTACTTGAAATTCTATATTATATGGGCATTATATTGAGCTTATTAATATCTGCTTACACAGTTTTTCAGGTTGAAATTATTGCAGATATATTTTATAGCATATAATCATTCTGATAATGATGATAACAAGGGCTAAAATTTATTGAATGTTTGCTGTGCAAGGCAATGTGCCAAGCAATTATATGCATTTTCTACTTTAATTCTAACTGCAACCTAATAAAGTAGGTAGAACTTTGAGGTTCTGAGGAAAGACTTATACATATCTGCAAATGTTATCTTGGCCCATCTTCATTTGGCAGACAGTGGGCTTTTCTCCAGGGTGATGCCTGCTTCTTGAGTTTCATAACAAAATGTTAACCCTACTCTTTACTTGGATGCACATAGCACATTATTCTGCCTTTAACTACCAACTTAGAATTAAGTGGACTTGAATTCTCACCTGCCCATTCTCACTTGCCTATTGCCAAGAGCTTGGTTGTGATGAATATTGTTCATGAAAGAGCACCCAAAGGGCAGTGGCTATCCAATATATGCTTACATTTCCCACTTTCTAATATATGGTAGTCCCTAGTCTCATGTGGCTATTTAAATTTAAATAAATTAAAATAGAAAATAATTAAATTAAATTTCTATTTTAAGTAAATTAAAATAGAAAATTCAGTGCCTCTGTTCAATATCCATATTACAAGTGCTCAATATCTACATATGGTTAGTGGCTTTCAGATTGGACAGCACAGACATAGAACATAATGATCATTGTAAAATGTTCTATTGGCCAGTGCTGCAATAGACAACTGTATAGCTTCATATCTGGACTGCATTTTTGAAAAAAAAAATTGCTTTAATTTAATTGTGTTTTGATGTGCTGACATTGGCCTGTATCGTGGCTTATTTTAGTAATAATAGCTAATGTTTATTGAATATTCTTATGTGTAAGACACTATTCAAAGCACTTTTTATGAATTGACCAGTTTAATTCTTAAAATAATTCCACGAAGTAGGCATTATTATCAAACTCCATTTTATAGATAAGGAAATGGAAACTCTGAGAGGTTAAGTGACTTGTGCATCATCACCAAGATGGTAAATAGCAGAGGTGGAATTTGAGTCCTGTAAGTTTGACACAAATCCAAGTTCATAACCACCACATCATGGTGCCTCTGAAATCCCTATGAAGCTGCTTTGGAGTTATTCTCAGGATATGAGTAGTAACTGGGTTGCTTTTATCACTTTATTTTTGTATCCCTGTTCCTCCTGATTGTAGCTGTTTATTCATTTTATTTTTGTAATTATAATGCTGTGGTACAATTCTGATGTTAACTACCTGAAGTTAGAGCAGACTCCACGAATTAATGGCACAGTCCCCCCGAAAAACTACTTTCACTTAAAATGTCAGTCATAAGTTCAGGTGTCTTTAGGCCACCTGCATGTCTGACCAACTAGCTGTAAACTCAGTGGTTCCTATGATCCCCTCAGGTCCAATAATTTGCTAGAATGATTCACAAATTCAGGAAAGTGCTATATTTACAATTATATTTTTATCATAAAGGCTGTAAATCAGACCAGCCAAATGAAGACTTGCAAAGGGTGAGGTCTGGGAGACCCCCGAGGTGGAACTTTCATACCCTCTCCTTTGAAGTAAAACCCATTACCCTCCTGGCACATTGACGTGTTCACCAGCCAGGAATCTTGCTTAAGTCTTGGTGTCCAGAGTTTTTATTAGGATCTCATTACAAAGGGATAATTAATTAAATCATTGGCCACATAATTCAATTCAGTCTTCAATTCTTTCCCCTCCTTGGAGGTTGGGTTGACTCAAAGCCCCAACCTCTAATCTCATGGTTGGTCTTTCGTTGACCCATCTTGAGTTATCTAATTAGCATAAATCAGGTATGATGCAAGGAGCCTATCATGAATAACAAAAACACTCCTATCACTGAGGAAATTTCATGCATTTAGAAGTAATATTCTAGGAAACAGAAACAAAACCAGATAAATTCTTTATTATGCAACAGTATATAATTTTTCGAGTCTACCTCAAATCCTTTTTAAAGTAAGGTAGAGGATTTATGTATTTTTCTGTGTTTATATGTAAAATATAAACAATATTTTATATTTATTTTATATATTTTATAAAATATAAATAAATATATATATAAATACATATAAATATATAAAAATATATAAATTACATATATTTTATATATTTTTAATATAGGTACTATAGGTCTACTAACCATAGTTGTATGGATTTCCAGAACTGAAGATTGCTTTAGAAGTAATGTGGCTTTACACCCTTACTTTACAGATGAGGAAATAAGTCTCAGAGAAGGCAAGTGGCTTGCCCAGCCAGCTAGTGGCAGAGTTGGAACTAAAACTCAGGGTTTTTAACCTTATATTTAATACTCTTATTGTCTTTGCAATCTCAAGCTTCTCCTGTGACACTGGCCATAGACTGACTGCTTTGTACTTTTTTCACTGCTTTACTGTGCTTAGCAACCTCAGGCTGCTTTTGGGAGAAGGATGTGGTGCAACATGCAAGGCTCAGCACAAACCACCTGCCTTTTACATATGCTGTTCCCTCTGCCACAGATGCTATTCTCACTCATTGGCTATTTCTTTTTTATTTTTTTTGCCATTTCTTAATTGTGTTTAAATATATGAGCTAAACATCATCTCCTCTGTGAAGTCTTCCCTGATCTCTCTTCTCTCAGAATTAATCTCTATCTTTTTAGAATGTGCCCCTACCTCAGAGGCAGTTAGCACACTGTATTGTAATTATTTTTCCACATTGTGAAATAGCCATCTCAAACCTTAACAGAATTCTTGATTCATTCTTGTGAATCAAGGGGAATGAGCCTGTTTCTCTGTTCGTCTTCCCAATCCTGATATAACATTATCACTGACCCAGATGCTTAATCCTAAAATCTAGAAATCACCTTGATTTCTCTCTTGTCCTCATCTTGCACGTCTGATTAACATCAAATCCTTTTGTTCTACAACCTAAATATATCCTAAAGCTTTTATCACTTACCTCCTACCTGGTCTGTCCCCCTCTTCTCTTGCTTTCTTTCAATCCATTCTCCATGCAGTAGCCAGAGTTCTCCTTTCAAAATGTAAAACAGATTATGTCACTTCCAGCAAAATAGTTTCTCTTTTCAGTGAGATTAAATCCAAACTTTTTATTGTGGGTGGCAAGGACCTACATGATGTGGCCTGTTCCTCCTTCAGTTTGTACCAGGCTCCCTCTCCTGCAAGGCTTTGCCTTTCTTGATTTCTTCCTGTTTCTCAAACACACCATGTTTGTTTCTTTCTTAAGGCCATACCAAGGTGTGGCTTGCTGTCAGAGTGTGGTGGGAGAGAGGAAGATTTGGCTTCTCTCTCATCCCCATATTCTCATTAACCTCTCCCAAAGCCACTTCAAATAAACATAAAATGTGAGTAAAAACAGTTGGTTGCTATACAAATGCAGCCTCAAGACAAGTTTCCTGGTCTCTCCCTTCCAGCCAGATTGCGCCAGGATCTTCAGCTTGATTTCTCAGTTAAAATGCAATCTCCTCAGAGCACTCTCCAACCCTGTGACATCACCTAGTTTTATCAAGTTGGTAGAACTCAATAAAATGTCTTATTTATTTATTTGCCTGTTGCCTGGCCTCACTAGAATCCATGGCTCCATGATAGCAAGAACCTTGTGTGTTTTGTGTATTGCTTATTTCCCAGTCTCCCAATCATACCGGGCGTGTAGTAGACCCTCAATATATAGTTGTTGAGTGAATGGATACCCATCTGTTGTCTGCAGTAGGCTGTGAACTCCCTGAAAGCCCACATCGTGAGTTCTTTTTTGGTATTCTCAGTGCTTAGCACAGAGAATTTCATGGATGGGAAGTCATTAAAAGTTCATTGAGGAATACTGAATTAAATTTGGCCACTATTATTTATTATCTATGTGATCTTGGCATAGTTCCTTAACATTTTTGAACCTCGTTTATAATGCCTATTTCTCAGGGTTGTTGTTGAAATGAAAGTAGGTCAGTGGATACAGTATTCTACAAATGTAGGGAATTGTTATTGTTATCACTGGTCACTTTCCTGCTAAACACACTGGAGCTTATATTAACAGTGTATTTCTCAGTAATGCCAAAGTTACTTCTTATTGGCCTTCACAGGACTGAGCTGTCTCATATGGTAAATTCTCAAGTGGTTAGAAGGATGTTATAATAACTCTTTTGCTTCTGTACTGTGAATAGTAATGCAAGGCTACTTGGTAACTTAGAGCTGCCTACAGACACACTGCTGTTGCCAACACGTAGTTCTTATTGCCCCTGTGCTTCCCTGGTGTTTCCATTAGCCATGTAATATAGTTTTTGCCAGCTAAATGATTAGCGTCCAACTGTTCCTATGTTAATGCTTGTGTTCAGTTCATTTAAAAAAAAAATCCCACTAAGGATTCTTAGTTCATTTAAAAACTGTTTAAAGCTCAGAGAATGCTGTTTCTTAATAAAAAAAATATAATAATTCAGCTCAGGGACTTTTTTTCTATGGTGGGACTAAGAATCTTTATAGATATCAATGGTTATTTGGAAAAGTTAAATTGGAGTGCTATTCACTGATGTTGTTAAGCACAACAGCTACTGGAGCTATATTTAAAAATGTGTTCTGAAGTGAAGAGCGAAGAAAATTGATTTTGCAGATGCTCAGATGAAAGCAGTCACTTTTTATGAGGCAGAAAAAGGCAGTTTGAGACAATCCGTGTGGGGGAAGGGTGATTTTAGACCAGCCAAAGAATAGGCGCCTAGTGGGTGGGCCAGAAATGTGGGAGGTGTTATCACTCATCCAAAGGACATAGAGGATTAGGGAGAGCATGAGGAGATAGTGTCAGCCCACGTAAGGTTGGATCATTGATTTTTTTATTTTAGTTACGTCCCTTTTCTTAAAAATCCCAAGTCTTTAGTCTAGGACCTCCCATTCTTTTGCCCTACTTTGCATATTTTAACTTTTCCCATCACTGGCCTCATCACAATGTATGCATCCTCTCACCTATCCCATTAGCAGTCTCTTAGCTAAGCTGAGACCCTATTTAGTGCATGCTAAATGAGTAAAGCATTATCTTGTTCAGGCATCATGTTTGTATATTTATCAGTAATCCTCTAGAAATAGTATTCCTGACCATAAGATGATGATGATTGTGAGCTTGGATTTTAGACATTTTTATCTTTATGATGCCCATCTTTTTCAAATTTCCCTGGAATCACTTCCCATAGGCATTTATCACCTCTGCCAGAAAGGACAAAGATAGCCTTGAGCTGGATCAAGAAACTTGTGGGTGATGGAGAAATGTAGAAGTGTACTGGTGTGGAATATTCAGGGCCCTCTCTATTCTGATTTTGGATCCTCCCAAACTGGCTTTTCTGTCTCTGTCCTGAGTCAGGAGATGTAAGTATAATATAATCCCCAGCTTGTTATAATAGGAGACTATTACTATTGGATTAATATTTTGGACTTGATGTGCAAACAATGAGTTTATATCATTCCACCATTTTCTAATTTAACAGAACTGATTAACTTGCCCAAATCACTTACATATCTTAAAGTCATAGTGTATCTGATAGAACCCATGTGAAATTGCTGTTTTTGTAGTCAAAATGATGAAATATTGGGAATTTTTATATAGTTAAGTATAATAATAGCTAATAATAGCTAACTAACCTTTATTACATGTAACAAGTATTAATTGTAGTGTTTATTCAAATTAATACAAGCAAAGCACATATAACAGCCCCTGGCATAATAAGGATGTACCATGTGCATGTGGGGCACTATTCAAAATGCTTTACATGGATGATCTCATTTAATCCCTACAAATACTTTTTTGAGGTAATTGTTATTATCCCCATTTTATATATGAGAAAAATGAGGCTCATAAAGGTTAGGCAAATTACCCATGGTAAAGCAGCACTGAAGGATGAGCCAGGTATGACCCTGAACAGTTCACCCCCAGCCTGCATTCTCAGACATTAGGGCCTCATATAGTCCCAGATCATGTCTGTTGCAACTTCATTAAATAAATGTTTTGTTGAAAACTTACTGCCCTGGATGAAATTTCCTGGAGGGATAAAACATGTGCATCAAAAAGTTTTATCATGACTGCAGTGGGGAAGGGCTGAAGAGGTGGAACACAGAGGATTTTTAGGACAGTGAAAATACTCTGTATGATACTATAATGGTGGATATATGCCATTATACATTTGTCCAAAGCCATAGAATGTATAACGTCAAGAGTTAACCCTAATGTACAACTGTGGGTGATTATGATGTATCCGTGGAAGTTCATCAGTTGTAACAAATATACCACTCTGGTGGGGGAAGATAATAACGGGGGAGGCTTTTTGTGTGTGTGGGGGCATATTATATGGGAAATCTCTGTACCTTCCTATTAATTTTGCTATGAACCTAAAACTACTCTAAAAAAATAAATTTTCAAAATCAGTGTTACTACAAGGTAGCAACATTGGGCTATCACAACAAAGTGCATGTTAAGGTCCACATGTATGGTCAGAAAATATTGTTAAATTAGAAAATTATTTTGGCAATGTGAAGTTCAAAGAAAGTGTAAGACAAACTAGGGTGGGACACTAAATTCAAAATTGGAAGAAATTTGTTAATCACCAAGTTTCAATTCTTGTTGACACATAATACTCAAACACAGTCTCTGAACTTAAATGTTGCATTACCAGCAGTTGGTGAGTGTAGACACAGGATTATTTACACTTGCTGCAACTTTGATGTTTCATTTGTTGGGAACCCCCTCTGACAAAATTCTGTCTTCTTCAATTTTAAGTCCACAAGTTTGTTCATTCATTCATTCATTCAACAATTATTGAGCATCTATAATGTGCCAGGCACTGGGAATTATATACTAGTTAAAAGACATTGTCCCTGACCTTAAGAAGCTCACAGTCTTCTGAAGAAAAAAATCAAATGTTTGAACAAGAATTCAAATGTCTGCCATTGAAATACTGTTTCAGTACAGCGCAAGGCTTAGAATTAACAAAGGCTTACTCAGGTGCTTCCTATTCCTTTCAGATATATAGTCTGTTGCATCATAACTTAATTCTTTTGGCAGTTCAGAAGATTTATGGTCCATCATCCTATTGTATAGTCCCAACACATCAGGTCCTGAACATACTGTATAACTAGCAGTATGTTATGCTAGTAACATATTGGTTTGTATGTGTTACCTGAAGAGTAATTTTCAGTAGATGTCTGATTTTGGAGTAGATCTAAACTTTTACTGGAACCAGATAAAATTGTACTAATGTAACAAAGAGAGAAAGAGAAGAGTGTGGCTCACTCCATTTAGAAACATTGCTAAACTCCTGAATATTTGGCATCACGGGAATGAACAATTTAACTTCTCACATTTTCTCCAAGGAGAAAATTTTGGTCAATGTTTCAATAGTGAATTTACATCTTACGAAGGTTAACATCTATAGTTAGTATGCAAAAAAAAATTGGGGTATAATATAATAAATATTGATTCTGAACATCCAATGAAATTGGTCATAGAGACATTCTTATTTTTCAGCACCAAGAAACTGAGATTGGCTCAGGGGCAGTAGATTCATTTATCTCACATCCCACTCACTCTAGGCTGTATACATACTGAATGAAATGGGGGGCTGAATTGCATATATTATTTAAATTATTTTTGTTACTGAGCAACCTATATTAGAATTTGTGTAGGTTTAAAGACCATATGATGATAAGCCACTATATTGGTTATGTTTCTGCTCCTCTTTACATAATTTTTTCCCAGTTCAGTTCACTTCTCCCCCATTGCTGTATCAACCCACCTCAGTGGAATCTTACTGGAAGAATGGTAGGATTGAAGCTCCAAACACAGACTTGATCCCCCATTTAGAGGTGTTGGTGTTCAGGTTCTGATTATCTTACTGTGGGGTCTTGGTATCTTATGGCATATATTCATATCATCTGCCCATAAGCATGAGGCTGTAGGTCGATCAGGACCATCCTAATGGCTTAGTGACAAAGATATAAACTCTCTTTTCTCAATAAATATAGAACTTGTAACAGCTTGAGTATATTTAAAATTACCCCATCATAAATGGTGACTTGAATAGAAATGCAGTTGGTCATCTTAAAGGTATATCCATAAGGAAAGGGAAAGGGTAGAGGATCTCAGGCTCAGTGAATTTGAGATATCCAGAGTAAGACACTTGGTTACGGTGCTTCCAGTGTGGCTTCATCCTAACTAAATTTGAGAATGCTCCTTCTTAGTCCTTCCCACCATAAGGAACTTTTTCCATGGAGGAACATTTTGTGAATAAACAAGGACAAAAACATCGTTGTTCAAGCCAGCATAATTTACAACCCCAGCAATTCACACATATCTACATTACCCTTATTATGTACATTTTTCTTCTTTTTCCTTATTAATCTTATATCATAAAATTAAGCTTGAACTCACTATTGCAGCATCTATTACAATTGACCTATTAATTTAT
This sequence comes from Microcebus murinus, assembly GCF_040939455.1. Classification (NCBI taxonomy): domain Eukaryota; kingdom Metazoa; phylum Chordata; class Mammalia; order Primates; family Cheirogaleidae; genus Microcebus; species Microcebus murinus. The sequence goes on along the minus strand of NC_134131.1, from coordinate 10,717,838 downwards.
AATCATTATAAACATTATTGCAGTTATTAACTATGGCATCTCTTGTTCTCCTGTTATTTTTGATTCCAAATACTAACTTTCAACTGTTATGGTTGTCATTATTACTAATATTGACTTTGGAGTGACCTTCAGTGTATGATATCTCATTTTGGAGAAGGGAAGCATTTCTGTCTACTAGATTCAAGGCTTAGACCATTGTAGACTCCCAGTAGGTATCTGTTGAGGACAGAAACCAAGAAAGCACTGATAGTAGTTATAGGACTGGAGTAGGATAATGTAGCTTACATTAAGTAATTCACCAGCATCTTTAGTTGTCATTAGATTCAAAGAAATAATGAAAAATAAAACAACTCCATTATCATCTCCTGCAGCTGAAAAATTATTATTCACTCATTATTGGTTATTTTGAGTGTACATGCCAACATTTCGAACATATAAAAATAGTTGGATTATATATGATATTCAAATCATCTCTTTGAAGCTTCAGCTGTGGATTGTTCAGTAACCAGGGACTATGCCTTTGAAGCCTGCATACAATATGATTTCTGTAGGGAAATTCACAGACATAAAAGGAGCATGATATGTAAATAATCCTAACTTCTTTGCTCTGAAGTCATAAGACTGCTTCATAGTTCTAACCATCTAACAAAATTTTACCAACAAAATCTCCTTATATATGAAATAGGATGACCATACTTTATTTTAAATCAGGGAGGAGTATACAGTGCATTTTGAATGTCTTTTTAAGAGTATATGGAAAAAAGATCCTTAATCACATTTACAAGTCCCCCCCTTTTTTTTTTTTGCCATATAAGGTAACATTCATGGGTTCCAGGGATTTGGACATGAGTGTGTTTTGGGAGCTTATTATTCAACCTACCATAACTTTTATGGAAAGAAGTGACATATAAATATATTTTTAAAGTAAATAGAAATAAAATATTAGCTTATTTGAGACATGTAAAGTATTTCTATACTCTAATGTGGGGGAGCACAGATAAAGAAATTAAATTCCTATATGGTGATTTTTAATTCCTTTTATGAATTGTATCTAGTTTTCTATGATATTTCCTATGGGCTATTGATAGAGTGGATAAATATATTTTATTTCTTATATAAATTTATTATTAATATAAAATCAATTATACCGGTGGGATTTCTAATAAAAGGAAGAAAAGTTTCACATGTGTCAAATCTGCCTCCAAATGTTAATATACTGAAATCAATGTTAATTATGTTTAGTATAGGTAACTAAGAATGAGAATTATATTTTGTGGCTTTTTCAAACTATATGTTAATTTCTCTTTTTTAATCATGTATTTATTATTAATTGAAAAATAAAAATTATATATATTTATGAGGATCTCTGTGAGTTTTGATATATGTATACACAGTGAAATGATTAAATCAAGCTAATTAACATATCTGTCACCAAAAAAAAAAAAAAAAAGAGTATATGGAAAAATATCTAGCACATTTTAAAGCCAGGAAAAAATTGTTTCTTGTAAATACATAGAGAGATGGAATTGGATTTAATTAATTACGATCCAGATATGAGATCATAGAACATTAAAGTTGAAGTGACCTTCAAGATCATTTTGAGACCAAGTTTTGAGAAGTGAGAATCTCTCTTTTGCCTTTTTAAAAAAATGCCTCTTTTAATGGGGTATCCCTGCTTATAAAGTAGCTCCTTATCTTGTGGACCAACTCCAAATTCTTTGTTTTCATTAATGAGAATCCTATTTCCTTTTAACAACCTTCCATTGGTCTGGGATATCCAAGAATCATATAGGCAGACTTAAAGAGAATAGGAAAATCATACTGATATGGATTTTCATTGTTTTTCAGTTTTTCCATGAATCTCTTTTGTCTTTAACACCATGAGTTATCTAAGTGTAGATCCTGCCAAAGAAGTGAGCCTATAATGCCTTTCCCTCTAATTAGTTAACTCCTAAACTAAATTAGGTCTGAATCAGCAATGTATAATAAATACATTAACATTATTATCTGATGAATGCTATCAATTTTACTTCTGTCTTTGAATTATTAGTCTTCTATTTGTTTACATTACAAATTCAGTATGAGTAATTATGTAATAAGAAAATGATACTGTCACTTTAAATAAACTGCTCTGCAACTAAAACATCAGGACTATAATTAAAGGCATCATTCACAGCTTCCAATTTTAATACATAAAGGAGAAAGACATGATTAGATTTTAATGAACTCGCTTTTGTTTAAACTATATTTTTGTTTATTTCAACCTTGATATTGTGATTTCAAAACACCACAAAGTGTTACTAAACATCCATAATTTTAGACAATGTGGTTATATAATAGTAAATTTAACTGTCCTTGCCTCTGACATCAAGCTTTCAGTTTCTAAACTGTTCCTTAGATGCAAGCACAATTATCTTCTAGTACCTGGAATGGAATAATTCACCAAGACAGTTCGGCAAATTCCCAAGCTAGTAAACTTCCTTATTCACAGCTGGCCGGTGGCAGAAAGCATATGATCACACACAAAGCCCTGAAGCAAATGCGCCTTTACTTACTGGGGCTTCTAGTCCAAGGTAAGCAGCTGGGTTGGGTCAGCCTCAGCCTCAGAATAATCGTGACCTGGGCTGAATGTCCAAATTGCTGAGTTACCCTCTTTGAGCCTCAGTTTCTCCATATGTAAAGTGGAGAGACTATAATCTATCTGTACGGTTGTTGTAAGGAGTGTCTCAGATTCAGGATGTGAGCCTGGTTTAACTACAAAGCATGATACTAATGTGGATCACTGGTGTAACATGAAGGGCTCTGAAACTATACCTGAAGTCCAACAAGATCTTTCTATATTCCTGCCATCATGCCTAAAATTTGCATTATAAAAATCATTCTTTTGTAGTAAGTTATTATTTCTCAATTTGCCATCTGTAGACTACCTCAGATGTTTTTTAGGACATGCAGACTCCTGAACTTCACTCCTGCCCTACAGAATTAGGATATCTGAGCTGAAATTCAAGAATCTGCATTTTAACAAGATCTCTTGGCAACTTTTAGGCTTTGTAAAGTTGAGAACTCTCCAATAATGTATTGAAACCTCTTAAAAAATCAATGCTTTGACCGGGTGGTACGGGTCAGGGCTATTAGCCATTGACATTTTAACATTAATGAATATATTGGAATATTTAAGGTTACAGGAAATAGGAGATAGACCAGAAAACAACAACAAAAAAACTGGGGGCAAGAGGATGGGCAGAAAGGTGGGGAGAGCAAGAATGAGAATTACTGACATCATCGAGTAGCTTGAGCCAGTAGAGGACCAGGATAGTGTGTTGGGGCCAAGGAACATTATGGAGTTCCAAATAGAAACCTTCTTTTTGAAAGGTTTCTGGAGCTGATGTCCAAGGTATGAAAAGAGTGAGAACGAGAGAGAGAAAGAGAGTGAGAGCCAGGGAGAGAAAGAGAAAGAAAACAAACATGAACACTTGGGATGTTGAGGTAGAGTACACAGCAGAACAAAGCCCATTGAATTTATTCTAGCTCCTTCAGACCTTTAAGATTTCCTTATCATTTAATGGAAGCTATGTCTGAAGTCTCAAATTTTACATTTTACCCTCCATACTCACTTTCTTTTTTTTTTTTTTTTTTTGCCTTATGGTGAAGGGGGGAAAAAAGAGAAAACCATATGACCAGATTTTTAACACTTTATCAACAGATATTACTTGGAAGTTAGATTTATGATGTATAGATTACTGATTTACAGTGCCTTGTAAATGCCATTAGAATAACCTAGCAGCTTTAAAGCATTTAAGAATAGGCATAATGTTGTATTTTTTAGAGAAGAATGACAATTCATTTGAGACTCTGAATTAATGTACACATGCCACATCCAGCCCACACTCACCCACACCCTACATAATTATTTGCATCTTGTATTAACTAAAACTTATAGAGTTCTGAAGACCTTGATTATTGAATATGAATCTCTAGGATAACCTTTAAGATTTTCAGGTCCCAGGGCAAGAATGCAAGTAGAAGCCCAATCACAGCATGTCTAAATATTTCAAAGTTATAAATCAAGATAACCTATGAAATAAGGTGTGTTCTATCCTCTTATATTAACAAATATTATAATGAATTGGAAGTCCAGGTTCTGGACTCCTCAGAGTTTATTGCCAGAATGCAGTAGGAGAGACAGCCAGTCAGCAGCTTTGCTCCCCAGCCCCAGGTCCATGCTGTGCTCTGAGGCCCTCACACACATGCGTGTGGATACTGCAGCTTGCATAGTCGTAGGATTCTGGGATCCTGGGTGCTTGGAGCCTGGTCCAAGGGTAGGCTTATCCCTTTGGAATGTCTTAAGTATGAGTCCTAGGACAGGGAATGCTTTTGCCTGGGTATAAGAAAAGTACTAGGAAGTTATAAAATTGGAAGGAAACTGGATCATTTGATCTAAAGCTTTCATTTTACAAACAAAGCAACTGAGATGCAGAGAAGTTGTGTGCCTCGCCCAAGGTCAAACCACTAGCTAATGGCAGAGCTAAGACTAGAGCTCAGATTTTCTTTCACCTTTTCCTCTACGTCCATCCTTTTTGTATATGGTGAAATCCCCAAGTAGGTGTATTTTTCTATTGCTTCTAAAGTTTCATTAGTTTCAGAATGTTTTTCAGGCAGTCTTTTAAATTAGCATTTTCCCTAAAGTAACTAGTGGTTGAAGCTGGAAGCCTGGGTAGCAGTGGGTTCATCATGGCCTTGTACTAACCAGGAATGAGGAAGGGGCTGGGAGTGGGGAGGTGGAGGCTCCCCTGAGCAAAAGCTCTAATTGACAACAGAATAAAGGAAAACATGAGTTAAAAAGTGATCCCTTCACCAAATGTAAGTCAGAGAACCACCTTCACATGCCAGTACAATGGTGGATACTCTTGGTGGCACACCAATCGCCTCTTACATTTTCTGTGTGGTAAGAAATTCCTGTGACATCTTCTAATATGGATAGCAGCGACATCAAATACATTTTCACTCCATTTACTTGATTCTCTAACACCTGAAACTAACCAAATGCATTATTATTATTATAATTTTTAGCTTGTTTTTCCTTGTATACTTAAAGAGAAGTATATTTTAGAATTCTTACCAACCATGTGGGAAATCCAAGTTTAATTTCCAGACTAGGTAACCATAATTTAATCCTGGCTAATATTAGCAACTTACACGACTTTGGGTAAATTTCTCCTTAGCAGAGTAAGGAAGTTTGACTAGATATCATAGAGATTAAGAAAGTGGCCTCTGAAAGTTACTCTTAGCTTTATGACCTTAGGGAAGTCACAAGTCAGTTAACCTCTCTGAACCTCACTTTCCTCATCTGCAGAACAGTACAACCTTTCTCATAGAGTTGCTATGAAGGTTAAATGGGTTGTACAAGGAAAATTCTTAGAAAAATGCTTTGGGCTCAAAAAATTTGCTGCTATTATCATTTGGATTTTGGGTCCTAGTTTTGATTGTATAACTAGAAAACACACACATTACAAACTCAGTATGTCCAAAAGCAAGCTTATCTATCACCCTTTTCCTCCAGTTTTCTCCTTGTGTTTTCAATCTTGGTATTGATATCATCATTCATTCAGTTTCCCCAAGCCAGAAATCTGAAAATCATCTTTAACAACTCTTCTTTCCCCTTGTCCTTTAAGTCCAATCAATTACTAAATCTTACTGAGTTTTCTAAATATTTCAAACCAAACAAGATTTAATTTAAATATTTTTTATCCCCCTCTCCTTGCACTGCCACTGTCCTATTGGAGACTTTTTCCTACAGAAACCTTCTAACTGGTCTCCCTGCCTCTATTCTTGCCACATTCAATCCATCATACTGCCTTCAGTGTGATCTTTCTAAAGCACAGGCTTGATAACATCACTTCTTTAAAGTGATTTAAAGGCACTTGAAAGGGTAGCGTGTGCTTTCCTCAGCATGACACAAAGGAATATCTGACCACAAAGGGATGTCTGACCACAATCTCGTTTCTCACCCCACCCTCCGGCACCTTATATTACAGATATACAGAAGAATTTGCTTTGCCCTCAGCTTACCTCGTGGTTTCTCTTGCCCCTGAACATGCTGTTCCTGTTTAGCATATCATCCCTACCCCAGAGCTCTGTCTCCTCCCTACTTCGCAAGCCCACCTATCTGGAACACTAGTCCTTCTTCAAGACTCAGATTCAGTGTGAAGGCTTTTGGGCATGGGCAGATCTGGCTATTGTCTCTGCATGCTCCCATATTATAGGGTTATTTATTTTCCCATCCACATTCAGATTCCCCTAAGAGCAGAGACACGTCTTGTATTTCAGTATCCAGGTAAGTAAACAATAAGAAATATTTGTTAATTTATTTTTGACACAATTGTCTGGTCAAATTTAGATGAAATCATTTGGCATGAGTTATTCAGATGGCTCTTAGGTTTGGTTGGCCCATGCAAATACATCTGTGAAACTCAGGTCTAACTATCAACTAACCAACACCTCAAAAAATCAGTGTATCCTTTACTTTTAGATTTATCTCCTGTTCTAGGGACCTACTTCTTGACTCCTGTGTGCTAACCAACATTTTGTTAAATGCATGATGAAGGGCTTTCCCTGTGTATTCGAGAATCCTGGAATAGATCACAGAGCATCTGCAAATACTCCTTGCTGCTGATGGTAGCATAATCCTTAGTAGTTTCGCAAAATTCTGCATGGTAGGGATGAAAAACTGGGTTACGAGGTGCAAGGTGTTTATTCAGCGATACTTGGATATAGGGTATCCTCTCTCCTTAAGGACATTTGAATAATACTTTTTACCAGAGTATGAATTTGAGATTAAGAGTCTGTTTTCTCATCTTTAGGACTAAGAAATCTTCATGACAGAGTCTCAGCAATATTCTTCTGATGCTAATACAGAGTTTGGGTGAATGATACAGAGCTCTACACTGTCACATTCTTCAAACTTTTTTCATCTTTTCTGTCTCATAAAAATGTTGAGGGGTTGACCATGCATAAGTGTCTGACTTAATCAGCTATAAACCATGAAAAAAACCTGGCTATTCTCCTTTTTGTGTATGGTGTGAATAATGGATCAAAGTTGATTTTTTGCTAATGGATATCCAACTCTTCCAGCACCATTTGTTGAAAAGACAAGTCTTTCTTCATTGAATTACCTTTTCACCTATGTCAAAATTTAGTTGACTATATATGCGATGGTTTAATTCCAGTCTCTGTACTCTGTTTCATTGAACTGTTGTCTGTTATTATGACAATATCACACTGACTTGATTACTGTTGCCTAATAGTAAGTTTAAAATCAATAATCGAAGTCCTCCAACTGTGTTCTTCTTTTTTAAAGTCACCTACAATTTTCTTCTCTTCCTTAATCCCCACCCCTGCTTTAAATCACTCTTACCTCAGTGTTCATCTGGTTAATGCAAAGTTAAAGCAGTGTTTCTCAAAGTGTGATCATTGGAACTTGTTAGAAATGCAAATGCTCAGGCCGCACCTTAGATGTTTTGAGTCAGAACATCTGGGAGACTCAGCAATGTGAGTTTCGACAAGGCCTCCAGGTGATTCTGGTGCCCACTGAAATTTGGGAACCATTGATACAGAGCATTTCTCTATTCTAGGGATCAAAACAAACTTTTTTATAAAGAGCCAGATAATAAAAATTTTAGGCTTTGCAGACCATAGGATCTCTGTAATGATGATTCAGCTCTGCTGTTGTAGCACAAAAACAGCCATAGACAATATGTAAATAAATTACCATGGCTGTGTTCCAATAAAGCTTTATTTACACAAACGGGTGGTGGGCAGATTTGGTTTGTTTGCCAACCCCTGTTGTATTCCATTCTCACCTCTCCCACATCTAAAACCTTGGCATTTGTTTCATTTTTTTTTTTTTTTGGAGATTTGTATTCTCTATCATTTTAGAACCTCTTTAATTTAGGACCTCTTTATTTTAAGACCCCTCAAGGAAAATTCTCTTGGTTAATTAATGCTAAGTAGTTCTTTTAACAGAGCTTTTCCCTTGCCGAGGACTGGTATTTCATCTCACCCCAGCTAGTGCTAATGCCTGCTACTATGTATCTACTTTTTATTTTAAAAGCAGGCAGTTTGTCATTTAGCCTCACTCTTGAGCATGCCATCTGCACAAGTTGGCTATATGCTGCAGGAGCTTTTGTCTTTTATAGAGATGGGGGCCTCACTGTGTTCCCCAGGTTGGTCTTGAACTCCTGGGTTCAAGCAGTCCTCCCACTTTGGCCTCCCAAAGTACTGAGATTATAGGTATGAGCCATTGCACTTGACCTACAGGAGCTTTTTTTTTTTTTAATTTCAGAATTTTATGGGGGTACACATGTTTTGGTTATATAATTTGCTATTGTATAGTTTGAGTCAAAGTTATAAGGTGACATTCACTAGTTAGTGTGCATTGTACCCATTAGGTATGAATCTACTTATCCCTTCCTCCTTCTTCCCACCTACTTGATTTCTCTTGAGTTTTACTTAGTTTGTACTCTTATGTGCAGGTAAGTGTTGATTGATTAGTTCCAGTTTAGGAACTAATTTAGGAACTAAGGAAGGTCCTGCAGTAGGTATTGAGTACATGTGGTGTTTGTTTTCCATTCGTGTGATACTTCACTAAGAGGAATGGTCTCTAGTTCCATGTAGGTTGTTACAAAAGAAACTAGATCACCATTTTTTATGGCTAAGTAGTACGCCACGGTATACCATATTTTATTTATCTATTCATGTATTGATGGGCACTTGGGTTGTTTACACATTTTTGTAATTGTGAATTGTGCTGCTGTAAACATTCAAATGCAAATGTCTTTTTTTATAGAATGTCTTTTTTTTCCTACAGGAGCTTTTAAATCTCTGCAGATCACCAGCCCCAAAGAGGGTATTGGTGACGGTGTTGCATTAGTTTACTAGGGCTTCAGTAAAAAAGTATACCGAAAACTAGGAGGCTTGAAACAACAGTGATTTGTCTCAAAGTTCTGGATGCTAGTTCACTCAAGGTGTTTGCAAGGCCATGCTTCCTCCGAAGGCTCCAGGGGATCCTTTCTTTCCTCTTCTGGCTTCTGGTATTTGCCGGCAATCCTTCGTGTTGTCTTATAGATGCCTCATTTCAGTCACAGGCTCCCTTTTCTATGTGTTTTTTTTACTTTGTCTTTCCTCTGAGTGTTTCTGTATCTTCATATCCCCTTTTTATAAAGACACTGATCATACCAGATTAGGACCCAACCTAATGTACTCATCTTAACCTGATCATCAGTAAACTCCTATTTCCATAAAGTGACATTCAAATATACTGGGGATTAGGACTTCAACATCTTACTGGGGAACACGATTCAACACCTACAGTGATGAAGGTGGGAAATAAGGTTTAATAGCACCTGTTGTAGACAGAACCTTCACATATGAATTTTCAAGCATTATGTGTTCCACTTATTGCATGAAATGTGATATTTACCTCTGGGAAAGGTGCACAGAGCGATCTTTGCCTCATTTCAGTAAAAGAGACAATAGTTATCATTTGTGAATCTATTTTTTTTCCTGAGAGAGAATAAAATTATTACTTATATAGCAAATGTTAGAAGGAACTCAAGCTCTCAACAGGAATTTAAGTTCCTGGAACAGTATCAAACACAGTTGCTGACATACAGTATGTGCTCACTAAGTGGAAGAAGTGTCCACAGTTGAGACAGAGATTAACATTCATTCATCCATAATAACTTTAGCCACCATTTGCTAAACTCTTACTTTGTGTTCGACACTATGCTGAGTGCTCACATACATCTCACTAAATCCTCATTACATCACTGGTACTATAACATCTCCTTTTTCAGATGAAGCTTAGAGAGATATAGTATGAAGTGACTTGCTCGGTGTCATGACTGGAAAGTGGCAAAAAGGGGACTTTAACCCAAGCCAACTACTTTGAAAACTCATTAAAAATCCCTTATTTATTGAAGTACAATAGGCACACAGAAAAGTGTACATATGGTAAGTGAAGACAAAGCCCATGTTTTTAATCACTGTACTATTTTTATCTTATTTTGCAAATCATTTGCATAAAACATTTGTTGACCACCTATTACATAATAGTTTAATGATTAATAGCATGAGACCAACCTTGCTTTTGAGCAGAGCTGGAGCTGGGCAGGGCAGATCTCTTCATCTGTCACTATGTTATGAAAGGCTCAGCACTCAAAACTAAGGAGTTTCATATTCATCTTTGGGCAAATTAGTGTCATTGAAGATTTTTAGGCAGGGTAGAGACATGATTAAATTGAAGTTTGGGGTGTGTGTTTTGGGCAGTTTGGGTCAGCATTGTTGCAGAGATTTTGTCTAATAGTTCAAAAATCTAGCCCTTTAGATTCAGACCATACAAAGGTTGTAATCATGTTTGGAAAGGGAGAAGTTTTCAATTCTTGTTAACAACCATCTAGTTCTGATTGAAGGGATATAATCTACCGCACTGTGAACTCCCTGAAAATAGAAGCAGTGTGTTGGATAATGGTCACTGCCATGTGCCCAAGAGAGTTTTAAATGCCTGTGAACACAATAAACACTCATGTAAAAGACTCTGGACAGAACTGGGCGAGACTGTGGTTCTCCATTAGTGGAACATTGTACTTCATGCCATGCTTTCCAAGAAGCAAGTGACAAACAGATGCCCACTTTGCCTCTTCCCTGTATCTAAAAATTACTTATCAAGAGACTTACTGCCTCATCATTTGTAGAAAAGTGCAAGTCAAAGCCCAGGGCTTGCTTCTTTGACCTTTATGCTGTGCTCCCTGTAGATGAAATGAGCAGGATATTGTCTGATTTGCTGCTGCTACCATCAAACTGCCCATCAAACAGCCAGTGGTTCTGACAGATCTGCTGATTTTTTCTTCTCACAGGTGATTCTTAATACAGGCTTATGTGTATTTCATGACAGGGCCATGGAAATGGAAAAAATATGGCCATCCCCACCCCTTTACAAGGAAATTCATAGAAAAATATAGGGTGATAGCTCTGTTATCAGAAGACTGATATTAGAAATTGAGAAACAGGATTTAACCTAAACATATACCTTGATCTCCCTTTATGATGTGGACTGATAGAGTTGAAAGAGCATGGACCGGGATTCAGGAAACCTGGGTTCTTGTTTCAACTCTGCCTCACTGTAGACCTCAAGCAGGGAACTTAACTTCCTTAGGTCTCAATTTCCTCTCATACAAAGGAGAAGAAAGACTTTTTCTGCATAGAAATGTTTGAGAAAGTGGGTCTATGGAAAGTACCTTAGGATACCAATACAAGAAAAGCAAAATGTCACCAAAGAAATTGAAGAAAGGTCCTGAAATAGGTCTTTGATAGGTCATAGAAAGATTTTCTTACATCTTTATAATCTCTCTCTCTCTCTCTCAATTTCTTTCTTTCTTTCTATAATAATGAGCATCTGCATGAAAAGGAAGGTTTAAAAGAGGCAGGAAGAAGATTGAGCCCGCTTTTTGGTGTAGTGAAAACAAGGAAAGAGGATTGCTTGTTGGAATGTTTTTGCTTTTCTTCTGTTCACTGAGCTTTGTGAAATGACCTGGAAACCCTAGCAATATACTAGGAGAAGGGTGGTGGCTAAATTTCTTTGGTGTAGAGGTAGACAGTGAATTTTTCCAGGCTGCTGCTTAGTTCCATACCTAGTGAATTTATATCAGACATTTTTATGTTTTTGATCCATACTGGGCATTCTTCCCCCTTCAGCTGGCCCGTATGGACTAAATAATAAGAACCTTTTTTTAGAGTGCGGCAATGGGCTCTAAAGTGATGAGTTTGTGGATCTGTGAAGCAGTCCACATTTTTCACATTTCTTATACGACCTTTCAAAACCTTTGTTTATATCTCCATTGTAACTTACTGCATTCTGCCTTGTACCTTTATGGTTATTTATGTAAACATTGAAATCACAATAAACTCCTTGAAAGCTAAAATTTTTTTTGATCTTTTGGTAATTGCAAAGGATGCTGAGTATGATACCTGGCACAAAGCAGATGTTCCTTGAGTTGAACTCAATTGGATTGACTTCCCTAGGGTTGTCTAGCTTAAAGGAAATAAATGCTTTTCTGTAATCTGTTAAACTTCTATGCTCCAGGTACTAGGCAAGGCTGCCAGTTCCAGAGAGTGCAAATACAGAATACAGTATGAGATGCATGACTCGAGTATAGATATATCATTTTTATGAGCTAAATAGTTCTTAGCTTGTTGACATGGTAGAAATGGTCAATTCTAGATCCTAGGTCTGTTGTAATAAAAGCAATTCCTGAAAGATCACTTTCTGTTTCACTTGTGTAGGAGGAACTTAAAACCTTGATTGCCTTATGTGAAAAAGGGAATAAAAAGAGAAGTGTGTAGAGATAAGCAGAGCAATAAGGGAATCAAAGCATGAACCATCCTGATCATTAAGGGAAGAACGCTGGGAAGAAAAGAAATCCATGGGCCAATTACAGCAGAATGGCCCAGAAGTCAACTCTTGCCTTCCCAATGACATAAGAGATTCTGAGAAAGTGACCCTGAGGGTAAAATATTATGATATAAAACTAAGAAGAGCACTATTGGTTTAAAAATATTTTTGGAAAGAAAGAAATCATTTCTTTCTACATGAAGTGTATGGAAGATAGTGATCATAATGTTAATAAATACTTCATCATAAGGTCATGGATAATAAAAAGTCCACTTGGAGAGAAACCTCAGGTGACTGTCATGGTCTAATACTATATAAAATGGATAATGGTCACTGCCATGTCCCCAAGAGAGTTTTAAATGCCTGTGAACACAATAAACACTCATGTAAAAGACTCTGGACAGAACTGGGCGAGACTGTGGTTCTCCATTAGTGAAACATTGTACTATATAATACTATAATAATACTATACTATAAAATGGAAAGAGAAGGCAGAGGCCCCTTTCCTGAAGTGGTTACTACAGGGTGTTCTCAACGTCTCCATGCATAGTCTCTGGGGTAAGTGTTTTTCTTCTTAGTTGCTGATGAAAAACAAAATCTCAAGTTGGACCATTGGGCCCAGCTTTGGTCACATGTCATACCTGGAGTAATTACAGTGTTCAGGGCAATGGGATACCATGATTAGACTGGTGTTTGATTATGAAGAGTATCTGTGGAGGAGAAGGGCTAGGGGAACCCCCATGACGGGCACACTGATTTTGGTCCTGTGTTTAATATGATGTTAGGGCAGTTTCAGGGAGGAAGTGGTGTGATGTTACTAGAAGAAAGGCTAAGTGATGCTGAGCAGACCAAACATGCAAACTGTGACAGGGTTTCTATCTGCAATCAACAAAAGCTGATTCTGGCTGATTAAGCATGAAAATTTATTAATAATGGGGAATCTATAGATTTGTTGTGAAGGCTGGGAACCAGGTTTAAAGCTGAGCCCCAAATCATGCCATAGAACTGATCTGAAGAGAAAACTGCTGCCACTGCCACTAAATCTTGGAAGTCACAGTTTGTACTGCTCCTGTTTCTTCTCCATGAACATGGCTTTCTGAAACTTATTACTGCCAGAAGGGAAAGAGCAATCCTTCATCTCTTCCCTTTTGCTTCAAAGCTAAGAAGTCAAAGTCTGACATGGGAACACCACATACCTATGACATGGGAACATCACAAGCCTATGACATGGGAACACCACATGCCTATGACATGGGAACATCACATGCCTGTGACATGGAAACATCACATGCCTATGGCAGGGGAGCTGAAAAAAGCAAGTATCTAGCATTTTTAGATCTTATGAGGCAGGAATTTTTGCTTCCTTCCCCCCATTAGGATTCATTAAATGGAAATTTCTCAAATACAGAAAGAATTTCTGAAGCTAGGCAGTAAAGATCTACCACATCTCTTACATGTCATTAACACCACAGAACTTTCTTCTTCTGCTTATGAACCCTAGCACAGTGCCTCATTGGGCATAGGCATTGGCCTCCAGAGGTGAGGAAAAGTCAGCCCTCTGTCACAAGAGCATGCTTCGTGTTAGGAGCTACAGAAAAAAGGCTGAGGTCTCAACAGGATGATAGTGCCCTAATATTTTCCTGGATAAACATTGTGCACCCATTTGAATGAATGTCACCTTGTTCCTTTCAAATAGCCTCTTTGAAATTTGCCATCATGAAACTAAAAGATACATCTCCTTTCTCTACTGAGCCTCAGCAGTCTTCTTTCCCCTACCTGAGTTCACAATGATGTCTATCCCTGCTAACCATAAGGCAGTTTTCAGAGAGGCCTTTACTTAATGTTGCACCCATATATCAAAGAAAGCTATAATTTTGATGTGTTCTGGAACTGGGGTGTGGTGATTGCCCAGTTATTGGCTGGTGAGCATCATTGTCTTTCCTTCCTACAATGCAATTCTTACAAAAACTCTGATTTTGAATTTCTGAGTCTATGGGCCTGTTTTCCTCAGCAGAGGACACACAGTAGGCAATCAAAATATTTTTTTAAATAGATGAACGAGGTAGTGTGGAGTCCTGGAAAGAGCCCAGGTTTGGGGGACAGGTAGACCTAAAGGTCGAATTCTGTTTCAGTTACTTCATAGCTGTGTAACCTTTGACACCTCACTTAATGGCAGTGAACCTGATTTATTCATCTATAAAATGGATATAATAGTCTCTACCTTGCAGGTTTATGGCAAGGTCAGATGAGATAATATATGTAAAGTGACTGGAACATAGTAGGTGCTCAGTCAAATAATATTTTATTATTCACGTTAGAGTGGTAATTCTTTAAATGTTAAGTGAATAAATGAAAACATGAATGGATGTCATGAGAAATCCACTGATGGGTGAAGAGCTTCCTAGTTGGTTCTTGGTGAGTTGAGGTTCCTAAGGATTAGAGCCATTTTATGTGATGGTTGTCAAGGAGAATAAAAACACCTAAATTCAGACTCAGAAACCACCATCATGCCTTCCCACATGCTGCCATGCCTCTCAAGAATACCTCTGCCCCACTTCTTACCTGCGTGCCTCCACATATTCTGTAATATCTAGCTCAGGAGTTACTTCTTCCTCTGAGAAGTCTTTCTGGACTTCTTAGTGTAGGCTTGGCTCCATGCCACTCCGTTTACTTCTGCCATAGTCCGCATCATAGTGTTTAACTAGACATAGGTCACTAGCCCCCACTACAGTGCCTGACTCTTTGCAAGTTGAAGAAATAAATGGATGGATTGTTTCCAAATTATACAGTCATATCTGACACCTTGGGCAAGAGTCCTAACCTAAGCTCCAAATTTCTCAGTAGTAAGATGAATATGGAACTTGACCTCCCTGCCCCCCACCAGATTTTTTTTTTTAAAGTACATTCCTGCCAAGCATAGTGGTGCATGTCTATAACTCCAGCACTTTGGGAGGCCTGGGTATGAGGATCACTTGAGGTGAGGAGTTTGAGACCAGCCTGGGCAACATAGCCAGACTCCATCTCCACAAAAAAAAAAAAAAAAAAAATTAGCCATTGTGGTAATGTGTGCCTGTAGTCCTAGCTACTCAGGAGATTGAGGTGGGAGGATCTTTTCAGTTCAGGATCTTTTCAGTTCATTTGAGGTTACAGTGAACTATGATGGTACTACTATACTGCAGTCTGGGTGACAGAATAAGACCCTGTCTCAAAAAATATATACATTTCTTATAAACAAAATTATATTAAATTGTTTAAAAATCAATTTCAGGAAATAATATTTATAAAATCATATTGCTGGGCTATCACATATAGAAACATACTTCATTTTTATAATAACTGCACAAAGAAGGTAGATGGTAATGTAGTTATGTTGAAATATGGAAATGATACTAGTTTTTAACTTAAATTCATAAGCAAAAAGAAAATAAACAAAAATGGTAAATAAGAAAATTAACATTTTTTAGGGCATGAATATAATTTTTACTTATAGGAAGTTTCTCTGTTATTGAACAGTAGGGCAATTGAAAGTACATTAAAAGAATATCTTTGAGGAATTGAACAAATATGTTTCCTCGTGAAGGAGAAATCTTGGGCTAAGGTAACAGCTCAACTTTAAAAAAAATTATTGTATGTGTTTAAGGTGTGCAACCTGATGTTTTGATATATGTATCCACCATACTTTTGAGGATCAAAAGAGATTGTAGCTATAACCAAGCAGAGTCCAAGAGCTTGAGTGAGGTATTCAGAAGACCAGGGTTTGGTTAAGTACCAAGTTTTTGCTTAGCTTATGCTGTACAACTGGCTTTTATTGTGTTGGGTGGAGATTGCAGGCAGCTGACAGAATTTTAAATATCTCTGGGGAAAAGGCAAGTTGGAGAAATTGGGGAAATTGTCAGGGAAAGAGACTAGAGATTTAGAGGGAATTCTATAAATGTTAATATTTTCTTCTGTCTACACATGAGTCCATTAATACAGTGACATTACTCAATAGTGCTTTGGAATTTTCTGAGGTTTGTTTGAGGGGTGGGGTTGAGTGTGGGGAGTGGGCAGAATCAATGATTGTTACTAGCTTCAGGATGGCCATGGGCTGCATGAAGCATTGGTCCAGCCAGGTACAGGCAATTTAATTTACAAATGTAAGAGTGGTTTGTATTGAAGCCCATCTAGGTGAATTATGAAGTGAATCCATGTACTGTAAAATCTGTTTTAGAAACTGGACTACTCTCCTAGACCATCTGGCAAATGACCTCTAGGATCAATCTTTTCCTTCCTTTTCCGCCTCTCGCTGCTTTGTCCCAGGAAAATTTGTAAATGAGACTAAGTATATTTCAAACATTAAAAATTTCCCCTTTCTGTGTTCTTTGCACTGCCCCATTCCCCAGTTTAGTGCTTCAGTATAATCCTAATCTTTATCCACCTCTATGGTCCATAGTCTGGTCTCAGAATCAGGAATATCAGTTATTTAGATATTTATGGGAACTTAGATCATGAATGCTTGCACTTTCATCATATTAATATTTTAATTGAATTAGGGAACAAGGGTCATTGTTTGTTATTAACAGGGTTTCAGAAACCACCTAGCAAGTAGAGGAGAATTTTGAAGCTGACAGATGATAGAAATAGCTAGTTATCATGCTTATAAGGGAAGGTCAGTCATGCCTGGAGTTGTCCAGTCCTGATCCATGTGCTTTTCTTTTCTTTTCTTTTTTATTTCTTTCCCCATGTTTTTATATGATATCTATATTCATTTATAAATATATACTTACACATGTATTTGTAGTGTATTTATATATTTCTTCTCCACTGTATAGAAAAGCACCCCACATTGGCAGATGGCACTCTACTCTGTATTTGCATGTATAAACATCTATATTTTAATATTTATGTATTTATTTGTTGATGTATATATTTATATACATTAAATATTTCTTTTTTTCTTTTTTTATTTCAGCATATTATGGGGGTACAAATTTTAAGGTTTCAAATAATGCCCTTGCCCCCCAACAAGCCTAAGCTTCAAGCGTGACCATCCCCCAGATGGTGCACGTCTCACTCATTATATATATGTATACCCCCCCCCCAATACCCAATTAATGTAGTTCCTATGTGTCCGCTTAGGTGCTGCTCAGTTAATACCAGTTTGCTGGTGAGTATATGTGGTGCTTGTTTTTCCATTCTTGGGATACTTCACTTAGTAGTATGGGTTCCAGCTTTATCCAGGAAAATACAAGATGTGCTATATCACCGTTGTTTTTTAGAACTGAATAGTACTCCATGGTATACATAGACAACATTTTATTAATCCACTCATGAATTGATAGGCACTTGGGTTGTTTCCACAGCTTTGCAATTATGAATTGTGCTGCTATAAACATTCGAGTGCAGGTGTCTTTTTTGTAGAGTGTCATTGGATCTTTTGGGTAGATGCCCAGTAATGGGATTGCTGGATCAAATGGTAGATCAACATAATGAGTCAACATAAGTCAACATAATGAGACAACCACTATAGAGGAAGCTAATGATTTCTGGAGGCAACATATTCCTTCTCTGAACTACTTCATTAGGAATTTCCTCCTCAGATTGAGCTAACATATCTGTCTTCCCCAAATTTTTCAGGTACCATAGATAATTCCCAAACAGAAAGCAACCATCTTTCATTTGGAACCATTAAAATCTATGGCCATATACTACTATTTCCAAAATTCACTGATATTACAATTTGGGGTAAGGAATACTGGGCATTCCCTACATATGGGGTTTATCCCTGGCCTATGGGTATGCAGTCAGTCCCACTTGGTCCCCAGAGGTAAAACAGAGAGGTGATGGATAGAGGCCAATAAAATTCTGCTTGCTTCAGTTGATGCTGTGTCTGAACCACTTATTTATTTGTTCTGCCTATGAGAAATGTATCACTCCAATGGGTACATATTTAGAACAGTGGTCTTCATTTGCATGTCTTTGATATTTAAAATTAAGCCTCTAGAGATTTGGTTTACTGGTTTATATGTTTAAATGCAAAGCAAAGACTGCAGTGAATTCTACTGTTGAGAAAATATCTGTAGATTAGTAATTGCACTTATAATTATCTCAACTTTATTTTTAATAAGAAAAAGAAGCAACAGAGATACCAATCCTCTATGCCCTATGAAAAGACACACGGGGAGGCATCTGGCCCTGAAACAGCAGTGCTACAAGCTTTGGGGAATATTCTTGGGTCATAATAGTTAGGCCCCAGAAAACAGGAACCCTGTCTCTTCTGTTCTTAGGAGCTCTGGGAGGTAGTAGCCAGATAGGACTTGATTAGGAGATCCCCTAATATTACCAGGTTCCATAGGCTTTAGCCACCTCCCTGTGCCCCAAAACAGCCTGCACACTCTCTCTGCTCTCTCCTAAAGCAGCAGTCTATCTCCTCTGGAGCACCAAGCGAACAAATCGCTTTGACACCTGGGGTACAGCGTACAGCCTGCTTCTTTGCACCCTACCAGAGGACTAACACGTACTTGGTCGGCTTTTAGTCTTTTGGAATCACTGCTCTGAAGAAATAATATATAATAGCACGGTCTGTCAGTCTGGAGTGTTTCACCCAACAGGGGACAAGACATAAATAGATATATTTATAAAAATATACAAAGAAATATATAGGGTTGTTTGATTTTTTTCTTGCTGATTTTCATGAGTTCTAAGTAGATTTTAGTTATCAGCCCCTTATCAGATGTATAGGATGCAAAAATTTTCTCCCATTCTGTAGGATGTCTGTTTACTTTCATGACTATTTCTTTGGCTGTGCAGAAGCTTTTTAGTTTGATCATGTCCCATTTATTTATTTTTGTTGCTGCTGTGATTGCCTTTGGGGTCTTCTTCATAAATTCTTTACCTAGGCCGATCTCTGGGAGAGTGTTTCCAATATTTTCCTCTAGAATTCTAATAGTTTCATACCTTAGGTTTAAGTCTGTTATCCAGCATGAGTTGATTTCTGTGAGAGGTGAAAGGTGTGGATCCTGCTTCAGCCTTCTACAAGTGGCTATCCAGTTTTCTCAGCACCATTTATTGAAAAGGGATTCTTTTCCCCAGTGCATGTTTTTGTCTGCTTTGTCAAAGATTAGATGGCTATATGAGGATGGTTTTATATCAGGGTTCTCAGATCTGTTCCACTGGTCAATATTCCTATTTTTGTGCCAATACCAGATTGATTTAATTACTACTGCTTTGTAGTATAGTTTGATATCTGGCATATTAATACCTCCCATTTTGTTTTTATTGCCTAGAATTGCTTTTGATTTGCGGGCTCTTCTCTGGTTCCAAACGAAGCATAAAATTATTTTTGCCATATCTGTGAAGAATGATGTTTGGATTCAAAAAGTGGGCAAAGGACATGAACAGAAACTTTTCTAAAGAAGACAGAATAATGGCTAACAAACATGAAAAAATGCTCAACATCTCTAATCATCAGGGAAATGCAAATCAAAACTACAATGAGATATCACTTATTTCCAGCAAGAATGGCTTTTATCAAAACATCCCAAAACAATAGATGTTGGCGTGGATGCGGGGAGATAGGAACACTCCTACACTGCTGGTGGGACTGTATACTAGTTCAACCTCTGTGGAAAGCAATATGGAGATACCTTAAAGCAACACAAGGTAGGGATGAACTGTGTAGGGATGTGAACTGTGTAGGGATGTGATAGAGGAATTTCAAGCATTGAGTAGGGCTAGGCTATGTAGACTGGCACTGTATTTTAAGCTGAATAAGGTTTTAAAGTCCATATTTAAGAAGAAAATGGCATATAGTCAAAATCACCTTTCAAAATCTCTCAAGAAGACTCTATCATGGGGAGCTACACACTCTCTCAGCAGGTTAATGATTTAATGATTCTCTTTTCCCTTTCAGGCTTGGAGATGGTTGCTGCTGCTTTAGTTGAACACCAGGTGGAATAGTTTACGAGCCACATAGTAAGAAAGTAATATAGTATCTTTAAAGACTACAACAAGAACATCTCTCTGTAGGGCAAAGTGTTCATGCAATGAAAGTTCCTGAAAGTTCCAGAATTCTTGAGGAACTCCAGAGGGTCTAGAATCAGGAAATGTGAGTGACTGATGAAACATGAGATTTCACCGCTCTTACCTCGTGTCTCTCTCTTGCACCAAGGCATAGATTCAACTAAGTGGAATGGTAGGTTCGAGTTCTGCACTCTTTAAATTGTTATTATTGTTATTTTTCTCTTTCACTCTCTCTTTTTGAACTTACAGCACGTAGAGTTGAATTTGAGTAAGTAAATGCACAGTTGATATGGCCCCTGTATAAGAGTCCTTCCAAATGTGAGATTTGTGATTTCTGCCCAATAGGTCTATAAGAGATATAGTATAAGAAAATAGTAACCTTTTAGCCCAGGATGGGCAAGCTACATTCTTAGCCATGAACCAGATTCAGCCCATTGCTTGTTTCTGTAAGTAAAGTTTTATTGGAACACGGCCATGCCCATTTGTTTATACACTATGGCTGCCTTTGAGCTACAATGGCAGAGGTGGGTAGTTGCACCAAGGAGTGTATGGCTTGCAAAGGCTAAAATATTTACTATCTTGTCCTTCACAGGAAACTGCTCATCCCTGCTCTAGTCATTATTTTGTTTTGTTGATAAGGAAATATGCATTATACACATCACAAAAAATGGCTTCCTGTGAGGCAAGAGTTTTTTAGATGATTCTGGGGAAATAGCTCATCTGCCTAAGTGCTTTGACCCAGAAGATTACTAGTGCTTGTTTTTCCACCCACTAAACTGAAGCAGAGAACTTCTATAAAAACAATCCTTGAAACATTACTTATAACTACATCAAAACTGCCAATAAAAATCAATCCCCATCTCTTGGGTGAGAAATACTGCAAAAGATTATGGTTTATGGGAGAGATGTTTATCTCATCCCTTGTCACAACAGCAGCCTTTCTCTTCCTGATTAGCCAGGGCAAAATTTAGTTCTGCATTCTAAGATTTCAGATTAGATTAAAAGAAATGTTTGTTCAAAGGAGTGGGCAGGAGCTATACCTATGTGTGGAAATGCTTCATGTTTTTTAATGTGCCAAAGGAGACTTATATTCATCCAACCTCAATTCCCCTGAATAGAGCTGAGTGAGATTTCATAGCATAGTGCAGAGCCACTTATCTTGAGATGAAAAAAAATAAAAAGTGTCATTAACTGATTCCTGCTGAGGCATCATATTTAGAAGGCCTAAAGGTTAGTTGGCTAACTTAAGATCAGAGAAGGGGAAATTATTGCTTATTATAGGACTATTTCCATCTCCAATTTGGGTCCTTATTTGATGTGCTCATTCTGCTGGCTTAGGTAAACAGGAAAAGCCGGTGGTGGTGGTAGTTCTTTTTATCTACATCTGTATCATGGCTGTTATAAGGAAGCATCTGGTTCAATACAGCAATAAGTTAGTCACTACATGCTATAGTTTATTTTCTAAAATAATTTTTATGTAGGCTTGGCATATAGTTTTTTGTCATTTTCAAAAGTGCTAGAAAAGAACCATAAATTCTGTCAACAACAACTTTTTAGGTGAAGCATTTATTATCTCAGCTCTGGTCCCAAGCAGCTACTAGCTGAGTTAAGAAACTTCCTTTGTCTAAGTCTCAGATTCCTCACCTATGAAATGAAAGATTAGGTAGAGGATTTATGTGGCTTCTGATTTATGCGGATCAAGAAATTCTACGAATCTTGGTGCTGTGACTACCAACTATTTTACTTTTTCGTATGCTGACAGTGTTGATTTCATGTGGAAGGTTGGACGATACTACAGATTTCTTCACTCACCTTTTCCCCTCCCCTTTCTCTCTGGAGGCTCCATCACTGTCCATCTTTTCTCAGACTGTAGCTCCCCATCTTCCTCTTTTTCCTCACCTACTCCTTAGTCTTTGAAAGCTCCCCGCTTCGCTCAGCTCCCTCTTCCATTCTCACCATCTCCCTTTATTTCTGCATACTTTCTTTCTTTTTCTTTTTTTTTTTTTGAGACAGAATCTCGCTTTGTGGCCCCAGCTAGAGTGAGTGCTATGGCATCAGCCTAGCTCACAGCAACTTCCAACTCCTGGGCTCAAGCAATCCTCCTGCCTCAGCCTCCCGAGTAGCTGGGACTACAGGCATGTGCCACCATGCCCAGCTCATTTTTTCTATATATATTAGTTGGCCAATTAATTTCTTTCTATTTATAGTAGAGATGGGGTCTCACTCTCACTCAAGCTGGTTTCGAACTCCTGACCTCGAGCGATGCGCCTGCCTCGGCCTCCCAGAGTGCTAGGATTACAGGCGTGAGCCACTGTGTCCGGTCATTTCTGCACACTTTCACCATTGCCTTCCATCTCTGCCTTGTTTCTTTCCCTCTTTCATCCATCCCTTTTTCTCCCAGGTGTGTTTTGAAATCCTCCCAGAGCACACTTGTGATTCTCTTTTCTCTCGGTAGTGCTGAGGTCCTCAGGTAAAATGCCTTTGCTGGCAGTTTTGGGCAGAATGCTAAGTGTGCTAAGGACCTGTGAAGGTCAAGTACCTGTCTGCTGGAATAAATGGGGCTTCACAGTGAGACTAAGTCGGCACAATGGGGAGACCCAGTGGATTTTCCCTCTCTGTTACCCTGTGGTAAAATCAATCATAATATGCCTCCCTGAAAATTGAACTCAGGGAATTGGAATCAGTGAGGTTCTTTGTAATGGTGCCTAAAGCAGTAGAAGGGGAAAGAGGAAGCAGTGAAAGGGGTTGGACAGCTTTTAAGGGAAGTATCTTAAAATACTTACCCCCTGATGATTCATGCTTATCCTTTTCCCTCATTGTCTTTTGTACAGAACAACTGAAACCAATCATCATGAAACCCAAAGCCCTCAAAATCCTAGATTGAGGTTTGAATATGTATTTCATCAATTTTTGATGCAGACTAGAAGTCCTAGAAGGCTAGCTGCAAAAATTGACCACGAAGTTCCTATGTATCATGATTATTCCTATGTATCTGCTTTACTCACAGAGACAAATATAATCCAAAAGTAATGTACGTATAGATTGGGAAGGCGTTGTAATTGCTTATAGTTGAGGGAGGTTATATAGGAGAAGAAGCAGATTTGTTCTGTCCAGAACCAGAGTGATTGGATATGAATTACAGAAAGGCAGAAGTTAGCAGAGTGTGAAGAAATAATTTCTAATGAGCAGATCTTTCCCCCAAAGTAATGAGGTCTCCAGTTCGAGAGAAGCTAGAAGAAAGCTTTCAAGGGAGTTACATTCAGTTGTATTCATTCATTCAGCAAATATTTACCGAGTACCCATTCAATGTCAAGCACTCTTTTAGGTTCTGGGACCCAGCAGTGAACAGCTATGACACATGAACTATCTGTTTTTCGGGAATTAAAATAAAGCTTACTTATAACTGAAATTATGCTAAATATAATGGTCAGAAGAATTCATCTCTGTAGATTTTACATGCCATAGGGTAATCATTCTGAATATCAGTTACAAGACTCATAAAAAAACTGGTTGTTTTTATTTTGGAATGGCTTAGATTATGAATAAGTAGGCATTAACCTATCTCATTAGCTTTTCCTCAAAGTCTATTATTGAAATGCATTTGTATTCCTAATGATAAGGCCTGTATAATTCCTAATGATAAGGCCTGAAAAGAAGGGGAAATTTATTTCTGGCCCCTTCCTTTCATTTTTGTCTTCTTCTCCTAGACCTAGAATCATCTTCTCTTATTTGCTTAAAAAGTTGGTGGTGCCCTCAGGATCCAAAGCTCCCAGGCTTCATTTTGTTTTATATCTTCCTCCACCTTCCTACAGTATCTCAAGCTTTCTAAATTATACACTTGTATCACCTCTCTTCTCATCCCCTGCATAAATACTCTTTTCTTCGGTCTTTCTTCTGAAACTATCAACATAATAATAAGAATACAATCACATTGGGCAATGCACAATTTGGTGCAATACTTCTCAAACATCATTGTGCATATACATTACTGTGGCTCCTATTAGGATGTGGATTAAGACTCAGCATATCTGGGTTGGTGCCTGAAATTCTGCATTTCTAACTGTCTCCCAGATGTTGCTGCTACTACTGTTCTGTGAATCACAATTTGAGTAGCAAGGGTTTGATAGATTAGGGATTAGGAATGTTCTCACTTAACTTTATGACTTTAGAAAAGTTACTTATCTTCCTGGGCCTAATTTTCTCTTAATTAAGAATAAAAGAGATAAACAAGTCCCCCCTTTCTCTGTATACTCTCAAATCTAAGATTCAACTATTCTACAAACACAGAAAATGACTTTCTGTTTCACTGAGAGGACTTGTGAATATCATTTGATCACATTTTATACCAAAATAATAGAAACTATAACATAAGTGATTATGTTTATCAGGGCCCATTGAAATATCAAGAATGAACTCCCTATTCAGATGTAATTGCTACTGTTCTTGATTAAAATCCTACCATTTGACCTTTTCATAATTTTCCTTATGAAAAAACAAAACTAGCTTCCTGCAAAGGACACTTGACAATCTTGTAGTCAGGGTACGTGGGAAAAGTTACTGCCATGGAAGCTGACTTATCCCTGGAACATTCTAAGGGAAAATCTGAGCCAACTTTTCTATACTGGTCTGTTCTTGAATCTGGCACTTGGTATCTCTCTAAATTTAGTGGGCATTTTCTGCTTTAATGAATATCTAACTGTGTAAATATAGATGTTGTTTGTTCAGCACTTTTCCCAGCAGTATTTTCCAGGGATAATTTGCCTGCAATAAACTCCTGAGGCAAACATGCTTCCCCTCTACCAGCCTTGCACAAATAGCTGATCTAGGCTCAGGGACATAAATAACCTCTTTGCAGAGAGACACTTACCTCCAGAGAGTCCCAATCTTTGTTATAGCTATCTTTGTCCTTGAGGCCTTTCACATTTCTGTCGGTTGAGTCTCTGAGTTCTTCTTTGGACTTGATATTGGCAAACATTATCCTCCCTTGTTTGACACTGTGGATCGTTTTAGAGCTAGAAAGTCTTTGAGATGAACTAGTCTAGTGGTTCTTAACCTGGATCCATGGATGTTTTTTGGGGGGCTTAATTTGCAAATACCCTCAAATAATATGTACACTTTGGAGAGTGTGAGGGCTGTGAGGAGAGGCTCATGCATTCACCAGATTCTTAAGTAGTCTTTAATTTAAAACATTTTAAGAACCTCTGTTCTAATTGAGATTTCCTCATTCCCAAGGCACCTCTTTTTCAAATGTGTAAAATAACAATGAGTCTTTACCTGTATTTTACAGTCCTTAAACAAGCAAAAAAACTTATTGTGTTGGGTACTATGGAGTGTGCAAAGTGTAATGAACAATTTCCTATATTGAAATTGCTTTCCTATATTTTACATGTCATTAATCAAATTATTAAGGATTACAAATTATGTGGCATCCCCTATTTAAACTGGAGATACAGACATAAAAGATACTATCCCTACTCTTAGTAAAACTTCAGTGTAGAGGAAAGAATGTGAGTATCCAGGAATATGTTGTAAATCAGTGTATCATATGTCCCACAACTTTCCAGAGGAACTGTAGGACAGGTGACAGAATTGTTAAAACTATGTGGAGTCAGCTATGAGAATTGGGAAACCTAACTGACATTGCTGTTTATTCTGTAACGATGATAAAAACCACATGTTTCTCATCAACAGAGAAAAGTAAAACATATAGACTATTCTCTGGGAAAGTTTTGGGAAGATTTAGTAGTATCCCAGGATCAGGGGAAACAACCATGTTCATCAAAATAGTTCCCAGATTTTGTTATAGGCTAGAAAACCCTGGAGAGATTTTTGTCCTTTAATACATATCAAAATAATTCTTGGATACAGTTATAAATGTCAAATAGTAGTTGCTGATTGTAATGAAAACCAACAGTTCCTGCTTTAACACATTACACTCCCTGGTCTTGAGCAGCTTTAAAAACATATGGGTTCCTAGGGCTCTACCCAGATCTCCCAAATTATTTGAATATGCAGGAAAGGTCCTAAACCTTCCTTTTATGCTGGAGCCATATAGTTCCAAAAATTCTCTGTGGACTGGTCCAGGCTGGCTGGTTAGAATCACTTTGCTTGGGACTCTTTCACTCACCCAAGTACTTTAGGCCTTCAATGCCTGTGGATAAAGTGCCATAAAAGCACTATGGATGTGTAATAAAGAAGGAGAGGTCACTTTAGCTGCCATCATCAGTGTTGGCTTCCTGAATGAATTGGCATTTAAATAACCCTTGATGAATAGGTCAGATTTGAGGCAAACCTTGCTCTTCCTGTCTTGGCAGGCCAACTTTTATTGCTGGCCAAGTTATCTTTTGGGCAGTGGTGCGGTTATAACCCAGGTTGCATTTCTGGCAAGGTCTTCTGAAAGATCTTCTTAAACGGCTTCTAAGTGAGATAGGTTTCAATTTCCCCTCTCTCTTGCCCATTTCAATCAATCTTTTGTTTACACACAGGCCTAACTCCAATATGCACAGTACTTATTGATGGTTACCTCCGGAGGAGGGGGAAATGAGATGAAAGGTCAATGCACTATTCTCATTGCAGCATTTTTTTGAAACCAGTACACACTGACTTGCAAAATGCTGTGGTAGGAAATACAGTGCACGGAAACAAAAATACGCTTTTGACAAACTTGACCTATTCTCATAACAGTCCTCTAAATACTGATCTCATTATATGTGTCTATTGCCATACATGAGGATGGATGCTTTTAAAGGTCAACAAGTGAATGTATTAAAACAGTCTCTTATTTGCTTATCAGGTAAAAATTTAAGAAATTCAAGCTTTTTCTATTTTCTAGGAACTGTGTTGTTTCCCTCTTCCTTATTCCTGTTATGTTTCCTGGACTTTAGTTTTTACAGATTACTAATAATCTTCAGTTCCTTAAAAGCTTAATTTTCTTCAATAAAATAAAACCTTTTAAAAAATTATTTATAGCTAGAGTTTTTCCTTTTCTAAGGGTATCCCTCTACTTTGAGGACAACTTATACTGTTCTATGCCAAAGGGACAATAAAACTAAGCATTATATTTATTTATTTATTTTTTTTTAATTTTTTTTTATTTTGGCATATTATGGGGGTACAGATTTTAAGGTTTCAATAAATGCCCATTTCCCCCCTCCCCCCAAAAGTCTGAGTCTCCATCATGACCATCCCCCAGATGGTGCACATCTCACTTATTATGTATGTATATACCCACCCCCCTCCCCCTACCCCCTCCCACCTGCCCAATACCCTATTACTGTAGTACCTATGTGTCCACTTAGGTGCTACTCAGTTAATACCAGTTTTCTGGAGAATATATCTGGTGCTTGTTTTTCCATTCTTGGGATACTTCACTTAGTAGTATGGGTTCCAGCTCTAACCAGGAAAATATAAGATGTGCTATATCACCATTGTTTCTTAGAGCTGAATAGTACTCCATGGTATACATATACCACATTTTATTAATCCATTCTTGGATGGATGGGCACTTGGGCTGTTTCCACAGCCTTGCAATTATGAATTGTGCTGCTATAAACATTCGAGTGCAGGTGTCTTTTTTGTAGAGTGTCACTGGATCATTTGGGTAGATGCCCAGCAATGGGATTGCTGGATCAAATGGTAGATTCACTTGTATCGCTTTAAGGTATCTCCATATTGCTTTCCACAGAGGTTGAACTAGTTTGCAGTCCCACCAGCAGTGTAGGAGTGTTCTTCTCTCTCCGCAACCACGCCAGCATTTATTGCTTGGAGATTTTTTGATAAAGGCCATTCTCACTGGGGTTAAGTGATATCTCATTGTGGTTTTGATTTGCATTTCCCTGATGATTAGAGATGTTGAGCATTTCTTCATATGTTTGTTGGCCATTCTTCTGTCTTCTTTAGAAAAATTTCTGTTCAAGTCCTTTGCCCACTTTTTAATGGGGTTATTTGATTTTTTCTTCCTGATTTTCGTGAGTTCTAAGTATATTCTAGTTATCAGTCCCTTATCGGATGCATAGGATGCAAAAATTTTCTCCCATTCTCTAGGTTGTCTGTTTACTTTCATGACTATTTCTTTGGCTGTGCGGAAGCTTTTTAGTTTGATCATGTCCCATTTATTTATTTTTGTTGCTGCTGTGATTGCCTTTGGGGACTTCTTCATAAACTCTTTGCCCAGGCCGATGTCTAGGAGAGTGTTTCCAACTTTTTCCTCTAGGGTTCTAATAGTTTCATATCTTAGGTTTAAGTCTGTTATCCAGCGTGAGTTGGTTTTTGTGAGAGGTGAAAGGTGTGGGTCCTGTTTTAGCCTTCTACAGGTGGCTATCCAGTTTTCCCAGCACCATTTATTGAAGAGAGATTCTTTTCCCCAGCGTATGTTTTTGTCTGCTTTGTCAAAGATGAGATGGCTATATGAGGATGGTTTTATATCAGGATTCTCACATCTGTTCCACTGGTCAATATTCCTGTTTTTGTGCCAATACCATATTGTTTTAATTACTACAGCTTTGTAGTATAGTTTGATATCTGGCATATTAATGCCTCCCATTTTGTTTTTGTTGCCTAGAATTGCTCTTGATATTCGGGGTCTTCTTTGGTTCCATACGAAGCGTAAAATTATTTTTTCTATATCTGTGAAGAATGCTGATGGGATTTTAATAGGTATTGCATTGAATCTGTAGATCAGTTTGGGTAGTATAGACATTTTGATGATATTGAGTCTGCCGATCCACGAGCATGGTATGGATTTCCATCTGTTTACATCCTCTGCTATTTCCTTCCTCAGTGTTTCATAGTTCTCCCTGTAGAGGTCTTTTACCTCTTTGGTTAAATATATTCCTAGGTACTTTAATTTCTTTGTTGCTATTGTGAAGGGAATTGAGTCTTTGATTTGGTTCTCAATTAGATTGTTGTTGGCGTATATGAATGCCTCTGATTTCTGTGTATTAATTTTGTATCCTGAGACTTTACTAAATTCATTGATCAGTTCCAGGAGTTTCTTGGTTGAATCCTTGGGGTTTTCTAGATACAATATCATATCATCAGCAAACAGTGAAAGTTTGATCTCTTCTGCCCCTATTTGGATACCTTTGATTCCATTTTCTTGTCTGATTGCTGTAGCCAAGACTTCCAGCACTATGTTGAACAGAAGTGGAGATAGTAGGCAGCCTTGTCTGGTTCCAGTTCTAAGTGGGAATGATTTCAATCTTTCTCCATTCAGTATGATGTTGGCTATGGGTCTGTCATAGCTAACCGAATCCAGACACTTATCAAAAAAATAATCCACCACGACCAAGTGGGCTTCATCCCAGGGATGCAGGGATGGTTCAACATACATAAATCTATAAATGCAATTCACCACATAAACAGAAGCAAAAACAAAGACCACATGATTCTTTCAATAGATGCAGAAAAAGCTTTTGACAAAATTCAACACCCTTTCATGATACGAACACTTAAGAAAATAGGCATAGAAGGGACATACCTAAATATGGTGTTGATTTTGAGTCCTGTTATCAGCTCTCGTTCTGGGCGGAGCTGGGTTGGGTAAGCCTGCCCTCAGGCCGTTAGCAGGGGTCAAAGTTCTGTTCTCTGTTTCCAGGGAAGGCTGTCAGGGCGGGGCTGGAATGGTCCCGCTCAGCCAGAAAGTCTGGGTGTGGGGGTGGGGCTGTCTGAGACCAGCAGTCTGCAGCAGGCCTGGCTTCTTTCCACCCTCCCCAACTCCGCAGCTACTCCTGTGCCTCTGCCAGCAGGCCAGACCACAAGCCACCAGGCCTCCCCGGACTGTGATGCCGGCGGGGAGGTTCCCGGCACAGGAAAGCCACCTGGGTTGGGCGCATGGCCTCCTCCTGGGAGGAGGGTTGCCCTCTAGGACGCCGATCCGCCCCTGGAGGCACACAGACCTCAGTAGGCTGTTCACGTATAACCCTTCTGTGCCCCGGGCAATGCTAGCCCTTGGTGCAGGGAATCTGGTCTGCAGGTCCGACCTCTGGGTCCCAGAGTTCAAACTGTATTCCCACCAGGGAGAGGATTTCCGGTCCTAATTCACCCACAGGGAGCCCAAGCTGGATCTATGTCTCTCAGCCTCTGAGTCGGCACCGTTTTCCTGGGAACACGGTGCCAGCAGCACCTGGGAGGGCGGGCGGGGTCCCAAACGGGAAGGTCCCGTTCCCTGGAGGTGCCTCCGGCTGGTGGATGTATTGTCTCTCTGGGCAGCTGTGGGTAGGGTCGGCGGAGGGGAGGAGGAGGCAATATGGCGCCTGCCGCGCGGCTCGTGTCCGTGCACACGGAGGTGCCCGGAGGAAGTTGGGAACCTGGTGCCACGTCTGCTACAGGCTCACCTTTGGCAGGTGGCGGCAGTCTCTGGGCTAGTGTCCGCAGGTCTCTCCACCCGCTGGGGAGCCCACCAGCAGTCCCGAATGCAGGGGAGGGGAAACAGCGAATCCACCTACCCTTGCCGCTGGTCTCCGGGCTGCTCCGGTGGTCTCAGCCTCCAGTTCTCCTCCGCAGCCTCCTCCCGTGGAGTCTCCCGGGGTCTCAGGTACCCCTCCTTCCGGCCCTTGTCCGCTGTATGCTCGTCTTCCTGCTTCTTTCCTCTAGTTTCTGCTAGAATCTGTCTTTTCTGGAGAGACCCTCTGTCTGGCGGTGTTATTCGTCCGCCATCTTGCTCCGCCCTCTCCTAAGCATTATATTTATAATAAAATAATTTGAGATTTTTGGGAGAAATATACTACATAAAGTAGTGTCATATTGTTTCAAGGGAGAATTAAGTGCAAAGGTTAGGTTAAGTCAAGGAATAGTATAAATAATTATATAGGAGTGTAGGAATAGAAATAGTTTATAAACTACAGGATAAAGACATATGTTTCCTCTCTATTTCAGTAGGAAAGAAAGAAAGGAACAGAATAATTCCAAAGTGCACTGATTTTTTATACTTGACGAATGTATAAAAGAGTTGGGAAGAGATGATTATTACCATATGGATATCATAAATCCAGCATAGAAACAATACATGTAAATAGCCTTAAGAGCATCACATCAGTTGGCTATGAATTTCAAGGTTCCCATGACTACTCTCAGGTTTAGTAATTCACTAGTATAACTTATAGAACTCAGGAAAGTACTATACTTATAATTACAGGTTTATTATTGCAAAAAGGATAATACAAATTGGAATTAGGCAATGGAAGAAGAGATGCATGAAGTAAAGTTTGGGAGGCATTCTAACATGAAGCTTCTAGTCATCCTCTCCACACAAAATCATGGATGGCATTACCTTTTCCTGGCTATGATATGTGATAATACCCAAAGGGTACTGACCCTTCCCAACCAGGGAAGCTCACTGAGCCTTCAATGTTCAGAGTTTTTAGTAAGTCTTAATCACATACTGCTCACATTACTGACCTTTTTGAAAAGTCAGGCTAATACCTTTAGACTCTGGTTCCCCTGGAGGTTGGAACTGATAGGGCATATACCAAAACTCCCATCGTAAATCACAGTATTAGACTGTTCAGTGGTCAAAGCCCAAGGCAAATAAAGATATTCCTCTCTGGCAGGACATTCCAGGGATGTAGAGATCAACTCCCAAAGCTGAAGTCAAAGGCCTGTCCGCTCTTTAGGTTAAGTTAAATTTTCACTATACAGATTTTGATAGGAACTATTTTGAAGCTGTAGATTACCTTGTATGGTATTGTCATCTTAACAATATTAAGTCTTCCAATCCATGGACACAAAATATCTTTCAATCACTTAGGTCTTTAATTTCTTTCTGCCATGTTTAATTGCAAAAGACTTACCCTTGTTTTGTTAAATTTATTCCTAAGTATTTTATTCTTTTTGATGCTATTATAAAGGGGAAATTTTCTTAATTTGACTTTGGAATTGTTCAATTTCTAGTGTATTGAAATATAACTGATTTTTGGATATTGAACTTGTATGCTGTGACCTTGCTGAAGTTGCTTATTTTAATAATGTGTGTGTGTGTATTCTTAGTATTTTCTATATACAAGATCATGTCATCTGCAAATAAAGATGGCCTTACTTCTTCCTTTATAATTTGTAGCCTTTTGTTTCTTTTTCTTGCCTAAGTGCCCGTCTAGAACCTCCAGTATAATGTTGAATAAAAGTGGTAAGAGTGAACATTTTTGTCTTGTTCTTGATGTTGCAGGAAAGCTTTAGTCTTTTATTAAGTATGATGTTACTTGTGGAATTTTCATAGATGCCCTTTATCAGGTTGAGGAAATTCCCGCATATTTCTTGTTTGTTTTAATAATAGTTGTGTTTAACAATAGGCTTACAAAATCCATAAATATGTAACAATTGGCATTCTTGAGTCAGTATGTACTGGCTCTAGCATACCACTGTAAAGTCAACTCTTTTCTTCCACTAGACCAAACATAGGCCTCCCAGATGCCAAATGAGTGAATGCTACTCTGGGTATAATGCTCAAAAAATGAATTAAATGAAAACATTTCCTTAATAAAAATCAGTTACCATGTAAAACTTTAAAAAATAATATATTTAAATTATAATATCAAATAAAATTTAAATACATATTAAATGATATTAAATTAATTAATATTAAATAAGTATTATAATATTAAATATTATAAATATTATATTTAAAAAACTTACTATGAGACTAAAATTAATACCTAGTGTATTAATTATGTAATTTAGTGAGATGATATCTCTATAAAATAAACATTTTCTAATCCATTATGTAGAAGTCTGGTTGTCCTAACTCTAGTTTAATTTGTAAGAGTTACTTTCAATGAATATCATGTCTATTTTGATCAGGGAAGTTTCTGTCGTTGTCAGAATATTAATCACAAAGCAATACCTAGTAATAATAATTAAAGCATCAGCACTGTATCCATAGAAAAGGCCTCATTACAAAAGGTATTTCAAGGTGTGTTGTTTTGGTTTTGCCTCATTTCATGTGCAATTAAGGAATAAACTGTGAGAAAAAAGTTTTCCGCTTTCATTTACTCCAGTTACCTTTAGTAAGTTTAATTAATTTAAGATAATTGCAGAACTATTAATAAATTTGGAAATGTTACTCTGTCATATAGTCTGAAAAATATATTAGTGGAACTCTGTAATGTCCTTTTCTTTAGACGTTGATTTGTGAGGAAATGAATCCTTCTGTGTGTCTGGATCATGGGAGTTCTAGGTAACCATCTCTTTCACTTCTAGTAACACCATGATCGACTAGCCAACACCATGGGTCAGACTATTCTCATTGTTGCTTCGACCCTGCTGTTCATTACAATGACTATGCCTACCTTGCCTTGGGCAATTGAATGGCACCACTCTGGGATCCAGTTGCTCCCATTGCATTTAGGCTTCCCAGTTCAGTGGCAGAAGTTCCCACTGTAAGTTCTAGCCTACAGAAAAGAGTAATCATAGAGTCCTACAATGATGCTAGGGCTCTTCTCACAAATTGATCTTTCAAAGTACTGGTAAAAGGTGTGTCCTCTGGACCTTCTCAGGGTAGCTGAGTAGGGTCTATCCACTCTGACGTTCCAATCTCCCTGAACCTCTGAATCCCTTCCTCTGCAATAAACCTAAGCAGGTCTGGCATTTCAAATTCATTTTGAAAGGCTAATTTTCCATCCTTGTTTCAGTTAACCAACCCTAAAAGAGCCCTTAGAAAGAGCCCTTTCTAATTCTCCTCAGATGAGGTTTGGGGGAGGTGGTATGGGAGAGGCTACCTCTACTGGCAAAGAAGAGTCATCAGGGGTTCAATGTCCTCAGATTCATTAGGGTCTTCCCATATGCTCCCATTCCAATTTTCAGGATCCCATTCCTTCCCTATCAATGCCCCCACTTTAACAGTAATCAGCATTGTTGTAATCAGCTACTCTCAGAATGAAATTCTGGGTTCAGTTTTTAGCAATATCAGTTCTCTAGATTTGTATCACTACATTTTTGCATTCTTTTTTTTTTTCCATGAACAATTTTTTTATTTAATTTTTTTATGCCTTCCGTTTTTTTTAATATAATTTTTATTTTTTTTATTTTATTTTAGCATATTATGGGGGTACAAGTGTTAAGGTTACTTATATTGCCCATGCCTCCCCTCCCCCCTCAAGGAAGAGCTTCAAGCACGTCCATCCCCCAAACGTTGCACTTCTTACTCATTGTGGTTGTATATACCCGTCCCTTCCTCCCCCCTCCCACTCTCCCGACACCCAATAAATGTTACTCCTAAATGTCCACTTAGGTGTTGATCCGTTAATACTGATTTGCTGGTGAGTACATGTGGTGCTGGTTTTTCCATTCTTGGGATACTTCATTTAGTAGAATGGGTTCCAGCTGTATCCAGGAATATACAAGAGGTGCTATATCACCATTGTTTCTTAAAGCTGAGTAGTACTCCATGGTATACATATACCAGATTTTATTAATCCACTCATGAATTGATGGGCACTTGGGTTGTTTCCATAGCTTTGCAATTGTGAATTGTGCTGCTATAAACATTCGAGTGCAGGTGTCTATTTCATAAAGTGACTTTTGATCTTTTGGGTAGATGCCCAGTAGTGGAATTGCTGGATCAAATGGTAGATCTACTCATATCACTTTGAGGTATCTCCATATTGCTTTCCACAGAGGTTGAACTAGTTTGCAGTCCCACCAGCAGTGTAGGAGTGTTCCTCTCTCTCTACATCCATGCCAGCATTTTTTGTTTGGGGACTTTTTGATAAAGGCCATTCTCACTGGAGTTAAGCAATATCTCATTGTGGTTTTGATTTGCATTTCCCTGATGATTAGAGATGTTGAACATTTTTTCATATGTTTGTTGGTCATTATTCTGTCTTCTTTTGAGAAGTTTCTATTCATGTCCTTTGCCCATTTATTGATAGGGTTGTTTGATTTTTTTCTTGATTTTCCTGAGTTCTAAATAGATTCTAGTTATCAGCCCTTTATCAGATGTGTAGCTTGCAAAAATTTTCTCCCATTCTATGGGTTGTCTGTTTGCTCTTTTGACAATTTCTTTGGCTGTGCAGAAGCTTTTTAATTTCATTAGGTCCCGTTTGTTTATTTTTGTTGCTGTTGTGATTACCTTTGGGGTCTTCTTCATAAATTCTTTTACCTAGGCCAATGTCCTTGCAGGTTAGATGTGTTTCCTGAAGGCAGCAGATACTTGGCTTGTGTTTTTTTTATCCATTCGGTCAGCCTATGTCTCTTGAATGGGGAGTTCAAGCCATTCACATTTATTGAGATAACTGATAGGTGGGGAAGATTTCTGTTCATTATGTTGGGGTGAACTTTGTTGCTTTGTTTTCTCTTTTGAGCCATTGTAGTGTCTGGGATTTGATCTTTAGCTTTGAGTAGATTTACATTCGTGAGTGTTTATTATGCTGATCCATGGGTAACACTGTTTGAGCACTTCTTGAAGGGTTGGTCTTGTCTTGGTGAATTCCCTCAGTCTTTGCTTATTTGAGAATGTCTTGATTTCTCCTTCATAAACAAAACTTAGTTTTGCGGGGAATAAGATTCTAGGCTGGGCATTGTTCTGTTTCAGAAGAGTGAGAATGGGGGCCCTGTCTCTCCTTGCTTGTAAAGTTTCAGTAGAGAAGTCTGTTGTTATTCGAATTGG
Organism: Microcebus murinus; assembly: GCF_040939455.1. Classification (NCBI taxonomy): domain Eukaryota; kingdom Metazoa; phylum Chordata; class Mammalia; order Primates; family Cheirogaleidae; genus Microcebus; species Microcebus murinus. Next base: position 10,681,791 of record NC_134131.1, on the reverse strand, counting down.
CTGTCCTTTGTATGTTACTTGCTTCTTTTGTCTTATGCTACTTGCTTCTCTTGTCTCTAAAGAGGCTCTTAGAAGGGCCTCTTTAGTTGATATTTTGGTCATTCTGATGACTGCATGTCCTGACGTCTTCCTGTTTGCATTGAATCTCCCAGGGGTCCTCTGAGCTTCTTGAACTTGTATATTGAGATTTTTAGCAAGGCCTGGGAAATTTTCCTCTATTATATCTTTAAATAGCTCGTCCAACCCTTGAGTATTGTCTTCCTCCCCTTCTGGCAACCCTATGACCCTCACATTAGGTTTCTTCACATAATCCCATATCTCTTGTAGGCTTTGCTCTTGTTTCTCTGCTCTATCTCTGTGACTGATTTATTTAATTGGAAGGTGTTATCTTCAATCTCTGAGATTCTTTCTTCTGTTTGATCTACCCTGTTCTTGAGGCTTTCCACTGAATTTTGTAGTTCCCTGAATTGATTCTTCATTTCCAGGAGTTCAGTTAAACTTTTCTTCATTGTATTGATTTCTTTAGTGAACTTTTGTTCCAGACCCTGGAGGCTTTTTGTGGTTTCTTTGTGTTTGTTATTGAGTTGTTCTTGTAGGTCGTTGAATTTTCTTATGCTCCACATTTGGAATTTCTCTTCTGTCATTTTGGTTGCCTGATTTTTGGTTGGTGTCTGTTTCTAAGGGGCTGGTGCTCTTCTTTGGGGGTGTGTTTTCTGTTTGGTTCTTCGTATTTCCGGAGTTCCTTCGCTGATTTTTTCCCATGTCGATCAGTTGTTGCTTCTTTCCTTTAGGTTTTTATTTGGGTATTCACATGCCTTGTTTAGTTTCTGAGCCGGTAGGTGGTGTCTGTAGGTGAGGTTCGACCACTCCCTGTATGATGAGTCAGTAGGTGCCCTGTATGATGACCACTCCCTGTATGATGAGTCAGTAGGTGCCATAAAGAGGGTGTGCAGGGTGTCCTCCTTGTCAATAGGTGGCGCTTGCTTCGAGGAACAGGCTACGCTGTTGTTTTTGTGTCCTGTTATCAGCTCTTGTTCCTGTAGAGAAACACGCTAGTGGCTCAGGTGGTCGGTGGGGCCCTGGGACTTCCAGGTGTGTCCTTTTCTCCCCCTCAGTGAGGGCTGGTCTGGGAGTGAGTCTGGGCGGAGCTGGGTTGGGTCAGCCTGCCCTCAGGCACCACAAATGCTGTTAGCAGGGGTCAAAGTTCTGTTCTCTGCTTCCAGGCAAAGCTGTCAGGGTGGGGCTGGAATGGTCCCTGCTCAGCCAGAAAGTCTGTGTGTGGGGGTGGGGCTGTCTGAGACCTGCAGTCTGGAGCGGGCCTTGCTTCTTTCCACCCTCCCCAACTCCGTGGCTACTTCTGGGTCTCTGCCAGCAGGTCAGACCACACACCACCGGGCCTGCCCTGGTTGTGATACTGGCGGGGCGGTTCCCTGCGCAGGAATGCCACCTGGGGTGGGTGCACGGCCTCCTTTTGGGAGGAGGGTTGCCCTATAGGATGCTGATCTGCCCCTGAAGGCACACACACCTCAGTAGGCTGTTTGTGTATATCCCTTCTGTGCCCCGGGCAATGCAAGACCTGGATGCACGGGATCTGGTCTGCAGGTCTGACCTCTGGGCCCCAGAGTTCAATCCCTATCCCCACCAGGGAGAGGAGTGCTAGTCCCAATTCACCCACGGGGAGCCCAAGCTGGGTCTATGTCTCTCAGCCTCAGGGTCTGCCCCGTTTTCCTGGGATCACTTGGCTAGCAGCTCCTGGGAGGGCCGGCGGGTGGGGAGCTCACCGTCTGAGTTCCCCTCAGTCAGCTGTAGTGCCCCAAAAGGGAAGGTCCCATTCCCTGGAGGTGCCTGGGGCTGGTGGCTGTATTGTCTCTCTTGGCAGCCGTGGATAGGGTCGGGGGAGGGGAGAAGGAGGCAATATGGCGCCTGCCACGCGGCTCGGGTCTGTGCACAGGGAAGTGCTCTGCGGGAGTTGGGAGCCTGGTGCCGTGTCCGCTACAAGCTTACCACTCACTGGCAGTGGCCATCTCTGGCCTGGTGTCCGCAGGTCTTTCCACCTGCTAGGGATCCCACCAGCAGTCCGAGCTGCGCAAGGGAGGGGAGAATTAATCGCTCTACCTACCCTTCCCACTGGGCTCCAGGCTACTCCGGAGGTCTCTGCTTCCAGTTCTCCTCTGCAACTTCCTCTCGTGGAGTCTCCCGTGGTCTCAGGTACCCCTCCTTCTGACCCTCATCCGATGTATGCTTGTCTTCTTGCTACTTTCTTCTAATTTCTGCTAGAATCTGTCTTTTTGGCGGAGACGCTCTGTCTGGCGGTGTTTCTTTCTGCCATCTTGATTCAGATCTCCTGCATTCTTCACAGTAATTTTTAGTGTTTGAACATCATGGCTCCTGGCCTTTTATATATTCAACTTGATTCAATTATTATTTGTTCAAATAGATACAACTTGAGTGACCTCTTGAATTGGCTCCTCTGTCCTCTGGAATTCTTGGAAGGAAGCAACCCCTACTTGGCAATGATGGATTTCTGACCCCATTGTAATTTTGTTCTCTAAGATGTGGAAACATTTACCTTCCATTAAGTGTTGGTGACTTATGGTAGGGAAGAATATTAGAGATCGTAGTCTGAGTACACATGAGATTGAAAGTGGGTATGACTACTGCTACTTTTATTGAGTCATTCTTAACAGTGACAGGACTGGAAAATATTTCCTTTTGTGATTATGAGTCCAAACATCTTTTCAATTTAACTTATGTTGTCATTTTCTACTTTCTTTATATTGTAGGTTTATCAACCACTGAGACTTTTGCTCTTTTTGAAACGTGATACCTTTTCAACTTCCAGTTTTAGTCCTTTCTCATGAGTGATATTCATACCTTTGTTCATACCTTTTGGGGGGTATATCCCTGTTTTCTTAGACTCCTGTTACTAAAGTTAACTCAAGTGAGCTTCTGCTTCTTGCAACCAAAGGTTTTAACAAACAAAACTTATTAAATAAGGGTAAATATAATGAGTCTGGCAAATAGGCTCGAGGCTAAGATTTTCTAAAACCTACACAAAAAATGTTTTAAGAATAAAATGAACAAAATTCTATTTATAGTTGTGTATGGAAAGAAGAATAAGGAAGGAAGTCCTAATAGTATACCATGAACAAAAAAATGTAGAAAAGCTAAAGTAGCAAAGAAGAGAAAAATCTATCTAGGAATATTATTTTCAAACTTGGTTAAGTAAAACAATCATAGAGAAGAAAGAGCTGAAATCCACAAGTCTAATTTTAACTGAATTAAAAATTATGTAGAATGTACAAATTATGAGTACGGAGAAATGGCTAGACTATTGTCAGTGATCTTTGAGGAGTCCTGGGACATAAGAGAGATACTGGAAATGGAAGAGAAGCATCTGTAGTTCTGATTTTTTCAATTGAAAGGAGAACAATCAGCATGGCACTGAGCACAGGTGAGACTTTAGAAGATGCAGTTCTAGGCAGTGTTTGAGCAAGCTTGGAGAAGTTGGCATGAGGCACTAGCATGGGTTTAATAATAAGTGATTATAAGAGAAGAGCCTTTCATCCTCTACTTATTGCTTTTGACAGAGTCACAGATGTCTGTGGCAACAGACATTGTGCACTTGGATTTCAGCAAGGGATCCGACACTATTGTGATATTCTTATGAATAAGAAGGAGACGTTTGGTGAGTTAATGGTAAAAAGTGAATAGATTTATAACTGGTTGAATAACTGTACCCATGGGTGTTAATGTATGGATTGACATCTATTGGAATATTCATCTGAAAGACTGAAAGAAATATTTCTTTCAGTGTGACATTAATAAAGCCCAGTGCTATTTTTGCCACTTTGTACCAGTGCTGTCTAATAGTACCCCCTGTGATGATTGTTTCGTATTTGTGCTGTCCAGTATGGTAACCACTGGTCATAGATAGTTATATGAGCCCTTGAAATGTGGCTAGTTCAATTAAGGCACTGAATTTGTTTTATTTTTAGTGTGTGCCTCATGGCTATTGTATTATACAGCACAGCTTTATACTATCACCAAATTTTTTTTTTTTTATTTTTTTATTATTTTTTTTTATTTTATTTATTTTATTTTTTTGTGGCTGGGTGGGGGGAAAATAGGAAAGGACTATCACCAAATTTTTAATGAGATATATGCAAAGTTTATTTTTTTCTTAAGAGGTATTTAAAATTTCATTTTATAGAATCATAAAATGGTTTTACTAAGATCATGTTCAAATGTTTTACAACTGTTTACAGATGAGAAAAATGAAGCCCAAAATATTTAAATGATTTGATCAGAATCACACAGTTATCAGCTGAACAGGGACTGATGATTGTTCTTTGAATTCCAGTCAATACATTTTTCATATATACCATGTTATAGAAAATAATCCTTCATGGGTATATAAGTATGGATTGCTTCCAAGAATTCCAGTGGGACAAAAGAGCCAATTTAAGAGATCACTGAAGTCAATACATAGATTCTTTGTAGATAAGTATTCCTAAAAATGGAATCTTGAGATTTCGTTTCTTGGTTGTAAAGGCCAAAGTGAATTAACATTAACTTACATTGAGTAAATGTGTACCCTTTCAGGGAAGACTATTTTTATGTCTCTAAACTTCAGAGTTGATTTCCTCTTTTTTTCCTTCACCCAATTAAAAAATATATTATTTAGGACTATGGCGCTGTGCTAATGTATTTCTGAAAAAAGAAAGAGGTGACCTGCTGCTGTGTAAAATTGTAGCAAGAAATCAACAGGGAAGGGATTATAACAATTAAAATCTTACATTCACAAAGGGAGGAAATGAAGTCTGATTAATGAGATCTGTAGTTTATATTTATAGGAAGGAGAACAACATTCTGTTTCAAACATTTTTTGCACTAAACTGACCTCATTATCTTCACCTACTTTCCAAGATATAGGAAAATTACTCCTTCTAATATCAAATTGAATGGGCATATGCATACTTTTATAATTTTCTTAAGAATAGAGTTGTACTGTCTTGATGCCATTTTGAAGAAAAATCTGTTTATTCTGTCTCTCCAAGAGCAAGGAGGTGATGTGTAAGCTAATTTGCTCATAAGTGGGATTTTTATATTTTGGAAAGAAAAAAAAAGAAATTGATGTAGTTTTTGAGTGTGGCCATTATTTTAATCAAAACATCTTGTTTTATTTATCAGTAGGGGTTTCAATTATTCTTTTAAGTAAAGGGAGGGAGGGAGAGCTTTTAGAGAAGGATTAGATCTGAAATGTGCCAGCTTGGATGTAAAGATACGGAGAGCAAGCAACACATGCCCCAGAGAAATCATCACCCTCATGGATCAGCCTTTGTTGAGTCCCCATATCTGATGTATTTCTGTAGTGCCCTAGCTAAACCTTTTTCTCCCATCCCTCCTCTCCTCTGTCCCCATTTATGCCATATACCAGAACAAGACCTCAGAGATTAGCCCATTTTTCCCACTATGCAGAGGAAATTGAGGTGCAAATAGTTGAAGTGACTTTCCCATGTCCGTACAGAATGTTATAAAAAAGTTGGGACAAGAACAGTGGTCTTGTAATTCCCAGTTCAGAGGGCTTTTGTCTCTGCTGTGCTGTTCTTCTAGTTTTGCTTACCACAGAAGTTTCAAAATGTCTTAATTCTTCCTTGTAACCATTTGATCAATAGAACAAGTACAATACATGTGTTTTGTTCTGAGCCTTGTCGGCACTTATATCTGAGTAGAAGAAAAGATGTACAGACAAAACTGCGGGGGGAAAAAGAAAAGCAAAACCAAATCAAACAATCCTTTTGGATCCCATTAAGGCACTCCCTCTCATTTTGATCTTTGATCATTTTGATCTTCAATAATTTGTTAAGTGTCCACTGTGTAGAATATGGAGCTTAGCTCTGTAGGAGTTAAGGGAGTTAGGAATTGTGAGATAGAATATCTGTATTAGTAAAGCCAGTTTCTGCTGTGCTGTGGCATTACTCCCCACCCCAGCCCTCACACTGATGGTGTAAGGCTCAACTAAAATATCACCACTTCAGTGATGCTTCCTTGTCTACTTTGTCTAATGCTGCACCTCTTATCTCCAGTCACTCTCTATGTAGTATTACTTTGCCTTCTTTGTAGTTGTGATCATTATCTGAATTTATTTTTTTTTCTTTTCTTGTCTTTTGTGTATCTTCCTCGATATTATATAAGTTCCATGAAAACAAAGGCCATTTCTGTCTTACTAAAGTATAGAATACTGCTTGGTACTAAGAAAATGCCCAGTACTTATTTGTGGAATGAATGAATTTGCTGCTGAATGGGCACACATCCGTTTTTCCATTGGTGTCTGGGTGGTTGACATAGAAGCATTCCAGCATCAGCCACATGGTGCGCTGAGGACCTGCCCCCCCCCCCCCCCCCCAGCAAATAAGGTCCTGCCGTTGAGCCTGGGAAACAGTCCTAAGACTCTCCCCTCCTTTGAAGGTAGTTTTCCCTTTCCCTTTCAACTCCTGGCCTTCTGACTACCTAACCACAGACATAGCCACTTTAGTCCCTTTCAACAGGTTTTAGTAACTTTGAGCTTTGGACAGAATGGGCCGAGGCCTTCATCCCATTTCTACCATGAGGGCTTTGGATTCCTAATGCTACTTTTCCTACATCATCTTGTCAAGTTTTGCCTTTTTCTCTTGTTAGCGGGCATGTAATTTTTTTTTTTATTGAAGTGAAATTCTCATAAAATTAGCCATTTTAAAGTCATCAAAGCCATGGCATTTAGTACATTCACAATGTTGTGTAACCAGTACTTCTATCTATTTCCAAGACATTTTCATTATCACAAAATATAATCCTGTACTCATTAAACAATTACTTACCATCCCCCACATACCCTCCCTCTGATCCCTAGCAACCACCAATCTGCTTTGTTTTTGTATAGATTTGCTTATTCTGGATATTTCATATAAATGAAATAATATGTGGCCTTTGTCTATGGCTTCTTTTACTCAATATAATGCTTTTGGGGTTCACATAAGTTTTAGCCTGTATCAGTACACCATCTATTTTATGGCTAAATTATGTTACATTCTATGGATATACCACAATTTGTTTGTCTGTTTATCTATTGGTGGACATTTGAGCTGTTTTCACCTATTGGCTATTATGAATCGTGTTGCTGCTATGATTATGCATGGGTAAGCATCTGCTTGAATACCTTTTTTCAGTTCTTTTGGGTATATACGTAGAATTGGAATTGCTGAGTGATATGGTAACTCTGTGTTTAACTTTTTGAGGAACGGCATGTTTGCTTCTAAAATTATGTCTATAGGCTATAAGAAACCTCAAAGATATTTCTTGGCAGAAAAAAGAGGTGGTCTACCTTAAGTGGACATCCCCAACTCTACTAATTATAATTCAAACAATTATCCTTTTTAAAGGGTGGTTACCCTTGCTAAAAACATAAAACAAAAAGTACCTATTGTGCTTATTACGAAAAGATTAAGTGAGATCTAAGGATTATGCATGGAACCTAGTACATAGTAAGGATCAATATGTATTGGTTTCCATCTTCTATAATTATCTGTTTGAACCTGGTGAAGTCATTTAATCATTCTGGCCTCAGTTGTTTCTTTGTTAAAATTATGTTCTTCATGAAATTGGGGACCTGGAAATAAAACCAGATATGTGGAATCTAGTATGTTTGTGATGGCTGAAAAAACCTTAATAAACAAGTCCAATTCCCTGAATTTACATTTGCAGGAGCTATATCCTTGAATGGTTACATGCCTAGTTCAGGGTCACAGTGTTGTTGCTGTTTATTACCCTGGTCTGAAGTCTGGTCCAGTGTCTTTCCATCCTAGTGCAGTTATTTCTTATGTTATCAGCTGTTGATTACGTAGTACAAACTAGTTACTAAGTTAGGCATGTAGTCTCCACCAGAAATTTGCAGTTAATGAAGAACCCTTTTTTTCTTTTGGCTGGCTGTTTGGCCTTGAATTTCCCGCAGGTATAATTTTGACTCCAGGTGGCCAGGCAATATCATGGCTATTTTCCCCCTAGGGTAGACACAGAAGATGGTATTCCAGGTCAGAGTTGTGCAAGACCATCACAGATAGCCTATAATTTTAGCTGCCCAAGATTATCTCTTTGAAATACCTTTTTCTAAAGTGTATGTCCTTCACGAAATTATAAAAGCCTAGATTACAGCCTAGATTGTGATACCTAAGAAATTTTAAGAAAGCCCGATTTTGGAAGGTATATTGGGTTGGCTCATCTGACAAAATTTATTATGTGTCCTACTAGGTGCCAAAAGCTGAGTTTGTCTCTGAGCATACAGATATAATAATATATGGCTTTTGATTTCAGAAATCTCACAGTTTAGTAGTAAAGACAGAGACATAAATATATAAATTATAACACAAAATGGACAACTTTTATATTGGTGCAGTAAGATGGACTTCCTGTGACTGGAAATCTGCAGGCAGAGACATTATTCAGGGACATTGTGGCCCTGACTCAGCTTTCTTTCCTCTGAGGATATGCCTGTATAGGGGCTGAGTTTGGTTTAAGAACCAGAAGAGTCTTCTGTTTGTTAACATTTCCTAAAAAGGAAGTTCATAGCTGGATGGTGATGTAAGCCCAAGTGTAAAAGGGTAGTGGTGTATTAAGATTGTGGCTTTTATCTCAAATGATTGTACCCTGCCCGAATGGACAGTGTCAGTGGTAGCTGCAGAACCTGTGGGGAACCAAGGAGCAAGAAAAAAAACTGCTCAAGGATGTGGTGCATATGCCCCTGCTCTGTGCAGACACTTCTGTTAAGTTGTGCGTTTAGCTGCTACCTAAATACATTGAGAACTTAGTGGTGGCTGTGCATGCATGTGCATGTGCATGTGTGTGTGTGACCTCTTTCTGTAGATCCAGAGCCTGACCTGCAGTGCTGCAGGGGGTAAGGATATAGGGCTATGGGAACACCGAGGAAGAACAATTTTCTTTACATGGCTTCAGGGAATATGTGACACTTCAGCAAGGCTGTGAAGAATTAGCGAGTTTTCCAGTTGAAGAAGGTGAGGAGGGGAATTCCAGGCAGTGGGACTAGAATGGAGTAATGAAAGTGCCCGAGGTGTTCAGGACCAGTGAAGAATCCATCGTGTGTTGAAGCAACATTGTTTGGAGTATGGGTCATAGATTGTGAAGGCCTCTGGTGCCAGGAAAAGAAAATTGTACTGATAATGTGCCATTAAAAGGTTTTAGGTAGAAGCAGATGTGATGAGATTTGATTTGGGGGAAGATAACATGCAGTAATGCAGAGCATGGATTGGATAGGAAGAAAATGGCACCTGAAGATAAACAATAGGCCTGAGATAAGGAAGTGGCAAATTAGGTAGAAAGGGAAGGCCAGATTTAAAGTTCTTTCTGATCTGATGGTTGAGGAAGGTGTTGAGAATGACTCCATGTTTTCTAGCTTGCTTAGGCCATTAAGCTGGATGAAAATTGTAGCAGATTGAGGGGGGTTGGGTATTGTGGGTGGAGGAAAATGGATAAAAAATGCATTTAATTTTGCACATGCTAAGTATGAGGGTTTTGTAGGACATCAGGTGAAGACTAGATGGTTGGAAATATAGCTTATGGTATATAGATTTGGTAATCATTGGCTTATACATTGGCAGTTGAAGCTTTGAAATAAGATTATCCAACAACAATGTGTAGAATAAAGGGAGAATAAGTAAAGATGGGACATAAAAGTTTAATGTAATGTAGAAGAAAAATCAACAATGGTGATGTTGAGCTCTTAGAGAAGAAGAACTAGGGGAGAGTGGCACTCTAGAAATTAAAGGAGGATTGGGGAATGGTCAAATGACAAATATTGCATAGTTTTCAAGTAGTATGAGTATTGAAAGTAGTTGTTAGATTTGACATTTAGAAGATTAGTGCTGATTTAAATAAGTGTAGTTATTATGGTATGTTTAATGAGTAAATTAGAAGTGACAAAGTAGATATAATAAGTCTAAATAATACCTTAAAATTAATTTCTATTTTTATTAAAGCAAAATATATACACATTTTTAAAATAGCACTAAAAGGCTCTTTAGAAAAACCAGCGGTCCCTCTTTCTGGAACTAATACTAGATGTTGGACTTCCTGGATTTATTCTCTAATTTTCTTGTTTTCTCTTTTATTTCTATTTCTTTGCATTTTGTTTTTTTAGTTCTAAGTTTTTGGAATTTCCTTGACTGAATCATTAAACTGTTTTATTGCATTTTAAATGTGGATAATCATATTTAAATCTTCAAGGCCCTTTTTTGTTCTCCGATGATTTCTTTTTCATTTATCCTGTTCTTTTTTCATACATATAGTATCTTCTTTTATCTCTCTAAGGAAGAAGAGGTGAGGCTATAAGTAATGATGACCAAGAAATAATGATGGTCAAATGTTCTTCTGAGTCCAAAGAGAACTCAGGACATTTCTATGCCTTGTTGGGAAAGGAAGGTCCTATTTACTCATGCAAATGGAATTCCCATGGGCCTACCTACCCTGTCAGTCTGTGAGATCCAGATCTGTCCTTACCTGTCTTGGCCCTGGATATTAAGGGTGGACATAGCTTAGGTTCAAGCCAAGAATCCTGATACAAAGACATATATTCATTCTTTGTTGTGGACTCTTGGTGAGAACCATCTATACTTTGGCACAATGGAATGATTAGAAAGGCATACCTATTTTATGATCTTAACTTGAATACCAGTTAAAACCAAGTAGCAAGTGGGAATGAGATCCAAAAACCTAAGGGCATAATGTATCTATTTCCGTTTCAGACAAAGCAGAAAACCAAAGTGAAAATCAGGTGGGGATTCATATTTAAATTACACTTTTGAGTTTTAACTCCATGTTCCAAATTTTCACACATGTTTTCTCAAGGAATTCTCACAATAACTTCATGAATTAGGCATTATTGTCCTCATTTTTGATAAAGAAATTAAAACTCAAAGAGGTAGTGAATCTTATCCAATTAGGAGGAGAGGCTAACCTAGGCTTTCTGACTCCAAGTCCAGACTTCTATCCACTAAGCCACCTATTTGCTCCCAAACAAAAAAGGAAGAGAACTAAAAAAGTAAGTTGCAAAAAAGATGAGGAAGATACTACCCTTAACTCCCTGCTACTTATAATTTCTTGAGTATAAAGCATCATATATTATAATTTAAATTTCTCCCCAGGAACAATTTGCCATTTTATCCCATGAGATCTTTCCTTTACATTTGATGTATTCTATAACCCTTCTTGCATTTGAAAGATGGGAAGGGAGGCCCATGGTTCTGTTAACCTTTGCTTTAGTTAACTTTCAACACATAGGTTTTGACTTTTCTATTATTATGAAGTAAGAAAGATAAATTCATTGGAGAAAAATAAAATATAGATAAAAATTTAAAAACATAAAAATAATCCATAATTCCCCTGTTTAAAGAGAAACAGTTTCCAGATTTCTTTTATACATGCAAAAATTTAAGATGGAGCTATGTTATATATAATTTTATAAAATGTTTTGAACAGCCATGTCAGTAAACATATTATCTACACCATTGTCTTTAGTGACTGTAGACTTTTCTGTGTATGATTATAAGTAGAACTTTGTTTTGTTCACTCAGCATTCATTAGCTGTTTATAAACTTTGTTTTATACAAAGGGTCAAATAGCTTTCTTGTGTCTTTTACAATTTCACATGCCTGACCTTATTTGTCTTCTAAGTACTGGCAGATTTAGACTCATGATTTTATAACTGCCAATCTCACTAAGTATTGAACTGACCTGACAGAAACTGCTGAAATTGTCCGGTGAGAAGTAAATAGTTGTGTAGTACTTATTTTCAGCATGTTACCTTATTGTGAAGATACCAGATAAGAAATGATTAAAGTATGACCAAAGAGTCTCTGAGTGAAAAGCATGGGTCACTGGTTTATTGCTTTTCATATAAAAGAGGGAATTAAAAGGAAAGAAACTCAGGGATATAGTGTAAATGAATTTGACTTGCTGACCCTTGAGAAATTTGGGATTTGAGCACTGAATTTTAAACACCTTCAGAGAAGCATTGCATTCAAAATTTAATAGATCGAACTGGGATATGGGAAGATAAAACCAAAAGCTTCCTCATACCTCCATGTAGCAATAGGTATCTCTTTTGAAATTTCAGGGCATCTATGGGAAATCATTGCAGGAAACCAACTATATGTATTAGAAGCTAGAAATTGCTTATTCTGAGCAATGGAGAGAGGCAAATCCAGGGCAATAATAATCACAGTTCTTTACTTGCATTTCTTGAACATTTAAGAGATGTGGCTGTTGATGTTGGTCAAGTGAAGTGACACAGTAGAAGACAAATTAAATTAGCAACCAGGAGATCTGGGTTGATCCCTCTTTTACATTAATTTTCTTTGTGACATTGTATAGGTTACCTAACTTCTTTGTATCCCAAAAAATCGTCTTTGATTCATGGATCTATGAATCAAATCAGGGTAATTAGCATATCCATCACCTCACATATTTATCATTTCTCTGTGGTGAGAACATTTAAAATCCTCTCTTTTAGGTATTTTGAAACATGCATTGTTATTAAATATGGCCACCTTGCTGTGTAATAGAATACCAAAACTTATTCCTCCTATCTAACTGTAACTTTGCACCTGTTGACCAAGGTTTCCCCTTTCCCTACCCACCTCCCCACCCCTTAGCCTCTGGTAACCACCATTCTACTATTTCTATGGGTTTGACTTTTTTAGATTCTACGTATATGTGAGATCATACAGTATTTTTCTCTCTGTGCCTGGCTTTTTACTTAACATAATTCATCCGTGTTGTCACAAATGAAGGAATTGCCTGTCTTTTAAAGGCTGAATAGTGTTCCATTGTGTATGTATACTACATTTTAAAAATCCGTTCATCTGGTGATTGATATTTAGGTTATTTTCATATCTTGGTCATTGCGAATAATGCTGCAAAGAACATGATAGTGTAGAAATCTCTTTGGCATACTGATTTCAATTTCTTTGAGTATATACAAGTAGAATAATTGCTGTATCATATGGTACGTCAAAGTTCTTTGCCAATTTTAAATAGTGTTGTTTTCTTGTTACTGAGTAGTTTGAGTTCCTTGCATATTTTGAATGTTAGTCCCTTATCCCAATGTATGATTTGCAAGTACTTTCTCTCAATCCACCCATTGGTTGTCTCTTCCCTCTACTGTGGGAAAGCTTTTCTCTTTGCTGTGCAGAAGATTTATAGGTTGATGTAATCTCATTTGTCTATTTTTGCTTTCATTGCCTGTGTTTTGGGGCTCATATTGAAGAAATTGCCCAGACCAATGTTATGGAGCTATCCCCTTTTGTTTTCTTCTGGTAGTTTTATAGTTTCAGGCTTTACATTTAAGGCTTTAATTAAGTTTGAGTTGATTCTTGTATGAGGGCTGAAATAAGGGATCATTTTCATTCTTCTGTATGTAGTTATCCTTTTGTTCCAGCACCATTTATGGAAGAGACTATCCATTTCCCTTTGTGTGTTCCTGGCACCTTTATTGAAAATCAACTGACTGTAGATGTGTGGGTTTACTTCTGGGCTTTCTATGCTATTCCTTTGGCTCTTGTGTCTCTTTTTATATGAGTACCATGATGTTTTGATTACTATAGTTTTATAATATATTATGAAGGCATGTGGTATGATACTTGTAGCTTTGTTCTTTTCAATCAAAATTACTTTGGCTATTCAGGGTCTTTTATGTTTCCATATGGATTTGAGGATTATTTTGTTCTGTTTCTGTGAAGAATGGCATTAGAATTTTTAAAAGGATTGCATTGAATCTGTAGATTGCTTTGGGTACTATGGACATTTTAATAATATGAATCTTCCCATCCATGAACATGGGACATCTTTCTGTTTATTTATGTCATTTTCAATTTCTTTAATCAATGCTTTATAATTTTCAGTATATAAATCTTTTACTTCCTTGGTTAAATTGACTCAAGTATTTTTTTGATGCTATTTTAAGTGGGATTGTATGTTCTTAATTTATTTTTCAGATAGTTCATGGTTAGTGTATACAAATGCTATTGAGTGTTATATGCTGATTTTATATCCTGTAACTTTACTGAATTTGTTTATTAGTTCTAGAAGTTTTTTGGTGGAGTCTTTAGGATTTTCTGTTTAAGATCGTATCATCAGCAAACAGAAACAATTTCACTTTATCTTTTATTATTTTGATGCATTGTATCTCTTTCTCTTATCTAATTGCTCTGGCTAGGACTTTTAGTGCTATATTGAACAGAGTAGTGAGAGTAGGCATCCTTATCTTGTTCCTGATTTTAGATGGAAAGCCTTTGATTTTCACTGTTGAGTATGTCAGCTAGAGGCTTGTCATGTAGGGCCTTTATTGTGTTGAGGAACATTTCTTCTATACCTAATCTGTGGAGAGTTTTTTTATCATGAAAATATGCTGAATTTTGTCAAACAAAATTCTTTTCTGCATCCATTCAGATGATCATATGGTTTTTGTCCTTCATTTTTTTAATATGGTAAATCAAACTTATTGATTTGTGAATGTTGAACCAACTTTGCATCCCAGGGATAAATCTGTCTTGATCGTTCCACCATTACCTCCGGCTAGGGGAGGGAGTGGAGAAGACTTAGTAAGGGAGGGGGTGGTTTAAAGTCTGCAAATACTTGTTACCATCTAACTCATGATTTGGAAGCAGAACAGATTCTATTCAAGTCACTATTATGTGGGTAGTCTATCAGGACAGATTCTGATCTCTTTTTATGCCATCTCATGACTCATGGAGAATAGGCTTGATTTTGTTTTGCTGAGGACTGCAATGGCCAAAAGTCTGTTTCACAGTCACCATGGGTTAAAAAAATCCATTTTCTCACCCTCTGGTACATCAGATGTGAAGTGAATGCTACAAATCTGCTTAATGAGTCTTGAATGTGAACAGTGTATTGGCATATTTAAGACAAATTGCAATTGTCAGAAATTCCTTTGTGGCTTCCTCTCAGGCCTGTGAATGGAGGTAAGTGAACTCTATGGTTCTCTGGCAGTTTTAATCTTTAATATATTTTTTCTTTTGGTTTGAAACTATGAAGGATGATTATCTATAGAATCCCTCTTGGCAGATACAGGAAACATCCCCAAATTCTCAAAGTAAAGCCCTATATGCCAACATTTAGGTAGCATGATCCTGCAATTTCCAGGGGGAAAGTACTATTCATAAAAACATGGGGATATTTATCAAAGAAAAAATATCATACATTTAGAGACCAAGAAAGCTTTCAGAGGAGACAGCTTCTTTTGCCTTTGAGAGCCATCAATCATTACCACACAGAGGACATTTCTGGTGTCTGGAGATAGAAGAATACAAAAGAAATACATTTAAGAATCCTCTTTGAAATAAAATAGAAGATTAAAAACTAAAACTTAGGGGAAATGAATTATTTTACAGACTCTGCCACATATTAATATATGTAATTTTTGTGAATATATGCATATAGACCTGAAATATGTATGCATACTGGTCCTTAATCTACCTCATTAGAGGCATCAACTAATTAGAAGCAAGTGTGCCTCTGAGTATTTACTATATCTCATAGTTTTGTTGCTTCTCTGAAGATATGTCTCCAGGAATGACCTGAAAAAATGAAGGTATCAGAACCTACAATGAACAATACTGCCAGGGGAGTTTCAGTTTCCATCGGATGCTCTCCCACTGAGTTATTCTGACGTCCACTTCTCAGTCAACTTCAGCATTAAAGATGAAAGTGGTGTGAGGTAATTTGGGAGAAAGGAAGTTATGTAGTCTCAACCCCAGGGGAAGATAAGTTATTCTTCTAGGCTTTTTGGCAGAGGCATTGTTTTGAAAGGCAAGAGGTCAAAGAAGGCCTGAAAAATCAACGCCATTGTTTGTGACAGCAGTGAGGGTGTTGATCAGATTAAGCAAGATCAGCAGGCTGCATTTGGAGTGAGCCCTGAGAATTCTTGGGAGCTTGTCTCTCTTTGTGTATGCCACACCAGCCCCCTGGCCCTTGGCTGTTGTCAATCTGATAGATAGCTGGAGCTAAGGCTTTAGGTGCAGGGACAGCTGGATGTAAGAAAGAGTGGCACTTATGAGAGAACTCTGGTTAATCCAGGGCCATGCTTCTTGAACAAGGTTTGCAGAGGTTTTAGAAGCCACAGAATAAAAATGGCACATTATTCTGCTGAGTCAATTTTACTACAAAATTTGGGGTGAAAACTGTCTTTCTTGATATTGAAAGGAATACCATATGTATTAGGAATTGGTAGGCAAAAGTTGCATGAATTTTTAATATAAAGCCAGAGATTTTAAATAAATAATAAACTCGTCGTGGGTAGATTCGTGTTTCCTACCTCACCCCTTATCCCAGTAGATAGGTGAAAACTCTAATTTACTGTTATAGCCCTTGTATTGGACATTTTTGAGCAATTAGATACAATTTGTTATGAAAAAGGACTTCTTGTTGATTAAACCAGAAGTTTTTTTAAACCGTAAGTTTTAAACAGAAATTGGAAGTCCAAAATTACCAGTCTACAGGCTGAATGTGACACATAGGCCAAATTGGAAAAACAGACTTGCTTAGTTTGATCCATGCTATGTTAATTTTTTTCAATTAGTTGTTAGCATTTATAAATCAAATTCCTCCTAATAATCCAATTTTTCTTTTTTTAAGAAAGGGAAGATTTGGCAACAGTGAGCCTGGTCTCTTGTATGTCAGCACTCAGCTAGAGCTAAATAGGGTTGTTCCCTTCACACATTATGCTTCCAGCTCACCCCAGTCTGACCAAGCCCACTTCCCTCACTATGTTACCTACCTGATCGCTGTAGATATTTCCATTTGTGACTTCTACTTTAGCTAAGATACCACTGAAGGTTTTCTTGTATCCTTATCATTATAGGATTCATCTCTCTTTCTAATTTTAGTCACATGCCTTCCTGACGACCATGGCTATCGTAGTAATCTATAAAGAAACTTAGATTCCTTTGCATTCTGTGGGCTAGTCCTTACTTAAGAGTAAGGATTGATTTTAACTGCATATAGACAAGCTGCTGTGCACAATGGCTGTTTGAAAACTGAGCCTACAGGCTGGTATTTGCCATCTTGATATCAGTGACTTACAAAAGCTGCTCATTCCTACTTTTCACCCACTCTTTGACTGAATGAAGATAACCCTCTAAGTTGTCATCATTTATGTTAAAACTTAATGTGAGAGAGGCAAGCAACTGTTTTGGTAGAGGGAAGAAAGTGTCAAGAACTTAATTGCTTATCAGCTATAGCGTTGGAGATAGACGGGGAATTAGGGTCCTCAGGTTACAATCCTAACTCTGCACTTACTGTAAATTCTTGGACACGATGACTGAATTGGTGATGCTCAGCTTCCTCCTTTGGTTTGGGTATTGTATCACCTGCCTTGTCTATCTCACAAGCTTATTGAGAAGCTCAAATGTAACAATGTGAATGATATAGCATGGAAGACCATAAAAACTTTACAAATTTAAGACATCTTGTTCATATGAAATTCTAAATTGTTAAACTATATCTAGGTAACTCTCTTTGCACTGTGACCAATATAATCCCCAGTTCCATTAAATGCTTAGTAGTTGTATTTCCTGGTAGTGATGTAGTTTTCATTTTTAAGGACAGAAGAGAAAATTCAATTACAACAAAATGTATCTTTATGACTGAGTAGGGCCTTAAAATGATGAAAGAGTATCTTGCTATCCCTTGTTCAGTGAACACCAGAATCATCTACACAAGTTCCAAATAAGAAATCATAAAGTTATATAAAAATATGTTTGATTTTTATAGGCTTGGACCCAGCTTTATACTCATTATTTGTTAACACTTTTTTGAATTCATGCCCTGTGGATTTGTGAGGGTCTTTTTCCTTTCAGGCAGTCAGGAATATGAATTTGTTTTATATTGATCTGCTTACAGTAGTTGGTTTAACATCATCTTATAGCAGACAAGCTGTTGGTCATATTCTCATTGTACCTTTTATAAAAATTCTAGTGTTTCTCATCAGTGGCAGCAAACATCAATGTTTCTCCTTGAACAATGCAGAACAAGTCATTTGATGTTTTTTGGCTTAGCTTTTAAATCTTGTGTGCGTGGATTGCAAAAAAAAAGAAAAGAGAGAGAGGGAGACATTAGTGATTCTATCATCAATCTTTTCAGAGCTTTCAAAAGAAACCTTTGAAAGGTACTAGATTTTTTCCAGCCATGGAGGTTCCTGGCATTTACATTCATAGAGATGGGTTGCACAATAATCCTTTTCAATAAGAAAGCAGAACACTATTTGTTCTGTTGCTTAGGGTGCCCCATGCTTAGAATTTTTAAATCTCTTTTAGAGTTTGACATGTAGAGTTTAGAAGCATGGATACACTATAGCTTGTATAACACCATTTATTTTATAAATTTTATAACTATCTCTTTGAAGAAGCCAAGAAATTATAGAGACTTGTGCCTTAGAAAGATTTATCCTACATAAATAGTTTCAAATTACACACTAGGTGATATAGAGTTATCCTATTTCTATCTAGAAATACCTTTCTAATGATCAATACTCCACCCCCAATATTTGTTTTACTCTTTATAACATTGTTGCCAGTTGATGAGTTTCTGTGTTTCTTGAAGTGTATTCTGTAGAACACTGGTTCCATGAGATGCTTCCTCAAAGTAGGGTAGTTAAGTAAGTGTTAACATGGTTTGGAGTCAGCTTACATCTTGGTCCCTCTCCTTTGAATATAGTTCTCTTTTCCCCTTGTGATATCAGTGCATAGATGATGCAAGGAGAACAGCAGCATTACTTCTCTGGTGATAGGTATTATTGACAGCCTTTTGACTTCACCGTTCGAGCCTCTCATTGATTATGAGCACAGGCTGGTGCCACCAGGCTGGTGCCCCTTCACCATGACTAGGATGACTACTTAATTTATTGTTTAAACTGAGACAGTTAGTGAGTTAAGGTGGGGGTGATGTTAATAATTAAGCTCGACAAAAGGCATAACTGGGACTGTGTTGGGTTAGGTGGGACATGTGGTCACCCTGCCCTGCGTTTAATGAGCTTGCTTTGACTTCAAAGCCTTGCTCACACCCTAACTTCTCCATAATGACTTTCTGGTTTCCCCAGTTGGAAGTAATTTTTTTGCTACACAGAAATCCCTCTTTCGATAAATGTGTCTTTTACTACCTTGTCTTAATAGTTGCTTAGGTACATTTCATATCTCCCCTATTAAGCTCTAAGTTCATAAGGACATGATCTATATTTATGCCATCTTTCTATCTCCAGTGCATGTTCAAATTGCCCTGTCATGATAAATAACAATAAATATTGTTGAATAAGTGAATGAATACATGAATAAATGAGCTCAACACCAAAAGTTTGATAGGCTTCTCAACTGTTACCTTGTTCCCCTCTTAAAATAAATGGTCTATTTCACCATGATGTATCCCTCATAAAGCTTACTTCCTCCAGGCAATTTTGGCTGTCTTTCTTATTTATTTTCTTTATCAGATCTGCTTAGGTATCTCTTGGATTTGTATCTTCATTTCCACTGTCAAAATCCAGATCAGGACTTAACTGTATTATTCTTGGATGTACCTTGTTTTGAATTTCTTTTTAATTCTCATTTTGGACATACACCTGCCCAATCTACGTAAGATAGTATTTCAGTGTTTCCCCTTCTATTTTAGAACTAAGAATCCTTTTCAACAGCCCGTAGGCTGAAATTCAAACTCCTTGAATTGGTATTTAAGGCTCTTCATGAATTGAGTATAATTTACAGATTCAACCATGCCTTTTGAATTTTTTATTCCTTTTCTTTAGAGTTAGTCCTTATCATCTAATTCCTTTGCCTAAAAGAGCAAGTTCAAAATCTGTTTTTTTCTTGTCCCTTGTTGTTTTTTCCACCATATCCTGCACTCCGTCTACCACCAAACTGTTAATATTTGTAATTCTCAGATTGTTTCTTCAGTGCTCATACTTTTACATGTGATATTTATTCTGTCTAGAGAAATTTTTTCATTTAGTGCCTGTGTAGAGATATGGAGGAGATAAAGGTATGTAATAGTTGTTTACAAAACATATTTGGGGTGAATATTGTTTCAATGTAAGGTGAATTTTAATTGGTGGACCAAGTAGGTAAGGGAATTCAGGTGGTTGTTGCCTATTTCCTATGGTCAAATGTCAATTTCATGACACCATAAAGAGCAGACTGGCCTTACTTGGGTATGAGAAGTAGAAGGAATAGGTGGGAAGAAGGAACGGTCTGGCACGGGCTTAAGGAAGGAAATAATGGAAATAAATCACAAGTGTTCAGAGAGAATGTTCACCTAATACTGAGTTCAGAGGCTACCTGGAGCCCTATCTTTCAGTAGAAGCCAAACTATATATCTCACTGACTTACGAGTCCTACACAGGTTATCATTTTCTCCCTTGACCATACTTCTGCTTAGGAAGATTTGTATTACACCTTCTTAGAATCAAATAGGCATGCACATTTATTGTTTTTCAAATCAAGCTCTCAATCATTAATTTCTCTTCAGAAACTTTTTCAAGTTGTTAACAAAAATAAATTATCAGTAATTGCTAGTAACGGCTGGTTTGTCTGGGATTATCACTGTATAAAATACAATTTAGAATCTCATTATGATTATTATTCTATTTCATTCATTAAATATGGTGACCTTCTAATTTAGAAATTTAAGATGCTTATTAGATAAATGTTAAAATGGTGCTGGCATAATTGTAATTATCTTCTTCTAGTTTCCATTTGCTTATGTAATATTTTGTTTTATTGGCTTTAGGGGGTGACATGAGGAGATATGGCCATTTCTTCCACTGTCTTCTATGAAGACAGACATTAAAGAGACATAAAACTAAAACAATGCCATTCTTCTCACTATTTTACAAAATATTTTATAAATGTTAACATGTAATGGGTTGATTATTTTTATTTTTAAATGACTTAATAAATTTTTAAAAAAATTCTTGCATTTAATTCTAATATAGTAAACATCAATAGATTAAATTCTCAACAAAGGCTCTTTGGGATCCTCAATAATTTTTAATAGTCCTCAGACCAAAATGTTTAAGAACTGCTGGTTAGAGGTCAAGAGTGTGAACACTGAAGTCAGACTGACTGCCTGTGACTGGGCGTCAGGTGGCCCTAAGCAAGTTACGCACCTGTGCAGTGCCGCATACTTCACATGTAGAATGGGAATGGTCAGCTTACCTATACCGTAGGGCCATTTTGACAGTAACCGAAAGAAGGGATGGGAGAGCAATGCATGATGTGTAGTAATCATTTGGTAAATTTGGTATTATAATTTACCCAGCTTCCTATCTGTGAGATCAGAAAGCTGAGACAATCAGATTAGCAGCCTTGTTCGAGGTCACACAGAGGGTCTATGTCAGGACTTGTCTTCTGATTCTCACTACCCTACATTGGCTTTCCTGTAACTTTACCAGCCATTGGCTCCAAAGTTGCTGAGAGCCACAGAATCATCATCATATTATGATTTCCCTTTGGAAATTAAGAAAAAATAAAGATCTTTTCTATTATATGATTTGGGAAGTTAAAATGTTGATAATACTTTTAGTTCATTATAATTGCATGACATTTACAGTTCCCTAACCACTTTCATCTGATTATCTTCAACCCTTTAAGATAAACAGAGCAGGTAATTTTGTCTCCATTTAATAGATGAGGAATTCTGGGACGCAGGGAAGGTTAAATGACTTGCCTAACTTTTCATGACAGATCAGGCGTTTGATGCCAGGTCTTCTAACTCCCTTGTGTTATATTATGCATCTGTTCAGCACTGTAAATATTATCTAATATAACCTCTTAATTTCACAGAAGAAAATGAGTCCCAGAGAGATGAACTGACTTTCCAAGGGCACAAAGGACCCAAATAAAGGAGAAAAGAAGTTAAAATAGTACATGTGGTTTCAGGATTCTTTTGTTTCTTTGCTAGATGGTTTAGTTTATCCTAGTTTAATGATGATAATTGTTTTATTCTGATTCTGGGTTGTATAAACACTGGAGGGCTATTGTCTTGGTGTTTTAAATATCATGGTTTGGGTAATGCATATTTTGCCTAATCAGCTAGATTGTTTAATGAATGGCCCTTGTTCCTGTGTTTTCTGTATTTAAAATCTCAGCCTTATTGTGCTGTGGCTCTTGTTGGAGGCGATTGGCTTTAACTTGCACCAGGGAATACATTGATTTCTCCTCAGGACTGAAATTCACTTCAGACATTTGTAAATTTCAATTTTTATTCACTTTTTGTGTTAGATGAGGTGGTTTGTGTATTTTTTGGGGGGGAGAGGAAGGAAGAAGGGAATGATTGATGTGAATATCAAATGGTTGGAGCATTGCCTATTTTTATAGGAAGAATATATAGTGTAATGTCAAAAATTTATATTTCTCTTCCCCTTTTTGGCTTTATATTAAAACAGTTGTGTGTCTTGTATTTGTAATTCTTTAGTTAAAAAAATTAAGAGGACAAAAAAGAACAAAACATGCTAAGTCTCTTTAGCATTCTTATTTTTTCCATATGTTGCCATATGACATCAGCCCTGTCTAGGATGGTCTAAGACTGTGGTCCCCAACCCCTGGGCTTCAGACCGGTACCAGTCCATGGTCTGTTAGGAACCAGGATGCACAGCAGGAGGTGAGCAGCAGGCTAGCAAGCCATGATTCATCTGTAGTCATAGCTGCTCCCCATCGCTCGCATCACTGCCTGAGCTCCACCTCCTGTCAGATCAGTGGCTTTAGATTCTCATAGGAGCGTGAACCCTACTGTAAACTGCACATGTGAGGGATCTAGTTGTGCTCTCCTTATGAGTATCTAATGCCTGATGATCTGAGGTGGAGCTGAGGCAGTGATGCTAGTGCTGGGGAGCAGCTGCAAATTCAGATTATCATTAGTAGAGAGGTTTGACTGCACAATAAACGTAATGCACTTGAATCATCCTGAAACCATCCCCCAACCCCACCTGGTCCTTGGAAAAATTGTCTTTCTTGAAACTGTTCCCTGGTGTCAAAAAGGTTGGGGACTGCTGGTCTAAGAAAAGGGAAAAGCACGTGAAAATGAGTCAGTGACTAAGAGCATGAACTTTTGTTTCACTATGGTTCTCAACTAAGACTGCATATAACAAAAGGGACCATACACAACTTAATAAGATACCTCAGTATCTCTTGCTGGCTAATAATTTGATGCCTCTTTGAACAGTTTTACTTAAGGGTTTGCTCATTTAGAGATGAGTTTGAGCACTGTATGGGGTGAAGTTGAAGAAAGATCACCACTGGTAGCAGCTGTCAACCTCATCTCTATTTTCTAAGCTCTGGACCCCAAATTATTATTCTCTCATTAGCAAAACCAAAACCCTGAGCTTCTCACGTCCACCTTCCTTAGAAGGCAATCATCTTGGACATGCCTTTGTAGGGACTCATGGGGCACTCAAAACAGTTTATTAAGTAATTGTTTCCAGCTATATATGTGTGTGTGTGTGTGTGTGTGTATATATATATATATATATATATATATTTCTCTACTTGGAGTTCTAGGAAACACACATTCTTTACCTTATTACATTTATAATAATTTAGTACACTGAGAACCATGTTTTAGCTTCCCATATTTGATTGGGCTCTGATTACCCGATTGTTGGCATACTCCTAATCTGTGAGTCTGTGATATAGAAATGGATCTTTTGTATTAGGATGCATAGAGTAGATAGGCATTGTTTATTTCTTGAATGAATGAATCAAGACACATAATATAAAACTTGTGTTTTATTGACTTGTCACTTGAAGATTCAAGAGGGGCTTTTTAAAACCTGACCTGTTATGTTGAAAACTGGGGAAGATGTAGGATTGGCATTTCTGAAACATGTAGGTCCCCTTTTCATCTTTAAACAAGATAACCACACATTATGCTTTTCTAAACTCTAGGAATCATAAGGTACAAAGAACATTGCAAGGTACAAAGAAAATTAACAAAAATTATTTACCAATATTGAAAATATTCTTATAAAGTAGTAAGTATGGGTAAGGTGATCATATTCCCAACTTACAAATTAATGTTGCTAATTGAACTCAAGAGTGGTTCCATGGATTAAAGATCACATATTGTGCTAAGTGTCAAAGTTAGGAAGAAACATAAGTCTTCAGTTTCTTAGTCCTGTGCTTTCTATCCCTTTGCCTTAGTTTTAGAAAAGCTTTAGTTCTTACCAATCAAGTTATTTTAGCATCTACTCTTCTAGGGACCTGTGTTGGGGAAAATTTTCTGATACACAAATTCTCCAGCAGATTCTCTGCAACAAAGGGGAATTATTTCCGCCAAGAAGAATTATTTCCCTTGGCTGCCATGACTACTGAGTGGAGGAACACTCACTGGCAGGTCAGAATTGTGAGCTGGTACTTATTAGGTGACATTTTCTCTTGGACAAATTACAACATATCTCAAAACTCCTGTTCTTGATTATCTCCCTCTATAGTCTATCTGTTGGGTCTGGTGGTTTGAAAACACTCTTGGCTTTTATGCCACTTGTATTTTCCTGGACTTTACTGGCAGAGTAATTAGGAGCAAGAAGCAGGGAGTTGTGAATTTGCCCAGGCTCATGGAAGAGGTGCCTGTCTTCTTTTAATAACTTCCAAAGGAGTAGGGGCCAAATAACCAACAAATTCACTATTCCTTTTCCAAATTATAGCCATTTTAAAAAAATGCCATTCTTCTGATACCTCGCTTCAGAGGATGGGCTCAAGCTCTATCCAGGAAAACATAAGAGGTGCTAGATCACCGTCGTTTCTTATAATTGAGTAGTATTCTATTGTATAAATATACCATATTTTACTAATCCACTCATGGATTGATGGGCACTTGGGTTGTTTCCACATCCTTGAAATAGTGAATTGTGCTGCCATAAACATTCGAGTGCAGATGTCTTTATTATAGAATGTCTTTTGTTCCTCAAGAATGGAAGAATAGGCACCACACGTACTCGCCATCAAATTGGCACTAACTGATCAACACTAAAGTGCTCACACAATAGTAATATTCTTCAGGGATTGGGGGTTGGGGCTGGGTAAACTCACAACTAATGGACATGGTGAGCATTGTAGGGGGAAAAGGGCATGCCTCAAATCATGGCTTGAGTGTGGCAAAGTTATAACATGTAACCAAAATGTTTATACCCCCATAATATCCTAAAATAAACAAGTGCCATTTCCTCCATGAACCCATTTCTCTTTTTGAAATAGCATTATTATTTTTGTAAAAACTATTCATACTTACCATAAAAATTGAAACAAAGTATAAAGTACAAATAATAAGGCAAAAATCATTCCAAATCCAACCACTCAGAGAAAATATGTTATCATTTGGAGAACACCCTACAAAGTCCTTTTCTAATCTCTTTCTTTTTGAAATGTCTGTGTGCCAAAGATGATGTCATACTTGTGTCTGGTTTATATTTATATGTTTACCTCTCCCTCAGATTATAAACTCAGAATAGGGATAGTGTCGCATATATCTTTGTGCAGTATATAATAAAGCATTGCATACTTGGTAGGCTTTCAAAGAATACTTTTTTTTTTTTTTTTTTTTTTTTTGAGACAGAGTCTCGCTTTGTTGTCCAGGCTAGAGTGAGTGCCGTGGCGTCAGCCTAGCTCACAGCAACCTCAAACTCCTGGGCTTGAGTGATCCTTCTGCCTCAGCCTCCCGAGTAGCTGGGACTACAGGCATGCGCCACCATGCCCGGCTAATTTTTTATATATATATATCAGTTGGCCAATTAATTTCTTTCTATTTATAGTAGAGACGGGGGTCTCGCTCTTGCTCAGGCTGGTTTTGAACTCCTGACCTTGAGCAATCCGCCCGCCTCGGCCTCCCAAGAGCTAGGATTACAGGCATGAGCCACAGCGCCCGGCCTCAAAGAATACTTTTTAAAATAAAGAAGGTAGAAGTTCAAGCTGTACTAAAAGACCCTAATTTTGGATGAAATGTGCTCTCCTTAGAACAGATTGCAAATGGAAGATATTGATAGCAGAAGATTGGGGGGAATTCGATAAAGTAACAAGACACATAGATTTTTCTTTGTTTCTCCTGAGTGTTTCACAGTCATGCTGGGGTGCAGCCTACAGGCACCTTGGTGATAAGTTACGATCTGCTGATGCATCCTCATTAGTTTAGCTAGAACTCCTCACAATGGGCACTGAGCCGTGGCAATCAGGATTCAGGATTTGATTACTGAACTTTTGCTGCCTTCAGATTCCAGTGATTTTTAGTAATGTGTGTCTTGGCAAAAGGACAGGGTATTAGCTCAAATGTCATGTATAAAGGGTAGGCAGACTGTCCATGAGGTTCCAATTGTGTAGCTGCCAACAAAGTTTGAATTATAATATTAATAACAAGTCAGTTTGAGATCTCTTAATCAAAAGTGAGGTGTTAGAACAAAGCTGTGTCCCAGCAGATGGCCCAGGATTTCAGCCTTTTCAGTCTGGGCACGTTTATCCACAGGGTGCAGTTAGATCCAGTAGGAGGGTCTGCCATTGTCTCTAATATTCTAGCCCAGGAGACATTTAGATATTTTCTAAATAAACTTCTTAGCACTGTGCTTGGAGGAGGAACTTTGAAATATGGACCCCTGCCAGGCAGTGCACTAGTGTGGTCATTTATCTGCTGGGTACTTAGTACATAGAAAAGGAGTTTAAACAGACATAGATTTCATCATCTAAAATAGACGGACTTAGCCTATTTTGATTGCCTGAGATATTTTCATTTCTCAGCTTTCATTTTTCCATAGTGAAATCATACCCATTCTCTCCAAATTCCCCAAACAGGATGTAATCTCTTTTCTCTTTTGAACCTCTATTTATTAATAGTTTATAGAGATAATATTGTTCAATTAAAATATGAGCAATTAAGTTGGTTATTAAATAGTATCATAATGTAAAAATGTCTTCAATAGGCATTTTAGCTAATCTCTTTCACTCCACATCAGCAATCCTTGTCTAAGAACTTTGGTTGTTATCAGAGTAAATCTGTTGGAAAATTTTTAATTTATTTCTATTAATTTTCATTATTTAAAAAACTTTAACTTTTTATTTTAATGTGATTTCAGATGTAAAAAATTTTTAAAGTAGTACAAAGAATTCCCATGTATCCCTCACCAGGTGCCCCAAATGTTAATATTTTCCTATATTTGCTTTATATACAGTTTTTCTATTTGTCTGAAAGTAAGTTATAGGCATGATCCTTTCAGGAAAATTTTAGAAGAAGAAAAAATATGTATCCTTATGCTTGCACTTATTGTGTTGAAGGCTTTTGCTACGTGTTCAATGAATGATAAAATTATTACTAACACTATTAGCAGTTAACATTCATTACATGCTATGGGCCAAGTATGTGCCTTACATACTGTGTCAGTCACTATTCCCCCAGAGAAACAAACCAGTAGGAGGGTGTGTGTGTATGTATGTATGTGTGCGCATATGAGATAGAGAGAGAACATGTAAGGAATTGGGTCATGTGACTCTCTGACTAACCCAGACCAAAAATTCACAGAGCAGGCTGTAGGAAGGCTGGAAACTTTTGGCAGAAGCTGGCACTGGAGTCCACAGATGAAATTTTATCTTCCTTAGGGAAACCTCAGTTTCTATTGTCTTTCAACCAGCTGGATCAGGTTCTTAAAGTTAACTAATTGTAGGTGGTAATCACTTCTATGAAATACCTTTGCAGCAATAACTAGTTGTGTTTGAATGAATAATTGGGTATTAATAGTATAAGCTAGCCAAGCTGACACATCAAATTAACTATTACAAATTATCTACTTTTTTAACCCGGTGACAGAGGTATTATTATCCCCATTTTATAACTGAAAAAACGGGGTTGAAGTAATTTGGCCATGGTTAAATTAATTAGTAAGCAGCAGAAGCATAATTTGAACCCATACAGTCTGGCTCCAGAACCTTTTCTCTAAACCACTGCACTACACTGCCTCTCTAAAAACTAAATAACTGGCTATCAGCTTATTTGCAACGTCTAAAAGAACTCAGATGTATAAGGAACTGATGAATAAATTCAACTCAATTAGACATTGATTAAATTTACTATATATTAGGAACTGTGCCAGGCAATGAAAATAGGACACAAATCCTTCTCTCAGGAAGCCCATCTAAGTAGAAACAGGGAGCAAAGTAGGTAGATCGGTATGTCTACACCAAATGAGGCAGAAGTAACACTGGCCTGGAGAAGACAATTCTCTAAGGTTTCGAAAAACCGGGTTCTGGTTCTGGGTTTCCTAACCTGGCCTGCTCAGCTAATGCTACTTTTATGCAAGTAACAACTGTTCTCTGAACTTCAGTTTCTTTGTCTGCAAAATAGGAGGCATTAAATAAGTTGATAATTGAGGTCATCATTTCAAGATGCTTGAAATCACCATTGTCTTGAAACATGGACAGTCACTGGGCTAAACGCTTAATGTGTACTACCTCATCAAGTCTTTGGAACAACTCTGACAAGGTAATCAATATTATTCTCATTTTAAAGTTGAGAAAACTGAGGTAAGAGAATTTAATAACTTGCTCTTAGACACCAGCTAGAGAATGAAAAAGTCAGGATTTGAACCCAGGTAATATTGCTCTTGAGTCCAGATTCTTAATATATAGGTTATCCTTCTCTGAAGTATATAAGGAAGGTCTTAATGAAATTTGAATATGTGACCCTGGGTTTACAAAACCAGAGATCTAATGCCTAAGCTAAGAAGCCTTTAAAGTAACCTCTAAAAAATTATCTAGTATAAATAGTGTGTTTTATAAACATGTATACTTATATTTATTTCAGCTATAAATATGTATATTACATGTATGTATGTGTGATTAATGATAAATCCATACTTTGTTTTTTCCTCCTTTTCATAACATTGTTTATATACTTAATTAGAAGTTAGTGCCTATCAGAATAAAAATCTGGATTTTGACCAGTATTATAGATTTGACCTTAGGGTTCCCAGGTATACTGGACTCAATTTAAAAAAAGGAAAAAAAAGAGTCGACTGAAATATTATCGTAGGTCCAGAAATTCCAAGTTTAGAAGAGAAGGGAGATAAGCTGGGAAGTACACTTCAACACCACCTTGGCTGCTGGCTCAAGAGGAAATATGGCCATTGTGGGTCATGGCCCAATAAACACCCTGAGGCATACTGAAAAATTAATGGTGTAATCTTTTGGTGTCCAGCTGTGGTCTTCATTAATAGAAACCTGAAATTTGAGAACAAAGCAAATGGAATGTGCATACGCATTTGTGCAAGGAATGCTTGACTACTTAGTTAACACTAAAACTGTCAAAACTGGAAAGAGAGAATTACTGTTTGTAACATCCATTGAACTATGGATAAAAGTGTTCCTGACCCCTTGGAAATACAGGAAGTGATTGCTTTGTGGAGATCAATTGGATTCTAATTCTTTTATTTATACAGTTGAGGACACTGAAGTCCAGAGAGCAAGGGTTGCATGTAGGCAGGAGCAGAGTCAGAGCAAGAAGATGGTGCTCTTTGAGTGCCTCTAATTTTGGAGTGATTTGGGAAAAGCCCCATGGTTGCAGAAGCTTTAGCGTCTCCATCTGTATGTTTTAAGAGATGGGGCTACATCAGAAATGGCATATACGTGGCACTGTTGCTACCACTGTCACCTCCAGAGTCCATACCACATACCACAAATTGCTTATGGCCAATGTGTAATAATAATATATTGAGTACTTAGAGTATACTAGATGCTCCAATAAGCACTTTACACTTTTATTTCATTAAATTCTCACAACCAACCTGTGAGGTAGATTTTATTAGCTTCATTTTACATATAAGAGAACTGACACTTAGAGAGATTTAGAAACTTGCTCAAGATTACCCTATCAGCAAACAGTGATCCAATTCTTTGATCCTGGGAAATGTAACCCCAGAGCCCATATTCGTAAGAGCTATACTATACTCCCAGGACAGTGTATGTGCATCTGCTGCTTCCTCCTTATAGCCAATACTTACCAGGCACATACCCTATTCCAGTTAACTCTAAATGGTCTCAAAATCCTTCTCATCATGTTGCCCCAGGCATCCACTACCAATGGACCAGATCAGAGTAGGAATGTGAGATAAACCTTTTTATTATCCCTGTGTTAGATGATCTCTAATGACCCTTCCAACTCTAAGATTCTAGTTTGTGATTTTGAGGGTAGAAGGACGGTATCAGATAATAATGTTTACAAAAACTGGAATACAGGGTATTTTGTCTGGATGAGCTGGTGTCATGGATGTTGTTACTTCTTGGGCTGAGTTTGAACTCCTATGGTTAGTGTGGGAAGGGCTGAAATGGTTGAAATTACTCATTAGGGACTGTAAGATAGCCCAAGTAGAGCTGCTTCAGGGTCCAGATGACAAAGAATGTCACAGGGAGGAGGCCAATTTTCTTGAGTCTACAAGAAACCCAGCACCATCAAGAGCTTCCAGAGATATCATCTTTGAAAAAACATTCCTATGTTTGTCATGGATACCTTCTGAAGGGACTCTTTTAAAAGATTTTTAAGAGTATAAACTCTATATCTATACACTATGGTTTCAGCTGCTGGCTCTGCTATTGATTAGCTGATGACCTTGAGCTAGTTATTGAACCTCTCTGTGCCCCAGATTGTTCACCTATGGGATAACGATAGTATCTCCCTTATAGAGTTGTTGTATGGATGAAATGAGTTAACATACACAAATCATTTAAAACAGCACCTGGTATATAATTAGCACCAATTAAGTATTCATCAGGTTATTGCATTATTCATCTTTAATACAGTTAAAAAGATGTAATTGTGGGCCATTTCTCTAACTAATGAAACAATGACTGAAGATAAGTCTAATTCCCTTGTTGGTCAAGCTTACTTTTGTTATGTTGTTTGATATGTGGAGATTGAATGAGATGTTTATAGGTACTAGATGGTTCACAGAGAGTTTAGCAAGCTTGGCCTACTCATTATCTGGTGCACACCAGCCAGTATTTCCTTTTCCTGGAATGCCGTCCCACCCTCTGTTTGTGTAGCTTGATTTGGGGGATGCCCATAGATTTAACTTGTATGCCTGCTCAGATTGCTCCTTGTAGCCCTACTTGAGAAGGATTCTGAGGTCATGTTTGGTCTCGGTGGGAAGTAGTACCGTATACAATCAGTAATATCTGCCATGAGTATAGGAAAGGGGAATATAGCTGCATGCTTGGCAACAGGGCTGGCTACATAATTTATGAGGCCTAGTGTGAAATGAAAATGTGGTCCCCCTTGTTCAAATGCAGGAAAAAGTACCATAACAGGTACTAAAATATAAAGCTTTCTCCTTTCCTTCATGTTCTCTTTCTCTTGACTTTCTGTGGTATTTTTATTTACTATTTAAAATTGTTCTAAATAAGGAAAAATTAAAAATTTAAATATTGGCATGAATCTTACGAGAACAGTGAAAATGCTGCACAAAAGTAAACCAACATTTTACTTCATGATATGTACATATTCTACCAATACTCTCTACCTTAAGATACTGATGAGTAAGGAAGAATTGAAAGGAAAAGACACTCTGGGTTGCCCTATCTTTCCCTTTTCTGGTATGTTATCATTTTCAGCACAAATGATTAGCTCATAAAGGAAGTAACACAATTAAGAAAGGATATGGTGAGGTTCATTGGTTGTTCATGTTTCTTAGCATGGCATGTTTCTTAGAAATAAATGTCTTCTTTTTGTGTTTGAAGCAAGTTCTGGTTCAAATGGAAATTGTGGCCTCTGGGGGGCTGTCCCTTTACTCAATTGTAGTCATAACATGTTTATCTCTTACTTACTTTGAGTCTCACTAAACTCTCACACCTCATAGGTCTATTGGAATTCTGTGCTCATGGGGCATTGTGAATGCTGTATGCAAATGGGCAGCAAGAAACATAGGACACATACACTGCATATTACATTTATATCCTCTGCTGAGGCACCTTCTCTATTATCCCAGCAGACCTCATTTAAAAAAACATAAGTTCATCCATTTTCAATTAATTTTTTTAAATGGTGAGAGGGGTCCTGTGTCATTCTTCTGCATGTGGCTACCCAATTTTCCTAGCACCGTTTATTGAATAGGGCATCTTTTCTCCAGTTATGTTGTCTGCTTTGTCAAAGATTATTAGTTGGTTGAAGGAGATAGTTTTATGTCTGGGTTCTCTGTTGTGTTCCATTGGTCTATGTCTCTATTTTTGTACCAATACCATGCTATTTTGGTTACTATGACCTTGTAGTATAGTTTGAAGTCTGGTAATGTGAGACCTCCAGATTTTGTTCTTTTTGCTTAAGATTGCTTTGGCTATTTAGGCTCTTTTTGGTTCCAGATGGAAGCATAGAATTATTTTTTCTATATCTGTGAAATATGATATTGGTATTTTGATGGGGATTACATTGAATCTGTAGATTACTTGGGCAATATGGACATTTTAACAATGTTGATTTTACTGATCCATGAACATGATATGTTTTTCCATTTGTTTGTGTTATGCTTGATTTCATTCCTCAGTGTTTTCTAGTTCTCCTTGTGGAGATCTTTTACCTCTTTGGTTAAGTATATTACTAAGTATTTTATTTCCATTGTGGCTGTTGTGAATAGTATTGAGTCTTTGATTTGACTCTCAGCTTGACTATTGTTGATATATAGAAATGCTACTGATTTGTATACATTGATTTTTGTAACTTGAGACTTTGCTGAATATATTTATCAATTCCAGGAGTCTTTTGGTAGTGTCTTAGGGATTTTCTAGATACAAGATCATATCATCAGCGAAAAGTGGTAGTTTGACCATAGTACATCCGATAAAGGGCTGATATCCAGAATCTATGAAGAAATCAGCAAGAAAAAAACAAACACCACCATCAAAAAGTGGGCAAAAGACATGAACAGAAGTTTTTTAAAAGAAGATAGACAAATGGCCAACAAACATATGAAAAAATGCTCATCATTCCTAATCATCAGGGAAATGCTAATTAAAACCACAATGAGATATCATCTTACCCCTGTCAGAATGGCCATTATTAAAAAATCCCTAAACAATAGATGCTGGCATGGATGCAGAGAGAAAGGAATGCTTATACACTGTTGGTGGGACTGCAAATTACTGCAACCTCTATGGAAAACAGTATGGAGATTCCTCAAAGAAATAAATATAGGCTTGCCATTTGACCCAGAAATCCCACTACTGGGTATCTACCCAAAGTAAAAGAAGTCATTTTATCAAAAAGATACCTGTACTTGAATGTTTATTGTAGTACAGTTCACAATCACAAAGATGTGGAATCAACCCAAGTGCCCATCAATTCATGAGTGGATTCATACACACACACACACACACACACACACACACACACACACACACACACACCCCATGGAGTACTATTTAGCCATAAAAAGAAATGAATAATGTCTTTTGTAGCAATTTGGATGAAACTGGAGACCATTATCCTAAGTGAAGTATCTCAGTAATGGAAAAACAAACACCACATGTACTCTCTAATAATTTAGAACTAATTGATGGACATATATGGCACAGAGAGAAGTAAAAGTCATTGGAAATCAAGAATCTGGGAGAGAATAGGAGGGGAGGAGTAAAATCATACCTAACAGGTCACAATAAACACTATTGGAGTGATAGGCACACTACTGGCTCTGACTTAAGCATTATTAGAAAAGCTATCCATGTAACAAAAAACACTTGTACCCTCTTAATATTTTGAAATAAAAAAAGAAAAAAACCTACAAATTCAGAGATAAAATTATTGAGAATTTCAAGACAATGATAGCTGAGCATTAAACCAAGTGTGCGACCTTCCTGAGCTTAGGGCCCTATGTGATTGTACAGATCACACATGCACACATAAAGGAGGCCCTACTTGCATTTGCTGTTGTTTCCCATCTCTCCCTTGCAGGGCCCTAAGTCTCAGTGCCTTCTAGGAAGGCTTTCTTGATTGTGATAGTCCAATTGATCACTACCCCCATGAATTTCTGTGGCGCTCACCTTTATTTGCCTGTTACATGCCATAAACTGCCTTCTGTGACTAGTTTTCATCCCTTTTGTTCTTTCTCCCCACAACATGATAAACTTCTTGAGGACAAGCTCGTAATAATGGTTCTATTACCATGCAAGGTTGGCCTTGCTGAGGTTGAGTAACAATTCTATTACCCTCTTGAGTATTAAATATACTACTTGTAACAATTACTGTTATTGCTATTATTATTCTCATAAAAGAGTTCAGGCCCTGTAGTCACATTGCCAGTGCTCAAATTGTTATTTCCTAGTTGTGACTTAGGGAAAGATACTTAATCATTTTAAGTGTTGATTTTCCTTATATTTAGTTATAAGAATTAAGTACATAAGCCTCTAAAATTTAGCAGTGCCTATCACATGACAAGTAAATAAATTTTAGCTATTCATATTATTACTATTTCTTCTTCTTCTCCTCCTCCTCCTATGTCCTTCTTCCTTCTTCTTCTTCTTTTTCTTCTTCTTCTTGTTTTAGTCCCAAGAGTACTATTAGCCCCATTTTCAAGATGAGGTATCGGCGACATTTAGAAGGCACACAGTGATCAAGTGGAAGGCCTTCTTGTCTCTAGAATGGTGCTGTCCAGTATGGCAGGCATTGGCCACATGTAGCTATTGAACATTTGAAATGTGGCAGGTTTGAATTGAGATGTGCTTTAAGTGCAAAATATACGCTGGATTTTGAAGCATTTAGTATGAAATAAGGAATGTCAAAATTCCACAAACACTTTTATATTGATTATGTGTTGAGATGATAATGTTTACGTATTGGGTTACATAAAATATATTATTAAAATTAATTTCATTTTTTTTACTTTTTAAAATGTATCTACTAGAAAACTAAAATTAATAATGTGGTTCACATTATATTTCTATTAGACAGCTCTGGTCTCTAGAGGCTGGGATTGTGGGGGTTTATGAATGGGGCTGAAGCTGTCTTAAAGAACGCATTTCACTAAGCAAGCTAATAAAGCTCTTTGAATTCCTTGCTCATCATAATCTTTAAGATTTAATTTTAATGACCACAGGAGGGAACTTTGGATTTTACTTATCAGTGTAAGAAAATGTTTTAAACTGGTAATTGGTTTGCATCTCAGATGAACCTAATTCTCCTTGACAGGAAGCTGAGAGGCTTTCTCTTCCTCCATGTGGTGTTAATGGCCTAAGGAAGAGCACAGGCTTTAGAATGGAAGATTAGAATCTCAGCTGTGTGACTTCAGGCAAACTATTTTTCCTTTTGGAGTCTTGGTTTCTTTATCTGAAAAAAGGGACAGTAACATTAATATCTATAGAGCTGAATATCTTTGCCCTCTGGTTATGCTCTTCTTCCTCTCTACCTTGTTCTGTGTCCTGGGAGGATGACCAATGGACTACATCAGTGGGCATTCCTGCTCACTGCTTAAAGGTTGAGTTTGGACAATGGGGGAGGGCACCCACAGGACATCAGAATCATGGGAGAGAAGTATGTGGATGGACTTCTTTGAAGTGAGCACAGATATTAGTATTCTATGTTAATTCCCACATAGAGCACCCACTGAGGATGAAGCTGTCACTAACCAGGTGTATGAACCACACATTCTTGGGATGCCCCAGTGCTTGTGTTACTGCCCTACTGTGTGCTTTTGGCTGCTGCCCAGAAGGAAGCCAATACACCGAGTCAGTAGGTGTTACAGAAAGAAAGAGTTTAATATTACAGGGCCACTAGGTGAGGAGAAGGGAGAAATTTCTCAAATCTGTCTCCTTGAGAATTTTGGGGCCAGGGTTTTTAAAGATAGTTTGGCAATAGGGAACTGGGTCTGCTGATTGGCTGGGGATGAACTTACAGGATTAGGAAGCAGAAATTGTCTTCTTTCACTGAGCACGTTCCTAGGTAGAGAGAAGATCACAGGACCTGTTGAGTCAGTTCCTAAATGTGGCCACTGGTCCAGCTGGCGTCAGTTGGTCCACCCAAATGCAGAGTCTGGAAAATATCTCAAGAGCAATCTTAGGTTTTACAATAGCAATGTTATCTATAGAAGTAATTGGGAAAGTTACAAATCTTTGACAACCAGGAATATGTGACTCGTAAGCAGTAAGCAATTGCAGGAAGGCAAACTGAAATAATGGCTGGTTATCTTTTAACTATGTCTATACTTTTACAGAGTTCAGGTCCCTACCACAGTTCCCACCTTGCAATCCTTCATTAATTTTATAAAGGACAGTTTCACTTGCTCAATAGCCGCCTGTACAAATAGCCATGGTTGTAGGAAGGGATTATTATTAGTCATGGGCTCAACAACGTGGACTTCTCCTTAGTAAGGCAAAGTGCCCAACTTATCCACAGCAAAAGTTCTCAACTCCTGGCTACATGCTACCATTCCTTAAAGTTCTGTTGAGCCATCTCTTGTGGTACAAAAAACAAAGAACACTCCCCTGCCCTTCTGACCACTGGCCTCCAGCAGGAATACAGATTTTAATTCCCAAAAGCGTGGGGAGTGAGTTTAAAGAGACAGCTTGAAAAACGTTTTACTGTTTTTCAGGCTATTCCCTCTGTTACATTATTTCCCTTCCAGATCCACTTTTTCCCTTTTCTACCCTGCTCTGTCCCACAGGAGGCTCATCTGAATTAGTTGCATCAATGGGACCCCTTGTCCTCTGGTTCCAGTTGTGTTCAGTTAATGGAAGGGGGAGGGAGGGAAGGAGTCACAAGCAGTAGATCAGAAACAGGTGCATAGTGAGTTCAGGGTATTTAATCCTCTGATTTTTTCCCTATTGCTTTGCAAGATTTTGCTGCTTCACTCCATGGGAAACCCTCGGCTCCTGTTGCTGTTTGCTCCGCACTCTGGGTTCCTGCCTGAGTGCAGTTGCTAGCCTCAGGTTACCGCAGCAGTTCTTGTTGGATGACTTTAAACTCTGCTGGGACTGGGACTGATGTGCCTGCCTTGCTTGGTTGTTGTAACGCTTGGAGACAATGAATGTAAATCACTCAGTACAGTGACTAGCACTTGGTAGGCACTCAAATGATAATTTTTTTCCTACCAAAATCCTTTTAACTTCTAAGTTAAAATGATTACTTAAGGAATTAGCTACTGCTTTAGGATATAAATGAAACAATGTATATGAATGCTTTGTTAAATCATTAAAGAAATGCAAGGTAGAGTTATACTAGACTCACTGAACCTTACCAGTATTATTTTTAAAACATACAGTCCTGTCTTGCCTTAGTCAGATGCAATTAAATATTTCTCAGAAATGGAGTAGGATAGAAACTTTAGCTGTACATTTCCATGCAAATCTCAGTGAATTAAAAACTTTGTACAGCTTCTTCGGGCTCTAGGTCTCTGGTTTTAGATTTTCCATTCCCATTTCCTATTTTTTCTGGCCCAATGAAGCATAGGTATCACGATGAGCAGACGGAGAGGTAATTGCTTCTTTGTCTCATTGTAGAAAGAGAGCAAAAAGCAATGAAAAAAGCATCTTGAAATGTAGAAGAAACTATTAAGTCTGCATGGTGGCTTTCCAGAGTACCTTCTGACACAGGAAGGGAAATTATGAGGCAAGGCAAACAGGAGTTGATTTTCCTTCTGCTATAGAACTTTACATACCATAAGTTAGAGTTATTAGGAGAAATTGCAGGGGAGGATAAAGAATTATACCATGGTGCAAGCCTTGCTTTTTTATTTACATGTTGCAAGTGACCATTAGAGTATCTCTTTCTCTGTGCTTTCATTTGTTACATTAGTTTAATGAAACTCACCACTTTTTGTCGTGTTCCATGCTGTTTTATTTTCCTTCCAAATGAAATAGTTTGAAGAAATGATCTGAGAAAAAAAACTTAACACTTGTTCATTAAAAATCTGGATAAGGCATAGTCCTACTCAGGGCTGCAGAGACTGTGTACAGCACAGCGGTTAAGAGCGTGCATTCTATAGACCTGGGTTCCTGGGTTCAGTTCTTGAGTTCCCCACTTATCAAGCCATTATCTCAGCCTCAGTTTCCTTCTCTTCTAGTAGGGCTAATAGTTGAATTTTCTTAGCACAATCAAAAAAATATTGGTGTATTCAGTCATAGGTACAGCTGTCACTACCATCTTTTTGGGTATGATAGAGTTGTACTTCTAGATGTCTGTTAAAAATTAATGAATGACTGGAGGATTTAAGCTTTCACTTCCAGAATGGCAATGTCTAGGGGCCCTTTTTATTTTGTTGTTCCTACTGACATAGAAGGAACGGTTGAAATGGGCAGCAGTACAAAGAAAATGCACCACTTTCTTGGAAACACAGATAGCAAACCCAATTGTGTTAGGTGCCGAGCTGACTGTAGCCCTCATGTTGGGTAGTAGTGTGAGAGCAGCAAGGGCATCTGTCTGCTCATCTCTGAACCTCATGTTGAATTTAGTAAGCTCGAGTTCTTTGGAGGGAGTAGTGCTGTCTTCTTTTTTTAACACTCGTATATTGGTGGAATTATTCTATAGGCCTCTAGAAACCTGTCCCATAAAGCTCACTATATATTTGAAGTGATCTGCTTTTCCAATATGTTGTCCCAAATGCCCTCTTTTCTCTACAGCTCATTCCTTTCAATGAAAAGAAAAGCATTTTTTATATACAGGTTTGTCAAATGCAGTAACCCATTATTTGGTGGTAATTGCTAGAGTAATCTCACCTCATTGGTTTCCAACAATGTCTCCCAGATTGACATCTCACAAATTGAAAATAAAATGCAGTATAAAAGCTATTAACTAAACCTGACTGTCTGGTAATGGGGCATTAGGTTAATGGTTAGAATTATCGAGTGGTTTTTGGCTGGCATTATTTTGAATATGTATTGAAAACTCCCAGAACGTCTTTTGAGGAACCATGCTTGCCCTAGTTTCTTTCTAAGATGCTATTTTTCTTCAATTTTGTATTTTCTTTTGTATAATCAGAGATACTAGGTCAACATATAATCTCGAGGAACTCATCTCCTATGTGATTACCAAATGGCTTCCCTAGCCCTGCCATTCCCTTTTACTTGGTTTTCCTCTTACTCTTCCAGCCATCTTTCAACAGAGCCCCCTTCCCATCCTGGGAGGTCCCAGCCAGTACTGGTCCCTTAACATGGGAACCTTCTTTACCGTGTCTCTCCTTGGTATTCCATATCCAGTCAGTCACCCAGAATGTCTGCCTTCTCCTCATTCCTTATTATATACCTGAATATTACTGCATTCCAGGGCCTTTTCCAAACTTAATAGATATTTCAAGGTCACTTGTTATGTACATGACCTTTTATAATAGGTGTGGGGGTGGGGGTGAGGACAGTGCTTAAGGGGTGTTAGGGCAGTCTGGGAGAATGAATACATGTACATACCTGCTCATGAGCAATGCAGCTTCGTGGTTGTAAATGTAGATTCCGGTGCTATGCACCTGGATTCGAATCTTAGTTTGTTTATCTACTATCTGTGTGATCTTGGGTTTTATTTGACCTCTTGATGTGTCAGTTTCTTCATCTATAAAAATGGAGGTAATTATCTCCCCAGCATATTGGGAGGATTTAATAAATTAGGATATGTAAAGTACTTACACAATAGTATCTAGCATAGAGAAAATACTCAATTATACTTATCAATAGATCTAGACTCTAATCCCTCCTCTGCCACTTTCTCAGTGCCTTCAATCTCCTGTTTCACAAGGCAATATGGACAGAGAAAAAAGCACAGACTTTGAAGCCAGAAGGCTTAAACTCCACCACTTATCTTTGTGTGATTTGAGACAAGTTAATTAACTTCTTGGAGCCTCAATGTTCATATGGTTATAAATCATGTATCCTTAGAAGCTACTCAAATGCCAGTCTACCTTCCACCTACCTGCAACTTTCTACCTTTAACTGGCTGAGCCACTTCAGCTGCTGTTTTACTGACCACAAGTTCCTCCTTCCTTCTCCATTTCTCCATGATACTACTGTTTTGTTTTGTATTGTTTGAGTCAAAGTCTTGCTGTGTCACCATAGGCTAGAGTGCAGTTGTGTCATGATAGCTCACAGCAACCTCAAACTCCTGGGTTCCAGCAATCCTCCTGCGTAGCTAGGATTACAGGCATGTGCCACCACACCTGGCTAATTTTTCTGTTTTTTTTTTATGGAGACAGAGTCTTACTCTTCCTCAGACTGGTCTCCAACTAATGACCTCAAGCAATCCTCTCTCCTTGGCCTCCTCAAATGTTAGGATTACAGGCATGAGGTGTGGTGCCTTGCCTGAATGATGATTTCTTATAGTTTGCTAAGGACATCATGTAATTTAATCCTTATAACAACAGTGGGAAGCACAGGGCATTATTCTTGTTTTTATTTTACAGTTATGGAAACCAAGGATGAAAGAGGCAACTAAACTGGCCCAAGTTGGCATAGGTGTGAATTGTGAAGCTGGGACTTGAACTTGGTTCTCCATCTTCTTTCTTTTATTCAGCACAAGTCTGTGAGTTCAGTTTTTGACTTACCCATGTCCTTCACTTTTCTTAGATTCTTCCCTCTGTGGTTTTCATAAAATCTGAGCTCCTTACCATGAGCCAACTGCCATTCCCTGACTCATGCTTGATGCAGTGATAGTGAGGAGCAGGCAAGAATGTTCTAGTAACTGACCTGCAGCCTTTGCATTCAACCCCTTGACTCCTTCCTTTGGTTTGGATTGGCTTACCAGACTCTTTGCCTGTCTGGCATATACTGCCTCTCAGTAAGGGCTTTTAATTCCCTCCCCATCTCAGTGCAGCTGGTGGGGCTACCTTTCTTGCCCCTCTACCACTTTGCACGTGCATCTATTGGCATTCATTTTAACACATTTTTCAAAATAATTTTTTCTGATTATGAAGGCTATTCATGCTTGTAAAAATTATGGAACATACAGTTGGAAAGAAACAAAAAGCAAACATAAATCCACAACCTATCTGTTAACATCTTATTATTTAACCTTCAGGTTTATTTCAAACTGTATGAACCTATGTGGCTCCTAAGTTTTGACAGCAGGAGTTCCAATGGACGAAGTTCAGCCAATGAGAGTTACGTGGTATAATGGCTTGGGAATTATGTAAATCTTTGGGGATCAGAAGGCAGGCTGTGGTAGGCAGAATACTGGTCCCCAAAGATGTCTACATCCTAATCCCCAAAACTTGTGAATATGTTAGGTTATGAAGCAAAGGAGAATTAAGTGGAATGGAATGGAAAGCAGATGGAATTAAGGTGGCTAATCAACTGGTCATAAAAGATGGAGACTATCTTGGGTGGCTCCAGTATAATCACGGTGTTCTTAAAAGTGAAAGAGAGAATTGGAAGATAGACCAGACAGACGGCAGCATGTGGAAGATTTGGCATGACATTGCTGGCTTTGACGCTGGAGGAAGATGGTCAAGGAGCCAAGGAAAGTGGATAGCCTTGAGAAGCTGGAAAGGTCAAAGAAACAGATTTTCCCTTAAAGCCTCCAGAAAAGAATGCAGCCTTGCCAGTACCTTGAGTATAGTCCAGTGAGCCCCATTTCAGAATTCTGAAGTGCAGAACTGTAAGATAATAAATTTGTGTTGTTTTAAAGTGCTAAGTTTTATAACAGCCCTAGAAAACTAATACACCTGGTATATGTAAATAAATAGAGCTATTATAAGACATCAATATATTAAAACAGGAAAATAACTTGGAAAAATATCTAAAATATAGTAAACAATAAAATCTAGCTAACATTATTTTGTACTTTTGTCTGTATTGTTTTACACATTTTTTCTTT
This sequence comes from Microcebus murinus, assembly GCF_040939455.1. NCBI lineage: Eukaryota > Metazoa > Chordata > Mammalia > Primates > Cheirogaleidae > Microcebus > Microcebus murinus. Next base: position 10,639,944 of record NC_134131.1, on the reverse strand, counting down.
TTCACATTTTCCCATTCCATTATATTTACGCTATGTCATCATGCCATAGCACTTTTCAACCATTCTCAACTCTTCCTTGCTGTATGCAGTAATTCATTTCAGCAGAAGAGTGTCAATAACATACAGGATGATGAAAAGGTATCTTTACTCCACTGGAGTATCTGTTTCATTAACACACACTGGGTAAAGGTAAACTGGTGAAGCCATGCAGCATGTTGGTTAAGTGCTATTCATAAAGCATTTGACTCAGGAAGATGTTGGGGGTATGTCAGTTGTATGGTCTTAGGAATGTTCCCTAATGTTTCTGGGTCTCAATTTTCTTTTGTCTAAAATGGGGATAATTATAATACCTATATCACACATTTGTTGTGCAAATAAAATAGGATTATACGTGAAACCCCTAGCATAATGTCTGGCACAGAGCAAAAGCTCAATACCTATTAAAGGGTATTATTGTTATTGTTAATATTCTTATTGTAGTTGTTTATTTATCAGTTTCTCTGGGATTCTGGATCAAGAAGGTTGAGTATTGAGATGGCAGACCTTCAGTTGTTATCTGCCTTGAGCACACTGTATCTCATAAATATTACACAGTATTGGGAACAAGCATGCTCTTGATGCTAAAAGACTGTGACAGATAAATGGAGGGTAGAGGGTAAAGATATCTTCAACAACAGGCACATAAACATACACCTGAATAAAATATTTAACTGTTTGCTACAGCATTTGAACAGGTTTCAGAGGATGAGAGACTGATGCCAGAGAGACAATAGAACAACACAATTTGACAAGGTGGTAGATTGTCAGGGCCTTTTTGCTGCAGTCAGTAAGTTTTTTATTTTCTACTAATATTGTGTTTCCTTTGATGATTTCTGTACCCAGAACTAATATTTCAAAGTATTTTATCATTTATGTGATAAATTCTTTAAATTGAAGCTGTGTGGTTTTGGATAAAGGGATGATTGCTTGGAAAGCCATACCAGGCTCTGTGTTAAATTATGCTTGTATTCAGTTCTTTTTATTACTACTGGCCTATTTTCATTTATTTAGAAGTTATTTATCTTACAGAGTGTCAGCTCAACAAATGGTATTGCTCAAAAGTTCATGCTTGACTTTTCTCTGATGTGATTGGTTTTATTGGTCTTATTATTTCTAAGACAGTCTTTTTTGACTATGTTACTATTGATTGTTTTAGGAATTGATTTGGTAAAGACTAATTTTGTGAAGGATGGCAGTTTTTAACTCACGGAAAGGTGATTGTAGGGCTTCCAAATTACTTCAGAGCTGGTGGTTATGATAAAACTTTGCTTTTCACTGGAAGGACTTCATAGATGTTATATTATTTCTTAAGTTTATGCATATTTCATATTTCTCTTGCTTGGAAAGGTGAAATTATTAACTAACACGGATCACATGGGAGCAGTGACAGTTGTTTGATGTTTTAGTATGTCTTGGGAATTGTTTGTCTTCCAGTCTCCTTTCAGTACTACTTAATAAGATTAATTTCCTTCCAGTTCTGAAATCTCAGACGTTATTCCTTTCCCCAATTTTAAAGTCCATGTCACAATGGGGAGGGCAATGGAGGCTCTTTAGGGCAGAATAGATTCTGGGATTCTTGTTCTTCTTCTAAATTCCATTGCAAATTTATACATTCCTTTTAGCTTTTTGATCCTTATTTTCTCATTTTTTTCAAATACAGCCACATCTTGCTTTATTGTGCTTTGTTTTATAGCACTTTGCAGGTACTGTGTTTTTTACAAATTGAGGATGTGTGGCAATCCTGCCTCCACCAAGTATGTCAGTGTCATTTTCCCAATAGCATGTGCTAACTTCATGTCTCTGTGCCACATTTTGGTAATTCTCACAATATTTTAAACTTTTTCATTATTATTATATCTGTTAATGTGATCTTGATGAGTGATCTTTGATGTTACTATTGTAATTGTCTTAGAGTGCCATGAACCATGCATAGAAGATGACAAACTTAATCTATGAATGTTGTGTGTGTTTCACTTCTCTCTCCCTCTCTCTCAGCCTGCCTATTCTCTGAGACAAACAATATTAAAATTAGGTGAATTAATAATCCTACAATGGCCTCTAAGTATTCAAATGAAAGAAAGTTGCACATCTCTCACTTTAAGTCAAAATCTAAAAATGATAAAGCTTAGCGAGGAAGGTATATCAAAAATTAAGATAGGCCAAAAGCTAGGACTCTTGCACTAAATAGCGAAGTTGTGAATGCAAAGAAAAAGCTCTTTAAGGAAATTAAGAGTTTTGCTTTAGTGAACATATGAATGATGAGAAAGTGAAACAGCCTTATTGCCTATATGGAAAAAGTTTTTTTTTTTTTTTTTGAGACAGAGTCTCGCTTTCTTGCCCAGGCTAGAGTGAGTGCCGTGGCGTCAGCCTCGCTCACAGCAACCTCAGACTCCTGGGCTCAAGCAATCCTCCTGCCTCAGCCTCCCGAGTAGCTGGGACTACAGGCACGAGCCACCATGCCCGGCTGATTTTATATTATATATATTAGTTGGCCAATTAATTTCTTTCTATTTTTATGGTAGAGACGGGGTCTCGCTCAGGCTGGTTTTGAACTCCTGACCTTGAGCAATCCGCCCGCCTCGGCCTCCCAGAGTGCTAGGATTACAGGCGTGAGCCACCGCGCCCGGCCTGGAAAAAGTTTTAATGGTCTGGATAGGGGTCAAACCAGCCACAATATTCTCTTAAGCCAAAGCCTAATCCAGAGCAAGTCCCTAACTCTCTCCAATTATATAAAGGCTAAGAGAGGTGAGGAAACTGCAGAGGAAGAGTTGGAGGCCAGCAGAGATTGGTTCATGAGGTTTGAGAAAAGAAGCTGTCTCCAGAACATAAAAGTACAAGGTGAAGCAGCAAGTGCCACTGGAGAAGCTGCAGTAAGCTATACAGAGGATCTAGCTAAGATAATTGATGAAGGTGACTATGCTAAACAACAGATTTTCAATGTAGATGAAACAGCCTTCTTCTGGAAGAATTTACTTCTGCTCCCAGTATTTTCATAGCTGGAGAGTATAAGTCAATGCCTGGTGTCAAAGCTTCAAATGGCAGGTTGATTCTCTTATTAGGGGCTAATGCAGCTGACTTTAAATTGAAGCCCATACCCATTGACAATTCTGCCAATCCTAGGGCCTCTATGAACTATGCCATATCTACTCTGCCTGTGCTCTACAAATGGAGCAACAAAGCCTGGATGATAGCTTATCTGTTTACAACATGGCTTACTGACAATTTTAAGCACAGTGTTGGGACCTATTGTTGAGAAAAAAAAATCCCTTTCAAAATGTTACTGCTCATTGACTATTCACCTGGTCACCCAAGAGCTCTGATGGAGATGTACAAGGAGATGAATGTTGTGTTCACTCCTGCTAACACAACATCCATTATGTAGCCCATGGGTCAAGAAATAATTTAAATTTTCAAGTCATATTATTTAAGCAATCATTTCATAAGGCTATAGCTGCCATAGATGGTGATTCCTCTGATGGATCTGGGAGAAGTACATTGAAAACCTGGAAAGGATTCACTATTCTAGACTCCATTAAGAACATTTGTGATTCATGAGAGAAGGTAAAAATATCAACAATAACAGGAGTTTGGAAGAAGTTGATTCTAATCCTTATGGATGACATTGAGGCATTCAAGACTTCAGTGGAGGAAGTAACTGCAGATGTGGGGGAAATAGCAAGAGAACTAGAATTAGAAGTGGAGCCTGAAGATATAACTGAATTGCTACAATCTCATGATAAAACTTGAACAGATGATAACTTGCTTCTTACGGATGAGCAAAGAAAGTGGTTTCTTGAGATAGAATCTACTCCTGGTGAAGATACTGTAAATATTATTGAAATGACAACAAATTACATATTAACCCATAGATTAGGAATATTGTACTTGAGAGGGGAACATGCCTGCTTCCTCAGTTGTTATTTGTTGTTAGAGTGGGGCCCTGGGAAGCAGGCAGGAGCTGTAGTTTTTCTGGGAAGCATGTGATGGGAAGGAGAAGAATGTGTGTCCAGAGCGGTGGGATAGCCCTGAGCTCTAGCCTTGGGACAAATACTTATAAACCGTTTGCTATGGTTAAATGTTTGTGTCCTCCCCAAATTCATATGTAGAATTCCTAACCCCCAAGATGATGGTGGTATTAGGAGGACTTTGGAAGGTGATTTGGTCATGAGAGTGGAGCCCTCATGAATGGGATTAGTGACCTTATAAAAGAGGCCCCGAGGGCTGCCTTGCCCTCTCCACCATGTGAGGGCCCAGCAAGAAGGTGTCATTAAGGAGGCAGGAAGCAGGCCTTCACCAGATACCACATTTTCTGTGCCTTGATCTTGGACTTGTCAGCCTCCAGAACTGTGAGACAATAAATTTCTGTTGTTTTAAGCTAACCAGGTTGTGGTACTTTTATATGGCAGCCCTAGGAAACAAATACAGGTTCCTGTGAGGATAGAGTGAGACAGAAGATCAAAACATTTTGAGAATTAAAACAACCACATAGTTGTTAGTTGATAGTTTCTTGTTTTGTGTCATTCATGATCTCAAGTATAGGATTGACTTTACTTCAGACCAATTTACCACTTATGCTGAAAGATAGAAGAGAAGGAAGAAAAGCACAGTGATAAGAAGGCCAGGTCTCTTTCCATGTGGGAGCCGGTCCACATTCTTATTATTGCAGTAGAGAAGACAGAAGTGAACATGTAAGCTGTGATTGCTCAATAGCCGCCTCCCCTGGCTTAGTGTCCTAGAATCAGGCTTTGTCCTTGGGGACTACCAGAGAAGAGAGGATGGGAGGGAGGAATTAAGTGGGGAGCTTCCTGTCTTTTAGGTATTTACACAGTATAACTATTTAGAAACATTACAACTTTAACATGTGCTTCTCCCCTTGTCTTGAGAACATTTGTATGGAGTTATCAGTAGGAGTGGGAATACAGTGATATTTACTTTGAGGATATTTGCCCTTTAAAGCTCCTTGAATCACAAACTTGAGTGAGCATAGACAGTAGGGGAGGAGGAACTCTGTGCATCACTGCAAATACCACCGGCTTGTGGCTCCTGATCCTGAGACTTAGTCGTAGGAAGTGCTGGAGAATGTGCAACACTGTGGTCCTACACTAAGCCCTGTGCCCAGAAGGGGTGTGAAGATAGGAAATAGAGCAAAAGGATAGAAGAATTGTGGTAACTCAACAGCCTGTTGGGTGGGGTGGTTGGTTTTGCCTTGGTGGGGCGGTGCACAGGTAGTTTCAAGTTGTTTTAAGTTTTCTTCCATTACCTTCCTTTCTCCAACCTGCTTTTGCCTTAGAATATGGTACATTTATCCCTTTTCAGATTACTTGAGTACTAGCATTAGAGGGATGTGTGGGTGGTTGTGTGCAGCAAGTCATTTTAGTGGGTAGGTGATCTACAACATCAGAAAAACAAAATTGTCAAGCTTAGAGGGTGAGTGGGTAGTTTTATCTCACTCGTATCTGGAGGAATTAATTTTTCCTACGTTTCAAAGACCATACTTGGATTTGAAGATTGTGTTTCCCAGAAGACTAATGTTTAGAGATCAATTGTTTGTAGCAGGCCTTGTGATGAGTGTTTTCACATACATCATTGCACTTTTCAAAGTAGCTCTGATATTTTATATTTATTCCCATTTTACAAATAAAAACCCTGAGGCCTGGAGAGCAACTGCTCAAGAACTGAAGGAAAGACTCTAGCACAGGCGTCCTCAGACTACAGCCCTCTGGCTACATGCGGCCTGCTGAGGACATTTATCCGGCCTGCTGGGTGTTTTTGCCACCGCTGCCTGTCCTGCTTAGCAGCCGACTCGTCCTGGGCCCACAGTGCACATGTGTGGAATGTGCACCGCACTCTCCAATGGCCCTCCAATGGTTTGAGGGACAGTGAACTGGCCCCTTGTTTAAAAAGTTTGAGTTCCCCTGCTCTAGCACTTTCAGGGCTATAGTAACAATATTTTGCCTTGGGGATATAGTTTTTTCAGATGGTAGGTCAGGTTCTAAATGGATCATTTCTCAATGTTTTCTCCTGAGAAGTATGTTACTGTGGTAAGTCATTAGTGCTACCCACTGAAGCCTTTGTGGAAAGGCTTCAGCAATCGAGCAGACGTGGGTTTAAATTCTGGTTCTGCCAGTTTAAGCCACAAGACTCTGCCCAAGGCATTTTCCCTTTCAGGACAGATATGAATGCCTTTTTTGCAGGGTAGTTATGAGACTAATATAAGCTTTTGTTTATGACATTGCCTGGCATATAGCATATGCTTAATAAATGTTAGTTACTGAGCCTCCTTCCCCTATGTGATTGATTCTACATGACCAATGCAGAGAAGAGTGAGGTGGTGTGAAAGTCTGTCTGGGGGTTAGAGGAAGCTTCATGAAAGAAGTAGCATTTAAGCTCAGATTTGAATGGAAAAGGCTTCAGTAAAAATAATTGTAATCATATGATGAGATGATGATCATAAGAAATAGGGAGTATTACTTAGTAACTAAGATCATAGGCTTCAGAATGAGACAGACCCCAATTCAAATTGCGGTTCTATCATTATTAACTCTGTGACCTTGGGCAAGGTACTTCTCCTTTCTATTTGGAAATTTCCCCATCCATAAATTAAGGATAAAATTAGAGCTTCCCTATAGGATGGTGGTAAAGATCAAATGATTAAGTATTTAACATAGACCTCGGTAACTGAGGAAATGCTCAACGGAACTAGCAACCAGTATTTACTCTTACAGGCAGGGAAGGGATAATCTTTGGGTTCTTTTTTGTAATGCCTTAGATTCATACTCCTAATGCTTTGTTTGACTTCAAGGGGCTGATGTCATTGAGTCCAGCATGAGATTTACTGTCTCCTTCGAGTATTAATCCCCACCAATTAATAGTGACAGTCACTAAACATTTAGTACCTAATGAACTGCATCTCCTCAGTAGGGGTGGAGTGGCATGGCAAGGGAACTGTGTAATTCAGCTCACCAGACTTCCTTCTTGCTGGCTTTCCATGACCTCCCCACTAGGCTGCCTGAGGGGGTTGACTTCATTTGAAAAATGCATTTAGAAATGTCAGTGTCTGGAAAGCCCTGAGCTCTACAGCCTCCTTGGTACCGTGGATGCAAAGAATGTCAGAGCCAGTCTCCAGTGAGCACCAAATTCTAAGTCCTCATCTTAAAAATAGAGAAAATAAGAGTTAGGAAGGGGAATGAGGTGACCAAGTTCACACTGCTGGGGATATAGCAGTGAAATGAAGAAGTTAGGCAAGATCCCTGCTGTTATGGAGCCAAAGATTCAGTGAGGGAGATAGACAACATGCAAGAAAACAAATATTCCCAAAGTGAACACTATGCAATGATAAAGAATATTGGGCTTGGGGGATATTTTATATAAGGTAGTCAGGGGAGGTCTCTCTGAATAAGTGGCATTTAAGCTGAGAATTAGAATATATAAAGGCACCAGCAATGATCTGAGGCAGGAGTGTTCCAGACAGAAGGAATAAGAAGTTCAAAATTTGTAAGGCAGGAATGCTCTTGATGCGTTTGAAGCTGAGTGAGGCAAAAGCCCAGTGAGCTAGGGTGATAGTGGTGTGAGATGTTGTCAGAGAGGTGGGTAAAGCAAAATGCATAGGGTTTAGGCCACATTCGGGATTTGAATTTGATTTTAAGTACAAAGGAAAGGAAGCCTACTGGGAAGTTTCAAGAAGTGGTGTGACAAAATTTGATTAATGATTTAAAACATCATTCTGCTGTCAAGTGGAGAATAGACTGTTGGAGGATAAGAATAGAAACAGGGAGATCAGTTAGGAGTTTAAACTCCACTTAAGAGTTTAAGTTGAGAGATGGTCATGGAGTGAACTAAGGCAAGAGACTGGAGGAGAGGAAGAGAAGTGGACCAACTGGAGATATATCTGGGAGACAGAATTGGCAGGATGCTGGGAGAGAGTGAAGTAAAGGGAATAAATAATCAAGGATGGCTTTGCCCACTGTGTTTTGCCTCAAACAGCTGGATATGTGGTAGTGCCATTTACTGAGATAAAGAAAACTGGGAGAAGAGAAGATATGAGAGCATAAAGTTAAGAGTACAATATTACATAAAATAAGTGATAGAGGCCAACATGCCATCCAAGTGGTATTGTCAAGTAGGCAGTTGGGTATATAAGCCTTGAGTGTTCTAACCACCCACTCATTGGCTATAGGTTTATTGAAAATGCTGGAGCTTCATGCTCTAGCAGTGTTTCATGCTCTAGCAGTAGCAGTGCTCATGCAGCTACTGCTAATAGATGACAGAACTCTCTCCTGTCGAGCCTGGGTATGGCCTTAGAGTCTCTCTTATCACCATCATAGAGCTGGTGCTCTAGCTAGCCACACCACCACTTCATTAGCGTAGGTGTTCAAAAACATCTACTTGCCATTCCCATTGTGTTGTATTAGCATCTTCACTAACCATTTCAGTTTATTTTTGGCTTATTGTAAAATGTAGAGTGAGTGAAATACAATTAATTTTCAGCATTTACTAAGAGCCCACTATGTATTTCCAATGCTCTGACTCTTGACTCATTCTTTATCTCAGTCTTGTCCAGGTTCCTGTTTGAACATGGACCCCTATGCTTTAGACTTGACCTCTGATACCCATTCCCTCAGACCTTATCTCAAGTTCATTATTATTTAATAGTTTCTTGTGAAGAGCACCAAATCTGGTTGTTTGTGGCTTTGGGTATGATTGTCTGGCTTTGTCTTCAAACTGTAAAACTGGGTTTAGTAGTGTTGCAAAGTAGCCTTAGAATGTATGAGAATTTGTAATATCTAGAAACACAATGATTTGGCAAGGCTTGTTAGGAAAGAGCAGGGTTTATATGGAGTTAGTTGGATTTGAGAAGGTGATATCAAACAGTAATACTACATACACATTTTTACATTTATTTTGTGTTAAAATAATTTTTATGTACACAATCTCCTTTTATTCTTACAGCACTGCTCCAGAATAGGCATTACTATCCTCATTTATCAGTCAGAATATAACCAGAGAAACAAAACCAGTAGGATGGATGGATAGGTAGATTTGTTGGAAGAAATTCCCTTACCCAAGTGGGGGCTGCTAGGCAATTTCGAAATCTGTAGGGCATGCTGTCAGGGAGAGGACGCTGGAACTCTTGGGCATGACCTGAAGGCACAGGCAGAATTTCTTCTTCCTCAGGGAAGCCTCAGTTCTGCCTTTTAGGACTTTCAACTGATTGAATCAGGCCCACCCAGGTTATCCTGGATAATCTCCTTTAGTTAAAGTCAGCTGACTGTGAAATTTAATTATACCTATAAAATACCAAGACAGTAACACCAAATTCATATTTGATTGAATAAAAGAGGACTACAGCTAGCTAAATTGACACAGAAAACTGACCACAGCCTATTTTACAGATAAGGAAATAGAAGCTGCAGGTGGTAGTAAGTTGCAGAGCTGGTTGTTTGGGTTAAAATATCCCCTTTGGTGTTTTTTCAGGTGCTTAAATTTCGCATAACATTTGCAGAAAAATATTAGCGAAATATCTGGGTTGGCTTACCAAAAATAATCTAATGATGTGCTATTCAAAAAATAATAGTTCCTAGCTCTTGGGAGGCCGAGGCGGGCGGATTGCTCAAGGTCAGGAGTTCGAAACCAGCCTGAGCAAGAGCGAGACCCCGTCTCTACTATAAATAGAAAGAAATTAATTGGCCAACTGATATATATATAAAAAATTAGCCGGGCATGGTGGCGCATGCCTGTAGTCCCAGCTACCCGGGAGGCTGAGGCAGAAGGATCACTGGAGCCCAGGAGTTTGAGGTTGCTGTGAGCTAGGCTGACGCCACGGCACTCACTCTAGCCTGGGCAACAAAGCGAAACTCTGTCTCAAAAAAAAAAAAAAAAAAAAAAATAGTGAAGAAAGTTACTATTTTTTCACTGCAAGGCAGCCAAAAGAATATGAGAATTACTTATTTTTTTCTGGTCTAAGAGTCTCATCATGAATAATTTCCAATATGAATAAGGCCTTGATTCTAAGTAAGTCGGTAATAGTAGAGTTGGCTTCTTTAATTCTTTGCACAGGATTGCAAGAGACACAAATCTTTAACATTTATTTTTTGCCCTGAGGCTGAACAAGTTATTTTTTTAATTATGGAAAGCTGAACTTTCATCTTTCTTTAATTGAGCATGGATAATTTGTACCTGTGATCAGTAGCCAAAATGTCATAAAATCACGTATGAAGTCTCATACTCTTGAACTGTAGTAAAAATACCAGTTATTTTGTAGGTCTGTACAGTCATCATTTTGGACAACTGTTTCAGTTTGTTAGTAATTATTGTCAGTGCTTCATGGCTAATGTGGTTTGGAAAGTGTCACAAGAAGTGCTATTTCCCTTTTGGTGACAGCCAGTACATTTAGGGAAGAAGAGGCAAGTGAAGAGACAGATGTTGGCTTCGTGGGCTCATGGTTTGAATGACAATCAGAGATCAACAGATCATTATTTTTCACAGCAAGGAAAGGAGGAGGGGGCTCAGAAATCCTGAACTAAATGTCAGCTCTTGGGTGCTTTTGGCTATGCGTTCTAAGATAAGAAGCCAAGGGCATTTTTATTTCTTTTCTTCTCTCCCGTCACACTCCAGGAAGACAAAGTTATTATTATGGGTTATGTCTAACCACTGAACTCATGCTCTTTAGTGAGAAAGCACCCTAGAGGCCAAAATGACTATTGTGGCTGTTTCTGCTATAAATATGATGGAGGAAAAGAGTTTTGGGCCTCTGATTTATTGCAGCCTTGAAGACAGTCAGCAGCCCATGTGCCTAGTAACAATTGTGATCTAGTCTAAAAGAAATGAACTTGATTGTACTGCCAGTGTAGGAATAGTCTATATAACTTTGAAGGCAAAATTGATAGGGTAGTCAATTTTTTTATCCCTTTTAGGCAAAATCATGTGTTTTTTTTTTCCTTTTTAAAAAGGATAGTTTACAGATTTAGAGTTGAGAGAAATACATGGTTTAAATAGAATATATTTCCCTTGAGATATTCAAAGAGCGCTTTGATGCCTTGTTTCTCAACCCAAATTACACAGTAGAGGGATCAACAGTCCAAATTCTTTACTATGGGGGAAAAAAGTATGAAATAGAGGAAGAAGAGAGAGTAGGGAATATTAGCTGGGGAGAGGGCTTAGCAGCTTATATTTCTTCTTTTTGAGACAGGTTCTTGTTCTGTCACTCCAGCTAAAGTGCAGTGGTATCATCATAGCTCATTGCAACTGCAAACTGGGCTCAAGCAATCCTCCTGTTTCAGCCTCCTGAGTAGCTGGGACTACAAGCATGTACCACCATACCTGGCCAATTTTTCTATATTTTGTAGAGACGGAGTATTGCTCTTGCTCAGGCTGGTCACCAACTCCTGAGCTCAAGCGATTCTCCTGTCTTGGCCAAAGTGCTAGGATTACAGGTGTGCGTGTGCTTTTAAATTAATAAACAAGAATTGGGAAAGGGCAAATCTAGACCCATGGTGAGTTAGTGCCTGGAGAAGAGTTGAGATGGCTTGTGACTTCCTATAGAGGGAGTCTGGGTAAAATGAGGGGGAGGGCTGAGAGAGGAATTGGAGACAAAGTGGTAAAGTTTCTTTGGCAGCCTAAGAACAAGTATTTTGGAAAAGGGGAGTTTCTTAGGAACCCAGCAGAGAGGAGAAGGCATTTTGTACAGAACTGAATAACTGTGCAATTTCACGACGTGTGGGCAGGGCTGAGGCACCAGGAAAAGATAATGAGGCAGCAGGGTTTAGCAATAGAAGAAAACTGTTATACTGCCTAGCTGTAGAGCAGGGGCCCTCAAACTTTTTAAACAGGGGGCCACTTCACTGTCCCTCAGACCGTTGGAGGGCTGGACTATAGTTTTAAAAAAACTATGAACAAATTCCTATGCACACTGCACATATCTTATTATGAAGTAAAAAAACAAATGGGCAAAAACACCCGCATGTGGCCCGCGGGCCGTAGTTTGAGGACACCTGGTGTAGAGCATGGGGTAAGCATGGGGACCCAGTGTTAATGGAGTCCCATGAGACCTGTAACTGGGAGGAGGTTCTAGTTGGTGTTGTAGAGGCAGGGAGAGAGCAGGGGAACCAATACTCCAATCCCACTCTCCTCTCACCTTCTGGTCTTTCTATTGGCCAATCCACCATGAAGTCAGAGCAGATAAGAGATCATGTGATGCAGAGAAGGGCAGAGAATGATTTTGGGGAAACGGCAAAGAGAGAATAACCAGCCCAGGTGCAGGGCCAGGAGGTGATGGGACACAGGGCACTGGACTTGCCCTGGGGGCGAGTTTGCTGAGGGATTTCCAGCAAATAGCCTAATCCTGTTCTATTTTCCCTGCCCCCATCAATAAATAGGATAATAACTTGCCTATTTCCTGCAGTTGTTATTGTCAACCTAAATAACAAACAGAGAGAGGCTCTCTAAAAGAAAAAGATATTTATTTGGGAATAGAGCATTTCAAGGGGAATACTGTGCCATAGTAAACTAGGTGTATATTCACGAAGGTAAGGGAGGGCAAAGATTTTTAAAGGAAAAAATGAGGAGGATTGCATAATTGTTTTGATATAATTATTCTTGGCTCTAAAGGTCAATAACAAGGGTGATATCAGTCTGAGGTCAGACAGGCAGATGTCTTTGCAGAAGTATTTTTTGTATAAAGTTGTAATAGCCTTTGTGGAAGGTTGTGATTTTTGCAGTCTTTTGTGACTATTTTTGTTATCAGGTATAGAAGCATGAGAACCCTTTCTTCGTGGCCTTCCCTGGCATATTTGGAAAAACAAAATTTTGCAGATGTAACTAAATTAAGTATCTCAATATGAGCTCATTCTGGATTGTCTGGGTGAGCCCTTAATCCAATCACAAAGGTTCTTATATAGAGAGAAGAGGGGGTGATGACAGACTGGGAGAAGATGAGAAGACTATATGAAGATGAGGCAGAGATTGGAGTGATGCACCCACAAGCCAAGGAATGCCTGGAGCCACCAGAAGCTGGAAGAGGCAAGGGAAGGATTCTCCATTATAGCATTTAGATGGAGCCCTGCCAACACTTGATTTTTGGGCTTCTGGCCTCTACATCTATGAGAGAACAAATTTTTGTTGTTTTAAGCTACCCATTTTGTGGTCACTGGTTATAGCAGTGAAGAAAATAGCCTATTTCACTTTTAAGCCATATAATTTCTTTTTCTTTTTTCCTTTTTTTTTAGACAGAGTCTCACTCTGTCACCCAGGTTAGAGTGCCCTGCTGTGAGCCTAGCTCACAGCAACCTCGAACCCCTGGGCTCAAGCGATCCTTCTGCCTCAACCTTCCAAGTAGCCACCATACCTGGCTAATTTTTCTATTAGTAGAGACAGGGTCTCACTCTTGCTCAGGCTGGTCTTGAACTCCTGACCTCAAGTGATCCTCCTGCCTCCGCCTCCCAGAATGCTAGGATTATAGGAATGAGCACCCAGCCCGTACAATTTCTTTACAAACTTGAATGGTCCAATGGTCCCCATTTCATCTTATTATCATCATCAGTGCCTTTAGTGCCCTCCTTTAGCTCACCTAGTTTGTTTTCTGACTTCTTTACCTGTAGCCCTTGAGGACCTCTCTCCCACAGCAGCATCAGTCCTGGACACGCCTTCCTGCTTTTGCTCACCTTGGTCTTGTCTTTCCTCTGCTTGTGGAATCTACTCTTTCTCCATCCCACTCCATAATCTTATGATCTAATTTTCAAGTTTAGCCTCACTGAAATTTTTTCCTAAAATCCTGGAGGGAGAGCCCTAGCCAGAATTAATTTCTCTGTTTCTGTGTGCCCAAAGCAGTTTACTTATACCTACCTCCACGTATTATGTATGTCTGTCCATCCTGTATTGTGGTTAATCAGTTGCCTGTGAAATCCTAGATGCAGGGTGAGAATTACAAATCTTCTCAGTGCTTTCCCTGGGGCCATCCGTGAAATGTCTTCTGATGAGGACAGACTTACCCCTGGATGCCCATGAAAAACTCTACAAAAGCATTTCTCAAGTTTAAATTTGCAAGAGAATCACCTAAGGAACTTGTTAGAAATACGGATTCCTGGGCTTCTGTAAATTCATTGCTTTTTGTGGAGGGACAGAACCTATATTTCTATCAGGCAGTGCAAGTAATTTTGGTGCAAATGGTTATATGAGAAACAGTAGTCTAAAATTTGGATTAGAAACCTATGTGGTATCCACATAGTGAATGATACTTTTATGGATTTTTCTTGGGATGTAACAAGTGACCTAAAATTACATTCTGCTTAGGAAAGGAAGAATGAAATCATCCTTTTAGACTTTGGTCAAAAGAGGCTGCACATTTGATCCCATTTCTAAACTCTGTCTCAGTCCACCTGAAATCCATTTCGTATTTCCTGAGCTGCTGAGGATTTGGAATTGGTTTCCTTATTTAAAACTCACGTGCTTTGGGCTCTCACCAGGCACATGGCTAGGACTGCCTTACTCAGACAGCACAATTCTTTTCTGTCTCTTAAACAATTTCAAGTTCTAAATTTTCTGTGCACCTCTCCCTGTTTAACTTGATTTCAAAGAGCTTGAACTGTTATCACTTTCAGCGTTCATGGAAAGAAAAGGTTGCCTAAGTATCTATGCCCATTAAAGGAATAACCCATTGGGCTGTGTTTCTGTCTTTGGGGACATTATGAATTTTTCCCTACCACTTAGGAGTGTCTTATATCTTTGAAAACTTCTGTTTAACGCAAATCACTCAGAGCAGAATTCAGTATAAGATGAATTAACTTTTCTTCTCTGAGCTTCAATTTCATCTCATGAAATGGGGATAATTCTTCTATCTACTTCATAGAATAGTTGTGAGGATTATAGAACATGATTTACTATGTAGAAAGCATTTAATGTGACATCTAATCCATAAGAGAGCCTCAAAATGTTAATATTGTGATTATAGACATAATCATAATATTTAATATTTGGTTAAATATTTAATATTCATAATTTTGACTGTAACCTGAAAGTTCATTGTTGTCATCCCCCTTGTCATCAGTATCATCACTGTCATCAAATTGGTGGATTTTAATTCATTTTTACTATGTGCTGGGCACATTCTAAGTGCTTGACATTCTGTACCACTTTTCCTTTGCTGCCATAACAAATTACCACAAACTTAAAGCTTAGCACAATGAAAAATTATTATTTCATAGTTCAGTATGTCAGAAGCTCAATGAATGTCTTATTGGTCTAAAATCAAGGTGTCAATAGGACTGCATTCCTTTCTGGAGGCTCTAGGGCAGAATCTGATGCCTGCTAATTCAGGTTGTTGGCAGAATTTAGTTCCCTGCTATTGTAGGACTGAAGTCCCTGTTACCTTGGTGACTGTCAGCTGAGGGCCATACCTAGCTTCTAGAGGCCATCCATGTTCCTCAGCTTGTGGCCTCCTTCCTTAATCTTCAAAGCCAGACAGGGTGCCTTGCATCCCTCTCATGCTTTGGAGCTCTTTTGCCACTTTTTCTCTGACCTACTTTCCTCGTCCACTTTTAAGGGATGATCTGATTAGATTTTGTCCACCCAGATAATCCAAGACAATATCCCATTGAAAACGTCTGTAACCTAATCCATTTGCAACATCTGTTTTACTGTTTAACAGCATATTCACAAGTTCTGGGAATTAGGATATGGATAGTTTCTTGGGGGAGGAGGGCATTCTTCTGCCTACCACACATTCATTTTGTCTCATTGAATTCTCCCAGTATCCCTATTTCATTGTCCCCATTTTACAGATACAAAAAGAGAAGCTTAATGAGGTTAAATAACTTGCCTAGGTTCCAACAGATCGTAAGTGATGAAGCCAGGATACAAAACTAGGCCCTTTGACTATAGAATCTGCCTAGGTTAGAACTATACTAGGTTGGGCTATAAGATAGGCTCTAGTACCAGGGCCAGGAACCCCTTTTCTGTATTTATGGCCTGGAGCAACTTAAAAGACAAAAGTGACTGGCCTGTATTCAGCAACTTGGGAGATTTGGTTGTCCACAGAAGGCCAGAGAGCCAAACAAGAGCTCTCAAGTCTGTCTCAAAGATGTATGTATTTGACAAGTCTTACTGACATAGGTCACAAACACCTTCTTGTAGCTCATTTCACAACTTTATCCCACTTTTAGACCTTTTCCATTCTAATATTCTCACCACCAAAACTTTCACAGGAAGTTGGAGGAAACATTATTAGGAATGACAGTTTACCTCAGCAAATGTATAGTATACCTTGTGGGATAATATCTATTATTTAATGCTTACTCTGTGCTAAATGCTGAAGGTCACTTAGTGACCGTGTCAGGTAGATACTATTAACAGCTAGATGTCACAAACAAGGGAACTGAGGCACCAATAAACAAACTTGTTGGCATTTGAACCTTTGCAGCCTGATGCCAAAACCACTATGCTCTATAATCACTGTGATATTTTCTTCTCAGATGGAGATGCTTGTATCTTTCCTTTTATGCTCTTGGCAATTTCCACACTTTGTCCTTAACTGTAGTATCTGACGCCACACATCCTGGCGTTCAGGCTACTCTTCTATGTCCAGCTGAATGCCTTAATGACAGAGCCTCAGTAGCCTCTAGGAAAGTCAGAGGAGAAAACCATTTTAAAACAAGTTTTCAGATTATCACCCAGTGGCTCTATTTTATTCATATATAAATTCAGGTCATCAGACTTTTATTTTTGTTAACCTAGAGTAGATAACACTTCAGACTTCTCAGGTTGAAGTGGGAGCCTAGAACTTTCTCCTAACTCCAGCTGAATCCTTATTATAGTTTCATAACATGGGCCCTTTGTGTACTATTATTTCCTTATGTCTGTGTAGGTCTTTATGCAAAACTCATTTTTACATGTTTTCTAATTCAATTCTCAAAAACATACTTTGTCGTAAGATAGGAAAAAATATCCATTATAACCAGATGGTGATGATGATGATGATGATGATGATGATGATGAAGAATGCTTACCATATGCTGGTATGTCTATATATTTTTGCTTTGTTTAATCTTCTCAAAATCCATTGAGGTAGGCACTAGTATTATTCCCATTTTAGAGATAAAACTAATTGACTTCTTTAAGAGCATCCAGCTAGTAAGGATGGGACGAGGTTTTAAACTTCAGGAATCTAATTCTCAGGACTGCATCCTCAATAGCTAGGTCTCAATAGCATTATTTCCATTCTGTAGCTGAACCAATTAAGATCCAGAGTGAAATCAAGTAAGATTTGTTAAAGGCCACCACGCTGGCAGTTCTAGGACTCTGACCAAGTTTCTTTCCTTTTATTTGGAGGCAGTAATGATGTAGCAGAATTATATAGAATCAGGGAGAGTTCAAGTCATATCATGGCTCCATCAGGCAGTACATGTGTGAACTTGGGTAAATCATGGATATTCTCTAATCCTTAATTCACTCAACTCAGAAATGGGAGTAATCAGACTTACTTCCTTAGGTTGTCAGCAGAATGGAGGTAATGTATATAAAATGCCTGGCATGCACTGAGTCAATAGTTGCTATTATTATTAGTCAGTGCTCCTTCCAGCACCCCAGCTGCCTCTCTCAATGAGGGTTGAAATCTGGTAGGTTTGGGGTCTGCTGAAATTGCAGCTGATTGGAGGAAATGATTGAGCCGCCCTCAATCATTTTTTAACATGAGCCATAGGCTCTTGACAGGTGCCACCTGATAAATCAATGTAGGCTTAGGAGGAGGCTCAGACGTGTGTGCTGGATCTGAGAAATACAGTGGCTGAGACTGGGACACTCAGTAAGGTTCTGATGAACTTGGAAGCTTTAAAGCAATCAGAACTGATAGTTAGGGGCTTATTAACAGACTGTTCCCCTAGATGTGCTGCTGGCAAACATTATTTCTTCTTATCTCTTCTGCTGCATATAATAAACTCCTTCCTGAAAGATGAGATTCCAAAAGTAATTCTGGAAAGCTAAGCAAAATGTAGTATTGAGGAAATGGGTGGTGCAGAAGATTGTTCTCTGTGTCAGGTAAGTGTTGGAGTAGACCACTGAAATCTGCATTGGTAGATAATTTTTTAAGGTTGATCCCTTGAGTAAACATTGATGTGCCTCAGAAGGAGAATTTCTTCAGAATGATTTATAGCCTGTGGTGGTATGGTGTAATCCGAATTACCTTTGGAAGGAAGAGCAGATATTGAATGAATTTAAAGGATAAAAATAGGCAGATGAGCACAAATGCAGAAATGTCCTGGGTTTCTCAGTTCATTTTAAGGAGACTTTCAGGGACATACCCAGAGAAACACTACTCTCTAATGCCTACTGGCACTGAATGTTGGACTATAGAAATTTGTGAATTGTCTGTGCCTTGCTGAAGTTTGTGTATTCTTCTTCCTGCCAGGCTTTTACCCCCAGAAAAAGAAGAAAAAAAAATAACAGGAGTAGGAGGAGGCTTGGAAATAAATGTTAGGTTATTAAGTATGAAATGTCTAATCTCCTTAAGTACTGAGTTTGATGGTTCAATATCTGTGACATTTCAGTTTGAGACATCTTGTTTTATTTTTATTGTAAAGGCATATCCTCATTATTTCAAATGCTCGTTTTGACTTGTGATTATCTTTCAAAATTTTTTAGAACAATTTTTGTACAACTATAAATAAGTCAAAAATTGATATTATTTTCAAATATGAGTTCTGTTGTAAAACCAATACAACATAGATAGCTCAAAATATCAACAAAGTGTTTGGAAAAGATGTGGCCGGTGAACACACAGTATGTTGATGGTTTCAGAAGTTCTACTCTGGTAATTTTAATCTCAAAAATGAGCCACTTGGACAACCTGGGGCCAAGGTGGATAATGATAAACTAAAAACTGTAGCGGAAGCAAATTTGTCTAAACATAAATTAACAACAAGGTTTGACATTACTATTCCAGCAATATTAGGCCATTTAAATCAAATTTACAAGGTAAAGAAGCTGGATAAATGGGTACCAAATAAACAAATGTCAAAAGAAAAATCATCCTGAAGCTTGCCTTTCTTTTCTGTCACAACATAAAAGCAAACCATTTCTCCACTATATTGTTATGTGTGATGAGAAATGGATGTTTTTGACAATTTCAAGCATTTAGCACAGTGATTAGATAAATATGAAGTATGGAAATACAGTCTAAAAACCAAATATTCACCGAGAAAAGCCAATGGTGCAGTTTGGTGGTTTAGCACTGGTATTATCCACTACAGCTTCATGAAACCTGGTCAAATCGATTGTAGCGGATGTCTGCTGCAACCAGTTGGACAAAATGATGAGAATGCTTGTGATTAAACAGCCGACATTGGTCACTAGAGACAGGCCAATCCTTTACAAGACAATGCTCGACCACATGTCGCACAAACAATGCTGCTTAAACTACAGAGGCTGGACTTGGAAACTTTGTCACCCACCATACTCACCAGACCTTATACCAACTGACTACCACTTCTTCTAGACTTTGGACCACTTCTTACAAGAAAAAATATTCAATTCTCTGCCAACTATGAAAAGTGCCTTTCACGATTTCATTGCCACTTGCTCTCCAGGCTTCTTTGCTGCTGGCCTAAACAAGCTACTCTTAAGATGACAAGCTATGTCAATAGTTTGGATACATACTTTGATTAATTGTACTGCTTCTTGTTTGAGATGTAATAAACTAAACTGTTGATTCAAAATCGGGCATTTCATATTTAATGACCTAATAGTAACATCTAACTTGTTCGGTGCCTGGTTTTCAACAGAATTGAACTAATATATAATTCTTTTAGATGTTTTAGGCATATCAGGCAGAAGTGATCAGATCAAGCATACCCAACTTGATTTTTTTCATCAAAGTGAGTTCCAAAAAACCATCCTGATGATAAAGTAAGTGCATGTATAAACTCTAGAATCAAGCAGCTCTACCTATCTCTAAATCCCACTTCTGTTACTCAATAGCTATGAGTCTATGGGAAAGTTACTTTATTTCTCTAAACTTCAGTTTCCACTTCTGTAAAATGGTAATAATCACAGTACCTGTTTCATAGACTTGTTATAAAGGTTAAATTAGAAATCCAAATATATTACTTAACAGTGCATAATCTATAGTATGTGTTCAATGTTATATCTTATGATCATTTTAGCATTTCTTGTCCAAATTCTGTGGATCTAATAATGTTGGCAAGTTACAGTGGGACCACTTTATTCTGCCATTCTTGTAAGTTAGTATTTAATAAAAGGTCAAACTTCACTTTAGAAAGCAGATCTTCAGCTAGGCCCAGCTGAGGCAATTCCCAGAACAATGTTTTGAGCCAAGGAGAAGGAGAGACAGCCTTAGGTGTCGTCAAGCCCCTTAGGTATCTCTTGGCTCAGTCACCAGGGAGAGGAAGCCCAGAGAACATCATGGGCAACTGCCCTCTCTCACTTCTAGCCTGCTGCCAGGACAGGCAGAAAACAGAAAGTGCAAGCCAGCCAGACCACAGGTGCAAAAGCCGCTGGAGACAGGAGCCTATTCCAAAGCTGCTTGGCACAGCTGTTAAAAATGAAGGTCAGCCAAATTCAAGAGGCGTCACCTCTATTGCTCTGGAAGAGGAACACAAAAAAAGTGAATTTGGCAAAAGTTGACGTCTGATCCAGCTCTTTAAGGTGATCAGCTAGTGTGCTTTGAAAGTACAGAATCAGACTAAATGTTAGTTCAAACTCTGCTTTTAAGGAGGTGGACACTCATGAATAGAGAAGGAAATGAATTGTCTCATCCCACTCAGTCATTGCTGCAAAGTCAGGCTGTGCTCTGGATCTCTGGACTCTAATTTCTATTGCAAAGCACTGCTGGCCACTGCCTCTTGGCAACTTGAGGAATAAAAGCCATGTAATAATCTACTACACTGACACGCTTGAGGCTCTGACTCAAGGGGTGGGGCATGGGCTATATATGTAACCTTAACACTTGTATCCCCATAATACGCTAAAATAAAAAAAAAATAGCAGAGTAAAAACAAAACATAAAAAACAAAACAAAACAAAAAAAGAATCTACTACACTGAGTTGCTTAATAGTAAATTTCTGAAAAATGATATGAGGCATAAATGTGTTTCTCTAAGATCTTTGAAATCTCCTAGATGGGTAGAATTTAGGTCACCCAAACCTGGGCTTTTGTATGAAATAGTTTTTCTGGAAGCAAAATGAGGGAATAGATATGATACTTGTTATGAGTTTTTGCATTTGTTTACCTTTTGAAACTTGTAACACATGTGGGTTTTGAAAAAATTCTCTTTTTTAACAAAGGGAAATATGCTTTCCTTTATATGAAAAGGTAGTACAGGTGATACTGTTTTCCTAAAGAAAGAAACGGAGCTGTTTTTTAAAATCATGATGATGGATTTGGTAAGTGTACAGTACCATTATTTCGCTGGCCCCTATTGTAACTAACAATGAACATTTGCAAAGAAGCAAGCTCAGTTGGAGAGTACATCCCTGGTCCACAAAAAGCTGAGCTAAGTGTATCTGGATGGGGATTTGACCCTTCACCTTAGATTCGTCAGCACCACATTCTAACAGCTGAGCTATAAGCATTCTCCTCAAGTGTTACAATTAAACACCCACATGCCCCATCTCTTGCAGTGCTGAATTCCTGTAGATCATTAAAAAGACACTGTTCCTACTGGTGACTATGAAAGATCAAACTGCCAAAAAACAGCAAGGCAAACAAACATATTGTTTTGCATACTTCTACTTTCAAAGCACATTGGAAAGCAAGTAAGCAATTTCCAAGTTACCTGAATTCAAGGATATTAAAATGACATTTATACTTTCTCCTTTGAAACCTAACTAAATGACTTGATAAAGCTTTTGGGGAATAAGGTTATGCCCTCCAGAGCAGCACAGTCCTATGGAAATATAATGTAATTCACATCTGTGAACTACATTTGCAATTCAAAATTTTCCAGTAGCCACATTTTTGAAAGTATAAAGAAATAGGGGACATTAATTTTATTAATAACAATATATTTAGTAATGTATTTTAGTTAAACCAATCTATCTAAACTATTATCATTTTGACGTGTAATTCATTCCGAAATTTTAATGTGATGTCAAATAACTTGCATGCCAAGTCTTCAAAATCTGGTGTGTATTTGATATGTATATTCCATGTCACTTGGACTGAGTGCTCAGTAGTGGTGTTGGTAATTGTAGCCCTAGAGCCAACATGAAGACAAAGTCCTACTCAGCAGGGATGCTAGCAATTGTCCAGGACTGACCTCTAGCAACAATTGTCTCAATACCAACTTAGCAAGAACCCAAATAGTTGTTTTGAGGTAGATTTTCCTCAGTACTCAACAGATTCATCCATTCAGCTATCTGGAGGGTACATAGGAGGATAACATATTCTTATAGGCCCACTGGGGGAGTCAGTCTTTTTCTGCTCAAAATCACATTTTTCTCTGGCACCCCTCTGTGGTGACAGACAATTTTATGTGCAGGCTGGGGTGTAATGGGGCTCTGTATTATTCTCTTATCTCTGACCATGGCTGCTCTTGAGGATATGATACTCTATAAATACACCCACTTGTGTAAATACTTGAAATTTAACTAGAGAATAATTTTACACTTTTTTCCCTTCCCATTATCAAATAATTAAAGGTTTTTTCTAAGAGTGAAGCTGTTCTTTCTATTCACTATTTAAGACCATGCAAGAGAAAGTGGTCTTGTCACTCCTAAAATTGTCCAATGCTGTTTTTACCTTTAGGTGAAGGGAAAAAGCCTCCCTTTTTTCCACAGAAGGCTAGTTTTGTCAATGGCTACAATTTTATTGTTGACACCGTACCACTGTATTAGTGTTAGTGCAAGGCTCATAAACCTTAGCAACTTCATTACTCACCAGTTAGTTTCAAATGAATTTTACTGTCTTGAATCTAATGGTGCTCCTCGTGGAGTAGGCTCCATGTTCATAAAGGAAGGATTGCATATCTGACTACCTGGAGGGATGGTATGGAGTAAGAGCCACCAGTTCTTTTTTTTTTTTTTTTTTTTAAAGCAGGGGTCTTGCTATATTGCCCAGGCTGGCCTCAAATGCCAGGGCTCAAACATTCCTCCTGCCTCAGCTTCCAGAGGATCTGGGAATACAGGCATGCGCCACCACACTTGGCTCACCAGGGTTTTTAGTTGGGAATTTTGATTTGAGGGAGATCCCTCAAGGTCTCTGAATCCAAAACAAATTGCTTCCTCTTGTCACTGCCTTCCAATTCCCTGTCCTCAGAGGCTGCACATAAGTGTGAAAAATTCCCTAGAAGTGGAACCAGGACACTTGGTTTTCAGTACAAACTCTTCTGCATCTTGGTATAGGACAGGGGTGGGGGACCTGTGGCCTTAAGGCCACACATGGCCTTCTAGGTCCTTAAATGTGGCCTTTTGACTGAATCCAGATTTTATAGAACAAATCCTTTTACTTTTATTAATATACTTTTGTTCATCTTTTATGTTTGTATTTTATTTTTATTTTTTATTTTTTTTATTTATTTATTTATTTTTTTTTTTTGAGACAGAGTCTCGCTTTGTTGTCCAGGCTAGAGTGAGTGCCGTGGCGTCAGCCTAGCTCACAGCAACCTCAAACTCCTGGGCTCCAGTGATCCTTCTGCCTCAGCCTCCCGAGTAGCTGGGACTACAGGCATGCGCCACTATGCCCGGCTAATTTTTTATATATATATATCAGTTGGCCAATTAATTTCTTTCTATTTATAGTAGAGACGGGGTCTCGCTCTTGCTCAGGCTGGTTTCGAACTCCTGACCTTGAGCAATCCGCCCGCCTCGGCCTCCCAAGAGCTAGGATTACAGGCGTGAGCCACAGCGCCCGGCCTGTATTTTATTTTTAAAATGAGCATACTTAAAATACCAAAGAATAAGTTTCATTGAAATAATGCTCCCAGATTGAACAACACAGTTACAACATTGGTAAACTGAAAGGGCTAAACTGACGACTGCTGTGCTCATAATTTAGTTCTAAGTTCCCCACCTGACTGGAGCCACTACTGCACAAGGCTGGTTGGAGAGAGTTTATGAGGGTCAAGTATGCCAGTTTGCCATCAGCTTTTGACAGCGGTGTCCTGTGTTTCCGTGTGAAGTGGAATTTGTGAATAGTTGCACAGCTCAACAGTATATTCTGTCTGCTTAACAGCTCATCACGTCAAAGAGGACCAAGAAAACAGTGAAGGAAGAAAACAGATTTTTTAATGAGGATTGGGAATTGCAATATTATCTTGTTTCCGCTAAAGATACAATGACTTGCTTGCTTTATGATGGTGTAATACCAATGTTAAAGAAATTCAGTGCTCATCAGCATTATAACACTCATACGGACCACAAATATTTTAAATTAGAGGGAGAGGCACAAAAGTTTATATTGCAGAAATTAAAAGATGAAAAGCAAAGCGAAGATAGTTTTTTCAAGCAGCAATAAGACCTGGAAATAATGCCACTGAAGCAACTTATAAAGCAGCTTATATTCTTGGGAATAAAGGGAAGACATTCAGTGATGTAGAAATTGTGAAAGAAGGCACTGTTGAAATTGTAGGATGCTTAGACATTGATAATGTTTCAGAGTACAAACAGCTGCCTCTTTCAAGGAGAACCATAATTGATCAGCAGCATGAATTAGTCTTCAACAGAACAACTTCATGCAATACTTCAATAGGAAAATGTATATTATTCAATTGCTTTGACAAAACAACTGATACTACTGACTCAGTACAGGTTTTGTAGTTCATTCGGGTCGCAACAGAAGATTTTCTCTGGTGCAAAGAGTTACTCGCTTTGGGCACTCTTATGAACAGAATATGGGAAATAGACATCTTCAACAACTTTCAAGATCAATGTTGTGAAGTAGGACTGACTTTGGTAAATATAGTTAGTGTATGTACAGACGGTATGCCTTCCATGACAGGAAAATGTGAAGGGCTTAATGCACTGATAAAAGAAGTATTAACAGATCCAGATCTTCTCATTTCTTTTCATTGTATCTTGCGTCATTTTAAGTGACACTATGCAACAAGTTATAAATATTGTTAACTATATTTGTGCAAATGCAACAGGGCATGGTCAGTTTCATAACATGCTAAGGTTGAACAATGAGGTGTTCAGCGTGGATTTGCCATATATTCTAAAGTGTGTTAGCTACCACAGGGACAGGTGTTAGCCAACATTTTATCTCTGTGAGAACAGATACTTAAATTTTATGAAGAAAAAAAATCAGCAATGTGAATTATTGAAAAAAGATTTCTATAGGAATGCAGCATTTCTGTGTGGAATCATGCCAAATCAAAGCAACTTGAATATTCCTTTGCAAGGTAAAACTAAGTTTATATATGATACATGGCAAAAATCCAAGCATTTCGACAAAAGTTATATTTTTTCCCAAAACACTTCTTCAAAAGGAAATTTTGGATGAACATTTTCCCCAGTTAGCAAAGATCATGGATGAGCAAGATGATATATGTGAATCATTTGAAGAATGCACAGCTGTTATAGACCTGTTAATTGGAGAATATAATGATAGGTTCAGTGACTTTGAGAATCATAGCATCACACTCAAATTTGCATTTCAGCCTCACCAAGTTGATGTCACCAAGGCACCTAAAGGACTACATACGGAATTGATTAAGCTCTAAGTAGATGACATTTTAAATTTATTGCTTGATGCTAAGAAAGATTCAAGTGAAATACGGAAAAATGTAGAATTACTCACGCCTTCAGCAACATGCCCCAAAAATGCTTTGTTGCTTTTCACCCACTTACTGCTGTGAATCTACATTCTCCTTCCTAACATAAATCAAGTCTCCCGTAAGGTCACAAATGACTGATACCCATCTAGAGGATCACTAAAACTGTGGACCTCCATGCTGCAACCAAATATTCAAGGTTTTCCAACCACAAGCAGACACAAGGAAGTCATTAAAAGGTTAGTTAACTTTAAAATTAACAAATAGTTTTCATTTTTTGAAATTATTAAGTACATAGTAGATTTTTTACAAAGTGATGTACATTTTTAAGTATGTCTAATTGAGATTTCTTGAATGCAGCCTTATTTGATTACAGCTAAATTAATGAGGCCTTCCAACATGAAAAAGTTCCCCACCCCTGGTATAGGATTTCAGACAGGTTGCTTAAGCTGTCCCAGTCTCAGCTTGTTTATCTATGAAATGGAGATTAAAAGGCTCAAATAACACAGAGTTGTGAGAATTAAGTCAGATAACGGAAATTAAAATGATTTGTGAACTATAAAGTGTTCTGCAAGTGTAAGGAAGGAATGTTTATTGGGTCCAAGAGGGGTGTGTACCTGTAAAGACCATGTTCATCCTGAGAGTCATTCTCGAGATGCAAGAAACTTAGGGTGCGGGCTTAGACCCCTCTTTGGAGTACCCCCATTCTAGTTTGGTAAGGCAGTGATTTAGGAAAGACATGAAGCTTTATAAGCACCCCAGCTGGTGGAATAATCTCTACCATCTTCTTATTTGGTATTCTCCTCTCTACCCAAATTTATGACATCATTTCCTCCAGGCTGTCACTGATGGATATTTCATCTTGGTTTCAGCTGGATTAAAAGTTTTGGAAAGAGCAGAATTGTTATATGTTCCAAGTCCAGGGTAGGTAGAATTGCCCTTATATATTCTTAGCCTCTATTACAGAAACTTCTGAGTTCAATTCACATATCAGGCTTCTGATTACTGTGAAGCCTCCAACGTGATGTGAGTTTAGATGGGATATGAGTTTAGATAGAGCTCCTTATCTTGCATTTCCAGAAAGGCTGTCTCTGAGATAACCAGCTTAGTTTCCTCTCTTCCTCCCTTCCTTTCTTCCTCTTTCTCTTCCTTCCTCCTTCCCCCTCTTTGAAATTAGGATAATAACATTTGATATTAGTATAACTTACTAATTTGAGTCCTTTTAAATGGCCAGATTTGTTTATGTATCAATAACATTAACATGTAAGGCTTTTGACCGTTGGGACCATATCTTACTCATATCTCTTGTCTTTTTATTTCCCAGAACCTAGTACAGTGCTTTACACATAGTAAGTGCCTGCTAAGTGTCTACTGAATTAATAGTGAATAGTAGCAATAGATCCTTTGGAGGGTCTAAAATGTGTTGGAAATCCTACAGAACTACTCCTTACTCTTTATAGTAATTAGCAGGTTATATCACCCCCATTTTATAGATGAGAAAACTGAATGGCAGAGTGTTTTAAAAGATTTACCCATAGTCATGCAGTGGCAAGATGTATGGATTTGAAATTAGGTTAGTACTGCTCCGCAGCTCATGTATTTGTACTATGTTTCTGCTTATTTAAATACCTGCCTTTCAGTCAATATAAGTAGTTCTTCCTTGGATAATGTACCTTTTAAAAAAGGTAAAATGGCATTTAGAACAAGGGCCAGAGGCTATAGAAAATTTATATGTAAGAAAGAGAAAGAGTCTGATATGGAGATACTTATTCTGTTCCCTAAATTTCATTCCACTATTAAATTTCCTCTTAACCTTCACAAAAATAACCAACACTTACTGAATATTTATATGCCAGGCACTGTGATTAGTGCTTTGCATGCGTTTAATTCTCACAACAACCCCATGAAACAAATACTATTATTTTCATAATCATCAGGTGAAGAAATTATGACACAGGGTAAGCACCTTGTCCAAGGTCACAGGTCCTAGATTAATTTTAAATGTAGCTCTGTCTGACTCCAGAATGGAATGTCTTAACCACTTTGTGATAGTTTCACTTTTTCTGCCTTTATAGTCAGAAGCACCAGTTACATATTAGTTTGTTTGTAATTATTGATAATCCCCATAAGGTTGTAAGCTTCTTGAGAGATAGGCATGTTGTCTTTAGCTTCTGCATTGCTGGTGCTCAACAGATGCTCATGTTAAATCAATACTTGGGCATTCTCAGACTCAGCTGATCAGTCAGTCTCTCTGTGACACTAAGAGAAATGATTGTTTATATCTTCAGTGAGATTGTTAAGAACACTTGACGCTCCTACTCGAGAGGGGCATGGGCAATATATGTAACCTTAACATGTGTACCCCCCTAATACGCTAAAATAAAAAAAAATAATAAAAAGAACATCATTTTTATGCCGTAGCAGACACGTTTTGTGCCCTGTGCTATAATCTCTTGATCTACCATTAATTTCAGTTGTAGCTGTGCTGGAGAGGTCCCATGCAAGATTACCACACCCCATCTTAAGCACCTTCCATCTCTCTGCCTCAGGGCTTTCTCTGCAGGCATGGGAGCTCTCTTAATCTCCCTTTTGGGTAGCACAGAACTGTAGGCGAGTTAGTGCCATAGGGGTAAACCTCAACCAATGGAAAATAGAATGGAAGCTGCAGACTCCACTCCTTTGGAAGGAAATTCTTAGGTGCATTTTACCTGGTCCCTTGAGAATTAGTGCTCAGCTGCGTTGAACACCATTTTTCCATGGTGGTTATCAGCATCTCTTACTGTTTTCCCCTACTTCTTTATTTCACTGTCCCTGTTCCCTAAACTTGCACCCAAGTCTTTGTCTCTGTTTATTTATTTATTTAGGTGTGGGGACATATGAAAAACCAAATTACATACATGCCTGTTTGCTAATGGCTTCACGACAGAGGCCACATATAATGTCACATAATGTGAATAAACCATGTGGTTGGATAATTAGAGAAGTCATTTCAGAGGAGATGGACCTTTGAAGGTCTTGGAGACATAGGGCTAAGGTTGAGTGGAGAGACAGTTTAATTTTCAGAATTGTTCTCTCCACCTTTAATAGTTCACAGCAATGTATAACCTGTTATACTGATGAAAAGATGCAATGTTTAAAAAGGTTGCAAGAATGAATCAGCAATTTGCTGAAAACTAAGATGGCCGCAAATTCAGTTTACCTCCATTATTAGCTGCATCGTCAATTTTGATGTAAAAAGACTAACCTGCAGTGCATTTCTAAGTCTGTGCTTCATAGCATTTGCCAGTAGAGACATTTCATAACTCTATTTTTTCCCCTTGAGATCTCTTTCAGAGCTTTATTTTTTAAAGATGCCAGATATGACATTCATAATCACTGAGCAGTCACCCCACCAAAAAAAAAGTTGAGAAAAGAACATGGCAGATGGTGTCATGAAAATTACATTGAAGAATGTTCCTCATAATGATGAAGGATGCAGCAGTGAAGTCCTGGCATGCACATGGGTGGCAGGAGGATTTATGCCTGGTGTGTCTGGGCTCATCATAACTAATGTATCAACTTGTTTGAAAACTTTTTAATTAGGAGGACAGCGGGATTTGTCGATGAGTCATGAAGAGAAGACCTTTCACTTTCAGTGAATAAGGACATACTAACACAATAGCTGTGTTTATTTCAGTGCCCAATGTAAATGGCACGGTTGTAAGGAAGATAAGGCCAACTTCACTGGGCCAAATCAGGCTGCTTGATTCCTTTGCCCTTCTTAGGGCAGCTATCAGACCACACACAGGTCTGATGGAGTATGCCATCAACTATAAATTTAAATCTGACCTTGTCACTTGCCTGGTGAAAACCATTTGCAGGTTTTCCACTGTGCTTAGCATAAAATCCAAACTCCTTACCATAGGCTGCAGGGCCCTGAGCAGTTTGGCCCTGTTTTTTTTTTTTTTATCTCTATTACTTCATTTTCAGGGGTTCTTTCCTTTGCTCTCTGTTTTAGCCAAACTTATCCGACAGATCCTGGCTCTTGCATATTATTCATGCCTTGGCTCTTGCCATCCTGAAATAGAGTGCTTTTTCTGGCCTTTTAAATGGCTGGCTCCTTCAGGTCTTAGGTTAAATATTATCTCAAAAAATAATCTCATCCCCATTCTCCGACCCTCCTCATAGCATTCTCTATCATAGTGAAAACTGCATTTCTTATTTCTCATTCTTGCTGAGTATTGGAATATAATACTATCATTGCTTGAGGTCTTTGTGACTGTGAGGTTTACTGTTTTGAATGGGTTTTACTAGGATAGCACTCTACCTGGCACATTGCAGATAGTCAAGTGTTTATTGAGAGAAAGAGAGATTGACCTTTTGTTAATCAATAGGCAGTCTATGACATTCAAGCGCTAATTTAGTCCTCTCCCACATTGTATAGGACTGATCTCTGTAACCAGTAGGATATTGTGGAAATCCCAGAATGTGACTTCTGAGGCTAGGTTACAAAATATATTATGGCTTTCCTCCTGTTCTTTCTTGGATCATTCACTCTTGGGGAAATTAACTGCCATCTCGTGAGGATATTCAGACAGCCTATGGGGAGCTTTATGTGGTGAAATTGAGGCCTCCTGCCAACATCATATGAGCTGTCTTTGAAATTGATCCTTCAGCCCCAGTCAAGCCCTCAGATAACTGTTGCCCCAGCCAGCTCAGCTTCTAAGCTGTAAGATAATAAGTATTTGGTGTTTTAAGCTACTAAGTGTTGAGATAATTTTTATATGACAATGGATAACAAATACACATAGGAATCAGAGCAGTGACCTAAACAAAACCTCATTAGAAACCAGGCATTTGGCCTTAATTCCATTGTCTTTATTACTCTTTAAGCATTTTCCCATCAGTGTCTTAGTGACCTTGTTGTATACTAAGAATGGTAATATGGTATTTACCATATTATTTGCACCATTTCCCCCAATCTTTTATTTGTTTCTATTTGGGGTTATGCTTTTGATATTAAGAAGTATGTTCATTTATAGGTGATATAGTAAGTCTGTCTTTTCGTTTCTGTTTTTCCAAATTGCCTCTATTTTCCCTTTTCAAAACTTTGATAAATATTCAGTTGGTTTTCTAATGGTTTTATTTTGATATATTTAAATCTTTTAATATAACTTATTCTGTGTATAATTAACTACTCTTTGTGTATAACTTTCCATCCATGTCATTACAGGAAAAATCTAGATTTTTCTCTTATATGATACTATGTATTGCATGGTAGAATTCAAAATATTGCTCAAGTTATAATAGATTGCATGTACTTGCTCTCTTAATTTATGTGGTCTTTTACTTTGTCAAAGAAGAAAATATGCATTGATTTACTCTGTATTGTCATGCTGATTGCTATCTAGTATGTTGTTTCTACAAATTCTTTGCCACTTAAGTTTTAGATGGTTCTATTGTAGATTTTCTATAAGCATAAAAGTTTACAGGTCTGCAACCATGTATCTTAGTTTGTCCAGAAACTTTTAACCCACTTTCTGGCTTGTTTAATGTCACCTTGATCTTCTCCCTTCCTTTGGGTTTGTGTTTGATCTGCTAGTCTGAACTTGCAGAAATGTCAATTGTCAATTGTCCTTTAATTAATATCCTTATTGGAGCTGACATTCTGTCTCCTTAATTTATGAGTGTATTAGTAAATTCCTCAGCAGTGTTCCTAAGAAAAGAAAAAAAGACCCATGAATTCTGTTGATACTGTTAAGTTTCATGCAAGTTCAAAATAAAATATCCATTTTGTGGAAGAAATTTTAGTTCTGATAAAGTCAGCTTATAATTTCTGTGTTTGGAAGTAGACCCAGGAGTTCAGGAAGTCAGTTGTCTGCATTTTGAATTGTTTCCAAGTAGCTGCATTTGATCACAACCTGGTGGCTTTCATTCTGGCATTTTACCTGTACTGTATCAAACTGGGTCGGCATCCACTGGTGGCTCCGCAGTGGAGATTTCTGACAAATCCTGTCAGTTGTTTTCCCTACAGGTAGGTTCTTTTAAAGCATGGTGATTCTGTATCTTTTGTTCTTTCTGCTGGAAGGTTTTCCTTTCTTTTTATTTATTTTTTGTCTGCTGGAAGATTTTCAACATGAAAGAAGTCGCTGTGGCACTGTTATATTCCATTCCTGCCTTTATTAGCAAAGTATTCAGCCAGTACTTTGAAAGTACCTTTGTGTTGGGGGGAGAGTTCTTTTAGATAATTTGTATACTTCTATCCTATTAACACCCAACATATATTGCACTTTTGCTTTAATAGTTAAAGCTGTGTTCTATGGCCTGTTTCATATTATCTCACAGCATAACATTCACTCTCATGTTTCAAACTGTTCAATGGCTGTTTTCGCTGGCCTTGTTTCAGTTACTCAAACCAGCTATATACTTTCTGCCACCACAGGGCCTTTTAATATTATGCTACCTCTTCCTAGAATGTACTTCCTCTTTGTTCCTCTATTCTTTCACTGAGTTAATGGCTAATCATACACCAAATCCAAATTAAAGCATCACGTGCTCAAGACTAGGTTAGGAACTTTTGTTATATACTCTGAAAGGATCATGTTATTTGTCTTCTAATCCTCATTGAATTATTTGTATGATTATTTAATGTTTAACTCTCCTTCAAAACCACAAAATCCATGAGAATGAATGAATGAATGATTTCTAAATTATACATATGGAAACTAGGCTTAGAAATCTTAAATAGTTTGACCAAGGTCCTACAGCAACTAAGTAGCAGAGATAAGACTTAATACTTAAACCTAAGTCTTCTATTTCCTATTTTTTGTGATTTTTCTATTAAACACAGATGCTCTACACTTCTAATTCACCCTAATTTTTAGGGTCTCTTTTATCTTTTTTTTTTTGTTTCAGACTATTACAGGGGTACAAACGCTTTGGTTATATAAATTGCCTTTGCACTGCCCGACAAGCGTGTCCATCCCCAAGACAGCACACACCACATCCTTTTAGTATGAATTTATCCATCCCTCTTCCCCCTCCCACCTGCCTAATACCTTATGCATGTTACTTTCCATATGTGCATATGAGTGTTGATTAATTAGTACCAATTTAACAGTAAGTACATGTGGTGTTTGTTTTTCCATTTTTGTGATAGTTCACTTAGAAGAATGGGCTCCAGCTCCATCCAGGATAATATAATAGGTAGTCAATCATTTTTTTATGGCTGAATATTACTCCATGGTATACCACATTTTGTTAAGCCCTCATGTATTGATGGGCATTTGGGTTGTTTCCACATCTTTGCAGTTGTGAATTGTGCTGCAATAAACATTTGAAAGCAGATGTCTTTTTTATAGAATGTCTTTTTGTCCTTTGGGTAGATACCTAATAGTAGGATTTCTGGATCAAATGGTAGTTCTATTTTATTTAATACCATTTTATCTTTGAGGTATCTCCATATTCCTTTCCGTAGAGGTTGTACTAGTTTGCAGTCCCACCAGCAGTGTATGAGTGTCCCTATCTCTCCCTATCTGTCTGTATCCATGCCGATATTTGTTGTTTTGGGACTTTTTGATAAAAGTTGTTCTCACTGGAGTTAAGTGATATCTCATTGTGGTTTTGATTTGCATTTCACTAATTATTATAGGTATTGAGCATTTTTTTCTTTTATCTTAAAGTAGTTGTTTGCTTTGTTCCTTGCATTTGGATACCTCTGATCTACACCTTGAGTGTGGTTGCAGCCTCAAGGTAAATGATAGGTGTATGAGGGATCTTTAAAAAGTTCATAGAAAATGCATATTATGAAGAAACTATGCATGGATTTCAATTTTTTGTACCAAAATAAACTTGTAATAATATGTCTAAACAGGATCTAGTTTGAGGCACTAAGAAGGATAAAAGATAAGTTTTAAAAGAGCCCCTATCAGAGTAACATGAATTCTGCTAAAATTAAAGCAAGAACAAACATCAAATTTATGGGAAAGCTTGGGTGGAAAAATGGTAAAATAAATGTTGCTTTATGAAAAATTTATGGGGACAAATCCCCAAAGAAATCAGCAGTTTACAAATAGATAATTCATTTTAAGAATGGATGGGAAAATGTTGATGAAGAAGCCTACTGTAGGGGCAGACTATCCACGTCAATTTGCAAGGAAAAAATTCATCTTGATAGTGCCCTAACTGAAGAGGACCAACGGCTAACTGCAGAAACAATAACCAACACCATAGATATCCCAATTGCCTCCTCTTACACAATTCTGACTGAAAAATTAAAATTAAGCGAGCTTTCCACTCAATGGGTACCAAAACCATTGCATCCAGATCAGCTGCAGACCAGAGCAGAGGTTTAAGTGGAAATTTTAAACAACTTGGGTCAAAAGAAGTATTTCTCAACAAATTCTAACAGGAGATGAAATATGTCTTTACCAGTACGATCCTGAAGACAAAGCACAAATCAAAGCATTGGCTACCAAGAAGCAGGAGTGGTCCAGGCAAAGCAAAAGCAGAGAGGCCAGAGCAAAGGCCATGGCAACAGTTTTGCTGGGATGGTCAAGGTATTTTGCTTATTGACATTCTGGAAGGCCAGAGAATGATAACATCTGCTCATTATGACAGTGTTTTGAGAAAGTTAGCCAAAGCTTTAGAAGAAAATGCCTGGGAAACTTCCACCAGAGAGTTTTTCACTCTGGTGAAGCACAATGCTTCTGCTCATTCTTCACATAAGGGGAATTTTACAAGAGTTTCAATGGGATATCATTACGCATCCACTTTACAGTCCTGTTTTGATTCTGTCTGACTTCTTTTTAATTTCTAATCTTTAAAAATATTTGAAGGGGCCGGGCGCGGTGGCTCACGCCTGTAATCCTAGCACTTTGGGAGGCCGAGGCGGGCGGATTGCTCAAGGTCAGGAGTTCGAAACCAGCCTGAGCGAGACCCCGTCTCTACCAAAAATAGAAATAAATTAATTGACCAACTAAAAATATATATACAAAAAATTAGCCGGGCATGGTGGCGCATGCCTGTAGTCCCAGCTACTCGGGAGGCTGAGGCAGTAGGATCGCTGAGCCCCGGAGATTGAGGTTGCTGTGAGCCAGGCTGACGCCACGGCACTCACTCTAGCCTGGGCAACAAAGTGAGACTCTGTCTCAAAAAAAAAAAAAAAAAAAAAATATTTGAAGGGCATCCACTTTTTTTTGTTAACGATGTAAAAAAGACTGCATTATTTGGTTAATTCCCAGGACTCTCGGTTCTTTAGGGATGTACCAAATGGCTATTATCATCACTTACAAACATGTCTTGAACTTAATGGAGCTTATGTTGAGAAATACAATTTATATTTTTTATTGTTATCTTTTAATTTCATTTTCCCACAAACTTTTAAAAAATTCTTTTGTGTATCAGGGTGCCTACAGGCTTGAGGGTAGGAAAAAGGAAATGAAAATTTTCCTTCCTCAAGAGTTTTTTCCTTTTAATGTGTTACTATTTTAGAGAAATGGATTGAGCTATGGGAGATATCGCAGAGAGATTCATTGGGTGGAGGCCTGTGGGAAAAGGTCAATGCGTTGTTTAGAACTTATTGTATGTTTAGCCTGAACTCCGTAAGATCTAAAGACTGTTACACTTGGTCCAGATATGATAAAATGTTTGTAATCCTAAATCTTCTACTCAGTAGCTATGAAATTTGGGGCAGGTCCCTTTGCCTCTCTGGCCTCCGTTTCCTGTCTCATGAATAGTGTGTGTGTGTTGGGAATGGAGATGATTGTAGCATTATTGGCAGAACTTCTGACTGCAAGTCTGTAAAAAAGACTTGTTCCCCTTTCCCTTACATTTTTTGCTTAGTGAGATAGAATGTGCCTTTGAGTTGGGGATCTAAAATAGAAATACATTCCATTATGTAATTCAGCTCTTCCACGAGTTCAAAGGGACCAGTCCCACCTGTCTTTGGATTATAGCAGTTTTGTGGGCCTTATTGTGGGCCATTTTTCATAAGAGAGGTTTGAATGCTTCTTTTATGAGGTATGTTTATTTCCATTCAGAATAATGAAATGTTAGTACTGGTAGAGTCTTTGAGAGTCAGTAAATATAGCCATTTATTTTATATGTGAAGACAGCAAGACAGCTGAGGCTCAGAGGGGGAAAACAGAGAGCTGGAACTCTTAACTGAAGACTTTGGCCAGTAAGTCCAGTATTTTTTCCACTGTATCAAGTGGCTTGAAAAGATTAATATTATGTATGAATTAAATAATATTCAAATCTGGAAAACTTAGTGAAGAATTAGAGTCTCTTTTTCTAGCTTCCTTTTCTGATAGAAATATTATTTTTCTAATTATAGAAACAATACCTGCTCATTGTAACAAAATTCAAGCCATTCTGAAGTACACAAAGTAGAAAATGATTCACCACAATCCCAATCTTTCAGAGATAATCACTGTTAATTTGGTTCATGATTTTTTAGGCTTTTCTCTATCTCTTGAACATACATACAAATTTAAAAATTAAATCATGTTATACATACTATTTGCATCCTCTTTTTTTCCTTAGCAATATTTAATGGACACATGGGCAACACATGGACAACTTTTCTTGTTAGTACAAATAATTTATTCTTTTTATTGGCTAGATGGAAGTCTTATGTTACTATACTATACTTAATCCTCTGCTGATGGATATTTATATTGTTTCCAGTCTTTATTTTAGGTAATG
The DNA here is from genome assembly GCF_040939455.1 of Microcebus murinus. NCBI lineage: Eukaryota > Metazoa > Chordata > Mammalia > Primates > Cheirogaleidae > Microcebus > Microcebus murinus. The sequence goes on along the minus strand of NC_134131.1, from coordinate 10,603,504 downwards.
CTGTAATGAACATCTTTCTGCATGTATCTTTGAATATTTATCTGTTTACGCATGATAAATTTCTGGAAACCACTCTGAAGTTGATTATAGTATTTAGGCACAAAGATTGTGTAAGTAGAGCAATATGGTTAGCCAATTCCTATAGTAGGAAAGGAAGGAGATTTCAGACTAAGAGTGATTTGGAGTACAAAGCCACAGAATACATGAACCTTTCTTTGGTAAAGCTTTGTAGTTTTATAATCACAGTTTTGCAGGATCTGCTCAGTGCACCAAATTCCAGTTCAGTGGATCCCACAAATCCTTTCTAGTTGCTCTGTAAATGGGTCATTCACTTGGCTAAAGTTCACTGCAAATGTATCTCATCAGGTCAAAGACACCTAGACTCTAGTTTATTCTTTCTAGCCCACAATAGTTATTTTCCCTTCAGCTTTTTTATGACACCATCAGATATTGGGAGGAACTACCAATTATGTGTCAAGAAGTAAGGCGAAGAGGGAAAATATTACTTTTCTACTGAAAATTGTTATTTGTGAGAAAAGCTGATGATGTCTCTGAACTGGTTTTGTGTCCAGGAGGATCATAAGGAAGGGAAGAGCCCCACCATAGCATGGATTTTATATTCCCTTTAGTTGCTTGAACCTTGCTCTCTCTGTGATCCCCTAAAATATAGCTGTGATTTCAGAAGGATTTTGTGGCTTCCCCGCACTCTGAGACTTAACTCAACTGATGTGGTCCATGTCTATGATGGGGGAGTGTTATTTCCCCGTCAGCATTAACCCAGAGACTTATGCAGTCTAAGAGGGAGACATCCGAAGTCATCTGTTAGGGTAACTTCTTGTGTCTGGAATTTCCCTGTCAATGCCTCTGGAAGGTTATCTTCTTCGAGTGGCTCTTGTTGGTCTTCAGAATAAAACTGTCATTCCTGGCTTAGTGGTTAAGCCATCTGTAAATGTAATATAGATGACCTTTGCAATTGTATTTTCTTGCTCCTTTAAACATGCCTGTACTCTAGTCAATCCTCAACTTCTACTTTCTGTCTTGGTTCATGCCATTTTCTCTGTCTGTTAAGCTATAATAGCATTATAGCTTAAATGCCATCACTGCCACAATATCTTTCTTCCTATACTCCTCTGATTTCCTGTGGCATTTTAACTGTACTTTTTTTGTGTCACTAAAAATTTTCCATTCTGTATTGGAATTTTGTATGTATCTACTCTATTTCTCCTACTGGGATCTAAACTCTTTGAGAGGAAGATTGATATGACTATGCCCATTCTTTGTATTCCTTCAATACCCAGGACACTGCCTAATATTAAGTATTTATTTTGGAGGTGGGTGGATAAACTAATCCAGTCGTCAGTTGAATAGTCATGTGTCAGGAATGCTGGATGAGAAAACCCATTCCACTTTGTGGACAGCTGCAATTATCAGGCCATCTGAATCTCATTAACAGAAAACAGTGCTTTATCTAGGGTACCTAAGTCACCCAGTTCTGCTTACCTATTTCCCAATTTTTACCTGAAAAACTGTCTTATCAGATCAATGGGATAAAAGTGGGAAGCTAGCTTTCCACAGACACAGTGGCGGTGGACAGCTACAACAATCTGATGTTCCAGGGACATGCACTTCCAGTTTGAAAACTCTAGACAGCTTGTATATTAGTTTGCTGGGGCTGACATAACAGAGTACCACTGATTAGGTGGCTTAACCAACAGAAATTTATTGCCTCATAGTTCTGGAGGCAAGAAGTTCAAGATCAAGGTGTAGACAGAGTTGGTTCTTTCTGAGGGTTGTGAAGGAAGAATCTATTCTAGGCCTCTCTTCTTGCCTTGTAGATGGCTGTCTTCTCTCTGTGTCTCTTCACATAAATTTCCTTTGTGTGTCTCTTTCTTGGCATCCAAATTTCCCCTTTTTATAAGGACACCAGTCATACTGGATTATAGCCCACCCTAATGACCTCATTTTAACTTGATTACCTCTTTGAAGATCCTATCTCTGAATACGGTCACATTCTGAGATACTAGGGGTTAGGACTCCAACATATCTTTTTTGGAGAGGGTGGAGGGGACACAATTCAACCCATAACATTTTCTAACAGATAAAAAAGAAAATCTAGACCTTCTTCATGGAAAAGAGCTGGGATTCAGAACCAGGGAGAGCTCAGTTTGACTCCCATAGGCATCCTGCTCCTGGCACTCTCCATATAGGTGCCAGCAGAGGCTTGTAGCTTTGAGGTTATCCCATGTTGGCTTTGCGTGGACATGGCCAAGGCCTTTACCATGGTACCTCAAAATTCCTAGAAATATAAATACAGATATAAGTAATACACATAGAAACACACAGAAACACACAATAGAGAGACATGTATGTGTGTGTGTATATATATGTGTATATATATATATATATATATATTTACATATTTACTCCAGAGACTCATGTGATTTGAGAGGTAGGAGCAATATAAGAAGTTGTAGAATAAATATATATACATTTATACAGAAACATGTACCTATTTTAACCTCCCTTTTCCATTTGAGCAAACTTCAAATGGTTATCAAGAAGTGTTATCCATCCCTTCATAAATATTATCAATAGAGGTATTCTGGGAACCAGGGCAAATAGCCAGAATGTACACATATCAGCCCTGGGGCAAACTTGCAGAAGCATGAAGTAACAGACGAGTGGTTTTCTCTTTGTTCATCACATTCTGGGGTAGCACACAGCAATCTAACAGGGCTAGAAGTCAGATTCTGGGAGGGAGATTACCATCCTTGGGCTTTGGAGCTTTCAATCTGAATTATTAGGGAAGCATCAGCTCCTCTTTGCTGTAGTCAGGGGCCAGCCAGGATACAACAACAGTGTCAGTTGGCTTCAGCTCCCTGCTGCTAACTCAGCATTTATGGTTGGGGTAGCACCAGCCCCTCCCCTGGAGTAGTGAGCAGGCTGGAGTCCAACCCTTGTGGTTGCAGCTGTATGTTCTAGCAAGCTACCAGCAGGATTTGCCACATCAGCATTCATGGCTGGAGAAGTTGGTATAATTGGGGACTGAGGTCCAAGACTTGCCACTATTGACCAGGATTAATGTCTGTAAGCATTAGGCCATCGCCAGTTTCCTGGGAGCTTTGCAGAAAGCCAATTTCTTTCCTGCTTCAAGGGATAAGTCGTAAATATTAACCCTTCCCTGTCAAGGGAAATGGATAAGTGCAGAGTACAAAAATAGGCAGGCATAGTCCCAGCCACTCAGAAGGGTAAGGCAGGAGGATCACTTGAGCCCAGGAGTTTGAGGCTGTAGAGTGAGCACTGTGATTACACCCGTGAATAGCTCAATAGCCACTGAACTTAAAAACAAAAAAAAAACAGCAAGGGAGTTGGTCTTTGAGCAAAGATTTACTGGCCCTTCTGTCCCATCCTCCAGTCTTACATACCACAGAGTCAAGCCATGAATACAGGTATTTTTTATTCCAAATTCACTATTCTTTGCAACATCCTTTAGCTCCCCGCCTGTTTTGCCCAGGAGTGGTCATGGAGCCTGTGGGAAGTGGGTTTAGTACATACGAAGGAATTATTCTTTTTGGCAATAGCAATTGTGCCCAAATAATTCCCAAAATAAAGATAAAATTTACTCTAGGGTGCAGAGTTAGCTTTTCCTCTCTGTTTGTTGCAAAGGAATCTTAAAGACATATGACTATTGTATTTATTATTCTGCATTTTGACCTCAATTTTAGCAGTTCTTTCTTTCAGAAGAATCAATCTAGTTCTAAATTATGAATTAAAAATTATACATGTTTCAGACCACACATCTATGGATTCTCAGTTTTATTGCCCTTGTTGATTGGTGTTTTGCCTCCTGCCAGTACTGGATAGCCACGCACAATTCAACCAAACTATACGCTGCAAGTGAAAATAACTACGCTTGTCAGGTCACAGTAGAGAGTAACAAAATTGAGGCCAAATTAAATTCCATATTAGATGCCATTCCTGAAATTGAAATGTTTATATGTCTAATAAATATGTGAATTGTGCAAGAAGGTATCCAAAGCCATGCTCTTTCATTGAAACACACTATTTTTGACCCATAAGGAGTGAAAGAATCTCCTGGAAGCCCTGTGATTGCACTCAGGCCAATTTCCATTATTTTTGCTCAGGACACAGACTTACGGGCAAAACTACCTTGGGAATACAGTCTAAGAAATAACAAACTCTAAGCATAGTGGATGGCTTTGAGTGACCAATAAATACTATGTAGTATTGAAGATATTGTCCCAATTTCCTTCTCTTTCCCTAAAACAATCAAACCAACTCTGGCAGCTTTAGAAAAGTGGGAGGAACCTTTCCCTGACTGAAGTGGTATGTTCTACTATCTTAGTTACAATAATGCTATGAGCCTGGTGCTGGCCAGAAAATAACCTGTACGCTGGCTCCTCTTGTTTGACCCTGCCTACCTGTCTGTGCCTGATTCACTTTAGCTTTCTGAGAGCAAAGAACTTGTTTTATTCATCTTTATGGCAAAGAGGATAATAACTTGCCTAAGGTCAGACATCTAATATGTGACAGAGAAGGCTTTGAGTAAAGGTGTGGCTCATTCTAAAGTTCATGAGAACAGAAGAAAGCATGCTCTCCTAAGAGGCAGGAAACACGGTGTGGGTATTCTACCACTCATTTTGTCACCTTGGAAAAATCCTCTCTTAGGAGAAGGGACTACCTTCCTGATTCCCATGCTAATGTCATTTCTGTTGACCTTCTTGGGTTTCAGTTTTTTGCATGCACCAATTGAAGATGTTGGTGTAGTCACTGATTCTGTCCTGCATTTTCATGCCTACATGGTGATGCACATGCACCAGCCTTTTATTTCTGACCCGGCTCTGTAAGATGACCTATTTGCTGAGAGATCCATATGATTATTCCTAGGTACCAATCTCTGCCAATGCTTGATAAAGTCATTTAACATTGCAAAGTAGTAAATAGAACCACTTTGTGTGTTTAGTTCAGCACAGGAGGCGACCATGCACTTTAAAAATCCTTTGTCATTGTTCCCCTAGTCCTTCTCTCTATGCTCTTTCCCCAGTCTTGCTTTTGTTTCTTTCACCAGGTACCTTCTGCTTTTAGCCCCATCTGTTCTTCCTTTTGCCCATTTTCTCTCCAGAGAAGCCCTGGAAGATAGGAAAACATACATCTGAAATACAGATTTGTTGCCTTGGAGAGATCAGAGGATTGTTCTTTTTTTTTTTTTTTTTTTTTCTTTCCTTTCCTTTTCTTTCTTTTCTTTTCACAGCAGGATCAAATATTGGTCCTTTGCTGATAACTTTTCCAGACTAGGTAGTTTCTTTGCTAATTAAAGGGCTGGATAATGAGCATTTAGTGTTCTGATGATTAAGACATCCTCTGCCTCACAGGTCAGTGCCACCTAAATTAATTGGCACCTTCTCAGTTGGGGTTCAGTTCTCACGTCTTAGCCTACGAAGAATGGCATTCAGAGCTCTCTATAATCCATCTGCATGCAGTTTTCCCAGCCTTTCCTCCCTCTACCTACGCCGCTCTCTCTTGATTGGATGATGTACCCTCTGTCACCTTGTTGCTATGTGATTTGCTTCCTTGCCACTATGTCCCTTATTTTCCTCTGCCTAGAAGGGTATAGTTACGATTGTGGACTCAGGAGACGGTGTGATTGAAATCCATTGCAAGTGGCACTGTGACATTAGTTGTTTAACCTCAACTTTCTAACGTAAAAAAGAGATGATAATAGTTTACTTACATCATTGTATAGTTATGAAGATAAAATAAGATAGTCAGTATAAAGGGTTTGGTGGAGTACCTGGCCTATGGTAGATGCTCATTAAATGTTAGCTATTGTAATTTTCCACTTATACCTATTCAAATCTCACATCTCTGCAGGACTCCTCAAAATACTCAAAGTACACTTCTTACTTCCTATACAAGAAGCCTTTTTGATCATCTTCCAGTCCAAAGTGATCTCTTCCTTCTACGACTCTTCTTCCTAGTATTCTTATTTTGTGACTTGTATAGAATTACTTGGTTCGTCCAAGTTTATGTTCAAAGTCCCCAACTACAGATGAAATACTCTTGGGGGCAGAGACCTAAGCCTCTAGCACAAAGCTGAGATAATTATCTATGGAATAGAATTGTTATTCTCTGCTTCCAACTTAAGGAGATTCCATTTTATTGATGCTATCTTGGGTTCTTGAATGTTCTACCAATTTATTGAATGGTCCACTTATTTCCCATTATGTTGAGACACTTGTGTCCTAGATATGTTGCTTTTGAGAATATAATCAGTTCATGCTGCTAAGGCTGCTACGTGGACTCTGGTATAAACCAAGGACTAGGCTATGTGATAAGCAGTGGTAAGATCTGCTTTGGAACACTAAGGTCATATACCTTTAGAATGCTAAAGTATAAAATATTCTGAAATAACCTTTAGGGTAAATCAATCTCATCTATGTACTTGTACAGTTAAAGTTTATAAAAAGAAGTTTGGTTTCTGATTTTCAGAAGCAGTATTATCGGTGTTTTTTAAACTGCAAGAAATTTTAAATATATTTTGCCTCACAAATACCTATAATTAGGTCAGAATTCAGAAAAGTGGGCTTCTATTTGCATAGAATGACATTAATTCTGTATTCTCTCATAGCAAGGTTGAAAGAGAGGATTAATCACTTATTCATGCAAAACCAACTCACATGAATCATTTATTTATCTTGTTCTGGTAATTTTGCAGAGCTCATTTTTACATGCCTCAGGTTGCAGATAAAGTGAAAACTCAAGAAGGTGATTTACCCTCCACAATAAAGACCTGATGGCCATGTAAACAGCATGCGTCCTATAGGAAATCAATAGGTAACCATGGAAATGACTCTACAATGGGAAATTCTATTTCTTTATGAAATAATCATCAAAAAGATCAATTGTGAGATGAAAAGGCTTTGCCTGTGCCCTTAACTTTCACAAAGTCTTTTGGTCTATGTAAAGAAGAAAATATGCACTTTGGTGCCGGTAAAGAATTATCTTAAAGCTGCATCGAGAATGAACATCACTGTTTATTTTCTGAAGTTTGGGCTGGAATTTCTTGACATATGTTCTTGGAGATCTAACTAAGAAACTTTCATCTAATGGCAAGAAAAATGTTCCAGAGTACAGGATGCTTGAATTCTTGACCCCGCCTAATTTCAAATAGCAATGAGATCTTTAACCAGCAATTTATCTCACTGGGCCTTGATTTCCTCATCTGTAAAATGATCAGACTACCGTAGGGATGGCAGTCAGATTTAGCCCAGGGATGGCATGGATGTTGCATGTGTCCTATCATCTCACTTTCTCTTCCTTGGAAGACATTACTAATCAATTCTGGCACTCTATCTCACTGAGCCTAGAGAGAGTCTCAGAATCCTTATTTATACATTTCTCCAAGCGGCCGCTTCCTATGGATCAGAGTTGTCATTTGTAAGACATCCATTTGACTCTATTGACCTCATTTAGCCCTGACATTACAAGAATCTGAAAACTGGCTATGATTACTGAATGTTCATGTTCATTCAGCTAGACTTGAACACAGCATTCAAATAATAAAGAACAATTAAAAATTATAATGATATTTTTATTAAGCCAAGGGAATTGTTTGATCTCATTAATGTTGTCAAAATATTTATTTCAATGAAAAAGTTACTGGTGAGCTGTTGATTGATAAAAGTGAAATCATGTTTGTAGGATTTTGAGGCTGACCATTTATCAGCTTTAGGGACGTTAACAAATCTGATTGCCAGTTGCATGTCTGCTCTTTTTTCAACAGTAGAGGGCAGCACAGCTATTTTCAAGTATCTTCTTGGGGAGCCATTTGTGTGTGTCCGCAGGCATTGTAGACAGTGGATGCAAAGAGATGAGCTGTGGTCGGTTGCAATGGAAGGGTACATTCACATGTCAGAAAAGCCACCTTACTCAAATCTCCTAGATAGTGGTGTTGAATTTTCCTCTTTAAACTTTCAGAAATTACCATTACCCTGTTCCTATTTACATGTATTAGCATTTCATATTGAGCCTTTTTATTTTGTTCTTTCTGTTATTTTTTTCTCCTGTTGTTACTTTTCTCACCTAAGAGACAGTGTTATATGGGTGAAAAGAGCATAGATTTTGGCTTTGAAGGTGTAATTCAAATCTCAGCTCTTTTTGCTTGCTCTGTGACTGATCTGGTCAGCTTCCCAGGGCCTCAAGATTCTCCTTTTTAAAACAGAGATAGAAAAACACAATCTTCTCTGTCATCCCACTGTGTTGTTGTGAATATCAAATGAAATCAACATATGTGAAAGCATTATTGATATACAGGTTTTAAAAATAATGACTTATCTTTTCTATAGTGTTATTATTTAGAATCTAGCTTTTAATTCAAAATGAATTACACAAATAATTTTTAGCATTTCTTTTTGAATTATAGGATGCCATGTGTCAGTGAGTAGATTTGGCTGCAAGGCATGTTGGAACATCCTTGGCATGGAAGATGCCTTTTTGAGAGCTGGACTGCAGGAACTGAAGTAGCTGTAAGGGCTGAGCTGTGAAAGATTATGGTTAAGCTCCACTGGGTTTATTGTGAATATTCACTTTGTTCTGAATAATGACTAATATTGATCTCTCAAGCCTATCTGACCTAACATCCCCTCTGTCCAACATGTGTTTGGTAGTGCCCTCTTTACTCTCAAAGATAATACAATTCATGGCTAATACAATCTCTCTACATGCATAATTTCACACAGAAAAGAAATAAATATAATGCCTTCATTTTAATTTAAAGGTTTAGCAAATGTAAAATAACTAAAACTAACATAATATGTATTTTTAATATGTAAGTGCTTGGGCCTGGTTACACTAGAAGACAATGAAGTGATCAGGTGTTTATACATACATGAAGAATGAAAATCACAAATGCAAACTGACAGAGGAGCTTTGTGCTTGTGACTCAAATACCAAGAATGTCATTGTATTGTTGGTGAAGTGATTTTTAGGATGGTGAATAATTTTTGGTAAAGTTCCCAATTAGGTTTTCCCCTTGATTTACAGGCTACAGACTATTCTGGAAAATTTGTTACATATTAGAACTTGCTGCAAAAAAAATAAAAAATACTATGAGATTATATGTAAAACAAATTTAGCTCGTAGGCCCAGATACTAACAAAGAGGTTTTTCATCGACATGAATGTTCAGAGGGACACAGCACAACTGATCCTTGTATGGACTATGGAGTGCATCCATTGTGGAATGTCTTTTTCCCTGGTCCCCACACTCTAATGCCAGTAAAAGTGGGGTGATGATGTGGGAGGAGGCATATCTTATGTTGTGACAACCAATATGTCATTAAAAATTTCTAAAACACTCCATGGGAGGCAGAGCCATTTCATTTGAGGAGCAGTGATCTAAGGTGGGGGAAGTTAGTTAAGGGGAATGCTGCAGCTTAACAGATACTCAGCTGTCCCGGGCTTACGAGCCACCGAAGCCCAGGGTAATGGCAGCAAGGTTAATTCCAGGCTCCCCCCTACTTTTAGGGCTAAGCCTAGTGATCTTGATCAGCCTTGGTTCAGATTTACTCAGGTACCCCATAAGGCTGTGGTCACAGACCTAAGGCATTGTGGAGTCTCTCCTTGAAAACTTCTAGAGAAGGCAGGCAGTGATAAGTGTAGGACTAGAAATATTGGAAGAAAATCACAAAAAAAGTGTTGGCTCAGTATTTGGAAGCACTTAAAATGAAATGATCTGCCTTGTAAAGTGGTGACCTACCGAGTAATAATAATCTCTTACATTTATGAAGGGATTTCATGTCTGCTATCAAGTTTCCATGTACATTATCTTAAATCAATCATGCCTTCTCTTGCCCAGTAATCTCATATTGTCCTGGATCATTTATCATTAGCCATCTAGTGAGTTCATTTACGCCAAGGTAGTAGGATCTTCACATATTATTTTAAGAAATATTAGTGTTTAAAAGAAAAGGCCAATGCTAAAAACTAGCTATTAAATAGTAGCCTAAACTGGTTTTTCATATTGGCTGTGTTTCAGTATCACCTGTAGAGATTTAAATATATATATACACACACACACACACACACACACACACACACACACACACACACACACGTCAATGCCCAGGGCCCCCCTCAGGCTATCTAGATCCATAAGATATGGTTGTGGATATGTATTTTTAAAAACTCCCATAAATGATCCTTTGTGCAATATAGGTTAAGAACAACTTTCCTGTGCATAGATTCTTTCTTCCATATTAGAATTTAAGTGTCTTCAGCCAGGGATTCTGTTAATGTAGTTCATAATACCCATTTTGGTGCCAGATACAAAGTTCTTGCTCAATAAGTGTTTGTTGCATGCTTGATTGACATGAAATTTTCAGCACTGTAGCATGTGTGTGTGTGTGTGTGTGTGTCTGTCTGTCTGTCTGTCTGTCTGCAAGCAGCATTTTGGAGCAGTGTGAGGCTTTTCTAACACTTTTTAGTTTTTAATCTCACAGGCAAGCTTACTTCCAAGCAGCTTTAGGTCTGATCCTAGTCCTACCTCTTTAGCAATTATTACCCACCCTCCCTCCCTTTCTTTCCTTCCTTCCTTCCTATCTATCTATCTATCAATCAATCAATCATGGACTGAATTGTGTCTCTGTTCAAATTCATAAGTTTAAGCCCTAATCTCAATGTAATTGTATTTGGAGATAGGGCCTTTAAGGAGGTAATTAAGGTTAAATGAGGTTATAACAGTGAGGCTCTATCTGACTGGAGTCTTTATATTAATAAGAAGAGGAAGAAACACTAGAGAGCTTACTCTTTCTCTGCATGTACACAGAGAAAAAAGTCATGTGAGGACACAGCAAGAAGGTTGCTATCTACAAGCCAGGAAGACAGGCCTCACCAGACACCAACCCTGATAGCACCTTGATCTTGGACTTCCAGCCTCCAATACTGTGAAAAAATAAATTTCTATTGTTTAAGCCACCCAGTCTGTGGTATTTTGTTGTGGTAATTTACTATGGCTTGAATATATACTCCCAAAATGCGTATATTGAGACCTAATCCTCAGTGTGGTGGTATTATGGGGTAGGGCCTTTGGGAAGCAGTTAGGTCATGAGGGCATAACCCTCTTGAATAGGATTAGTGTCCTTATAAAAGAGGCCCCAGAGAGCTGTCTTGCCTCTTTCTCCATGTGAGGACACAGTGAGAAGGCACCATCTATGACCTAGAGTGGGCCTTCACCAGACACCAAATCTGCTGGTGCCTTGGTCCCGAACTTTCCAGCCTCCAGAACTGTGAGAAATAAGTTTCTGTTGTTTAAAAGCTACCTAGTTTATGGTATTCTGTTGTAGCCATCCGAGTGGACTATGATGCAGCCCAGGCAGACTGATATACTGTCTATCATCTATCAATCATTTCTTAATTTCTTAGTATGTAGCACTTTGTGTGGCAGATAGTAGCTTAGTAGCTTCTTTCCCATTAACTCAAAGGCATTCTAGAAATGATTGAGTTTTTGGTATTATTATGAATAACAATTCCAAGCACTACAGTACCTGCTATTATATTGCAAAGAGTTGTGGATGGCATAAAGGGTTAGATGACCTAGGTATTTTTCAGTATTGAGGCTTGAGTGACAGGCAGTTTAATAACACATCTGCTGACACCTGGTACTGCTAATGAGGTATTTCTTTAACCCTGGGATTGGGTGGCTTGAGTAGCTCATGAGGTCAAAGGAGAGCCAATGTCTTCAGGCACTTTTATGCATAATAAGTTTAATAAAATCTTTATTTTTAGGAGCAGCAGCTATGTGTCACTTTTTGATAATTCATGAGAATAACAAATTGAGACAATAAGGCTGAGAAGCTGAGGATTTGTAAAGCATTAATTTTAGTTTATTGTCTCATTGCATTTTTTGTCAGTAGACTCATTTCCTCTCATTTTCACACTTACCAATGAGTTTAACACCTTTATAATGGATTACATTCCCTGTGATGAAAGACCAGACAGTAATTTTCTCTTCCTTACGCTTCTGTTTAATATGACTAAATTATACCAAAGATTTACCTTTTTAGAACACCCTTTATGAGCTCTAAGAATATAACAAAAGAAGGATCTGAGTTTATGAATCTGTGTAGGTAAAGTTTTATCAAGTGCCGAAGCGGTTGTATGTGAAAATCTTTGGATCACAGTTAGGACTTGAGTGGAGATGTTTCCCTGGGGGTTTCAATTCTAAACATTATTCCTCCACTTACAAGTTATCCATGTGTCTGTCTATTTCCCTTGAGAACTCGTGCGGTGCATGTTATCTCTCTGTCACCCTTAGCACCCACATTTCCATATAAAATGTCATTCATTCATATGTCTATCAAATATACAATTATTTAGAAGCCTACTGTTTTAAGGCCTTTGCAGACTTATTTGAGAGATAAATAAGTATATAAATAAATAATTAAAATACTCTTTTGCAAGAGATATAACATTGTTATAGGAGCAGAAAGGAAGAAATAATTAACTCTCCCAGGGAGGCTGGAGAAGAGGAAAGACGAGGGGGAGCTGGTGTTGAGGAGAGGGCAAAGGCTTTCCTGGCAAGGGTGCGACACAGATAAAGGCAAGAACACAGTGGTGCTCCTTAGAAGCCCTATGGTGACCTAATGTGTATAGCTGTGAGGAGGCTTTATCATGTTAGGTCTGTGTAAAAGCAAAGGTTCTTTTGCTTTTGATGTGGAGTAACTTTCATGCTTTATGCTTGCTGCTTCTCTAATATGTTGTTCTCATGGTTCCTTCTGCTTAGAATACCTCTTATTCATCCTTTGGGACTTAGGTCTTCTGTGAAATCTTCTTCACACTTTCTTAGCAGAATTTATTACTCCCTCTTCTATGTTCCCATAGCACTTTTCTTATATTGCTATGCAAGTACCATTTAGGTATTGTTTATATTTTCTTTTTCCTTGCCTGATTGTGAAGTCTTCCAAGTGCTGCACTATATATTGTTTTGGTTTTGTATTCTCATTAACTAATCGTCACTGGCAAACAGTATGTGCTCAAAACATGAAGAATGAATATAGGAACAACCCACGCATGCTCCAAACAGAATAATTTTTAGAGGAAAAGTAGCTTGGTGTGGTGGGAAGAGGCCTGTAAGAAGATAATCGAAACTGAAACATAACTTCACTTTGCTTCTTGGAGCTAACCAGCTATATGCCTATAGGCTTGCCCCTTAACCTGGGGCATCTCTTTGTTCACATGGATAGAGCATACCTTATCAGCATAAAGCCAGCAGATGGAGTGAAATGATCTTTTACAATTCCTTCTGACTCTAATAGCTGGAATTTTAAAAGGTATATGATGAATTGATTTTATATTTACTCACATTTTCTTCATTTTCCTTTGAAGTGTCAGGAGACTTTATTATTTATCTGCTTAACTGTTCTCATAAATAATACATGAAGGTTTTTTTATTATTAGGTATTAGTGAAGGAAGCTAAAATCCTGAATTTGTGCTCAGAATAGTCATAGGGTCAGAATGGATATTCAGAGCATCTTTAGAATATCTTGCTGTCTCTAGACAGCTCTCAAACTATTCTCCAACTGATCTTCTGCAAAAGTAGTTGTATATTGTTTTCTCTGAACCAGTATATTAACATTCTATCTCCAATAACTTTCTTTTTGAGTTGAATTTCTAATGATTTAACAGATAGATGACCAGATCCTTGGAAAACAATAATAAATCATTCTATGAGTACTCACGATGATCATCCTTTGAAGTTCTGAAGGAAAAGGGAAATAACTCAGGAATTATTTTTTGTATGTTTTTTTTATTATCAGGAAAACATGGCTAAGCAAGTATATCAGGTAGAAAGAGATGATTTTATAAAATATTATGCAATTCACCAATGAGGTATTAAAACAAAACAAATATTTAAAATATTATTTCCAATAAGCACATAAATAATCTCATCTAGATGTTCTGATAACTGAGAAAACTATGGAGCTACTCCTTTCTTGAAATTTGTTGTTATTATTAAAGGGTGTCATGAAAAAGCCTTGTAGTAATTAACACAAACATAACCTGTGGCTCCTGGGCACTGAGATGCTTTTCAGAACTTTGTCAGAAAAAAAGGTGGTCTGTGATGAGGGCCACAGGTGAGAGCTCACAGAGGGCTGACTGGGCAGGGTAGCACTGTGGAAACAGTCACCAGCTTCTGTGCATTGAAAGGTAATGGCAGGTTAACCTGCCTCAGAAACTAATGGTGTCTTGAATGAGAAAGGCCTGCTTGTTTAGTTTTGTGTTTTTTCTCTCTCTTCCTCAGAAGAGAGTAAGCAGCTGTGTCACAATCTTCTCTTGTCTCTAGGGGACAGTTTAGAAGTCTTTGGTCTAGTGTCCTGTAGAGAGGAAGAGGGCTGGGGCTCTTTACCAGCTTGCCAACTTGCTGCCCGGCTCTGGCCAGGCCATCGATATTAACCCCTCATGACAGGTGTCAGGGTCTAGCTAGAGTTACCACCCTCAGCTGGCTCCAGTGGCTGCCTGGACCAGATGATCTTTTCACATACATAATTTAAAGTAGTATTTCAACATTTTGCTGATTATAAAAATAATATATTATTATTGCAGAAAACTTGGGAAATAGAAAATATAAAGTATATATAAGAAAATAAAAACTTAACCCCCAATCCCACCACTTGGAAATAGCCACTGTTAATATTCTATGCATTTTAACATAATTGAGATTACAGTTTGTATATGTTTTTGCTGAACAATACATCATAAGTAAGTAGTTATTAAGCCTTTAAAAATGCTTCTTAAGCATTATTTTAATACCTGCTTTACATGGGAGAAGATCCATAGTTTATATAAAATATTTTTGCTCATTTAGATTGTTTAAAATTTTTTCTGCTTGTACATTCTGTTCAAAGATTGGCTTTCTACGTAAAATTTCTTGTACTTTTTAGATTATTTGGTAGGATGATTTTTTAGAAGTAGAATTATTATGTCAAAGACTATGGGGTTTTTTTAGACTCCCAATACACACTATCTTTAGTTATGCTGCCATATCCTCTGTTGAACGTTTGTGTCTTCTCTTCTTTCCCTTTTCTGCTATTGTGCAGGATTTTCTGACACTATGGGAATGCCCAGTGTGGGTGGCCCTTAGTTCCTATCAGTTGATCAGTGAGGGAGCTTTGATTTTGATTTAGACCTTATGAGAGATTTTATAAGAAGTGAAAGATATGGTTGTGTGCTGTAGAAGTTCATAATCCAATAAAACTAAGGCATGTGAAGAAATTCACAAATAATTCAAGACAGCATCTCTGTAACTTTCCTTTGTAGTCCACATCCCCAATAGGAGTCTGAGGTCTCTGCAATGTAGGTTCTCAATGGCCAGCGTGAGTTCCCAGTGCCACTAAATACTCTGGGTTTCCAGGGAGGACTTTTAAAAATTCTCTTCTCGATGAAGGTGTCAACACACCAACAGCTTCTTATTCCCACAATAATGCCCTGGATAACAAAGATGATGACACTTACTGAGCCACTTACCTTGTGCACGGAGTTAAACCCTTTTTCAAGAAGGAGGCTAGCTTGCTGCCTACTCAGCACTTTCTAGTTGTTTTTGAGGCAGGTGTTTTAGGTTTTTCTTTCTCCCGATTTCTTTTTCTGTTGTTTTCGATTGCAGATGTCAGAAATTGAAAACAGCTTAAACATCAAGGGAAATGTACTGGCTTGTATAACCAATAGAAAAGTTAGGTTTCAGGAGTGGCTTGATTCAAGAGCTCGAAGTTTCTGTGTTTCCATCTTTCAAATCTTCATCCCTCTGTTTTGGCTAGCTGCTCAGACAGTCTTGCCATGTTGACGTCCCTGGAAACTTCAGGCATTCTTCATTGTAGGTCTGAACATACAAAATAATGTGCATGGCAAATAATTGCATGGCACATATTCTATCATGTGCTTAATACATGTTAACAAATATGCCTTGCCCCAGCACATAATGTCGCAACAGCTGGAGCTCGGGAGATTCTGTCTACCCAGAGGCATGCAAAGTGCAGGATGTATTTTCTCCTATTGGGCATGAAACCCTTTCTTTCATCTCCATTCTGTTTCCTGAGGGGCTTTTTTTTTTTTTTTTTTTTTTTTGAGACAGAGTCTCACTTTTGTTGCCCAGGCTAGAGTGAGTGCCGTGGCGTCAGCCTAGCTCACAGCAACCTCCAACTCCTGGGCTCAAGTGATCCTCCTGTCTCAGCCTCCCGAGTAGCTGGGACTACAGACATGCACCACCATGCCCGGCTAATTTTTTGTATATATACTTTTAGTTGGTCAATTAATTTCTTTCTATTTTTAGTAGAGACGGGGTCTCGCTCAGGCTGGTTTCGAACTCCCGATCTCGAGCAATCCGCCCGCCTCGGCCTCCCAGAGTGCTAGGATTACAGGCGTGAGCCACCGCGCCCGGCCGTCCTGAGGGGCTTTTTCTTATGGGCCAATTTGAAAAAGTGTCCTGGACCTGACTCACAATGGACTGAATTGTATCACATTCCCAAACCTGAAACAATTCTTGAGGTGAAGGAGTTAAGATACTTTGATTGGTCAAGCCTGAGTCATATGCTCACCCATGAAGGTAGTGATGAAGTACATCTAGACCAATCATACAGACTGAACTTAGACCGTGTGGTTCTCAAGAGAAAAACAGGGATGATGTTAACAGAAAAGGAGCAAATATATGCTAAGTGGGGCAGAAGCAACCTATGTTTACTACAGTGAGTCTATGAATCCCCAAGTATTAGGCTGAATGGCCTCATTGGTCCAGAAGAAGGTCTGGGAGGCTCTTCGGTATTCCCTGGATTTCCTGGCAGGCTGCAGAGCTGTGCTGCTGCTTGATGGATGCACCTGCCTCACGTGGCCATTGCAGACATCCCGGAAGTCACTGTGAAGATTGAAGAGTCACTTGGATCTCAACTGGGAGAAGGCGATGGATGCTCTGAGTGTGCATTGAATGTGGTGAGAGAGAAAGGAAGATGAGTTCATAATCTGGCTTGACTTTGTTGGAAAGAAACAGGTGAATCTGTTTAAGTCCATCTCTCTGAGGCATCTTTGTCTGAGGCAGGAAAGTGCAGTGGTTAAGAACATTGGCCTCTGAGTCAGACGGCCTGGGTTTGAACCTGGTTTCTTTTTTTTGTTTTATTTATTTTTTATTTTTTGAGACAGAGTCTTGCTTTGTTGCCCAGGCTAGAGTGAGTGCCGTGGCGTCACCCTAGCTCACAGCAACCTCCAACTCCTAGGCTCAAGCAATCCTCCTGCCTCAGCCTCCCGAGTAGCTGGGACTACAGGCATGTGCCACCATGCCCGGCTAATTTTTTGTATATGTATTTTAGTTGTCCAATTAATTTCTTTCTATCTTTTTAGTAGAGACGGGGTCTCACTCAGGCTGGTTTTGAACTCTTGACCTTGAGCAATCCGCTCCCCTCCGCCTCCCAGAGTGCTAGGATTACAGGCGTTAGCCACCGCGTCCGGCCTTTTTTTTTTTTAATGAACTTTATTGAGGTATAATTTACATAAACTTCATTTTTAAAGAATACAGTTTGGTGAGTTTTGATAAATATATTGACTCAAGTAATTATCAAAAATCGCCTTTATCCCAATCCCATTCCAACACTCAGAGAACCATTGACGTTCATGAACCTGGCTTCTTAATCTCAGTAACCCTTAGTTTTCTGTCTCTTCAAAGAGATGTCCTGAAGATTCAATAAAATTATGCATGTAAAGTACTTGACACACTGCATGGCACATATTTTATCATGTGCTTAATACATGTTAACAAATATGCCTGTCCCAGCACATAATGTCACAACAGCTGGAGCTCAGGAGATCCTGTCTACCCAGAGGCATGCAAAGTGCAGGATGTACTTTCTCCTATTGGACATGAAACCCCTTCTTTCATCTTCATTCTGTTTCCTGAGGGGCAAACACGTCTGACTATAATCTTCCTGTATGTGCTCTGACAACTAATGGTTTCTGGGAGTCACTGCAACATCCCCCTCTCCCTCCCACACGAGTCACAGCATCCTGCCTATTCTGTCTCTGAAATATTTCTTGAATCTGACCTCCTCTTCACTGCCACTCTCCTTGCTCTTACCAAAAGCTCCTCCCTCTTGCCCGGTTAATTCAGAAAACTCTGACTTATTTCCCTGTCTTGAGTCTCCTCCTATCTGGTCTCTTCCCTTCCTTTTCTCTTTTCCGTTGTTACAGAATAATGATCTTAATTCCTTAGCAAGACATTCTTTATGGTCCTTTTCAATGTGACTCATTCTGCTCTCCATCTGCAAGAATCTCCCCTACAAGACATTTATTACAGTCATGGCCACTGATGCCCACTTTTCTTAGAAAATTCCCTGCACCACTGCACCTGCAGGATTGCCATGCCCTTCTCCCTACCTGTCTGCTTTACCTCTTCTCTGCTTGCTTAACTTCTGCTTACATTTTAAAGTTCAGCTCCTCTCTCCTGGATCCCTGACCCTTCCTTGGCTTTCAGAGTTAGAGGTACATGCTAGCTGGTAGTATAGGTACATGCTAGCTGGTAGTATAGCATTTTTCACAGTATTTAACAATTTGCTGTGTACATGCCTCTACTCTTATATGCATCATGAATTCCTAGAAGAAAAGGAACATGGATTGTATATTTTTATATACCCAGTGCCTAGAAAAGTGCCCCCAAATGCTTATTTTCTGCAATGGATATCTTGGATTATAAATTAGGAAGAGTAAAACATACCACTATGCATTTCTCTGAGTACAGCACCTTAGTACTTTTCTTTCTTTCCTTTTTCAATACATTTTAAATTATGTAAGTAATAAGAAATATGTGAATCTATTTTTATTCTTAAAAATATATTAATCCCCTCTCCCAAAATAACCACTGTTATTAGCTTGGTATGTACCCTTGGTATGTACCCTTGGTATGTACCCCTATAATTATTTACTTATTTTTTTAATAACAGCTCTATTGAAATATAATACACAGACCATAAAATTCACCCTTTAAAAATATACAATTCAGTGATTCTTAGTATTTTCACAGAGTTGTGAAACAATCACCACTATCTAATTTTAGAACATTTTCATCAGCCCATTAGCAGTCACTCCCTATTCCTTCCATTACTCAGTCCCTGGAAACCACTGATCTGCTTCCTGTCTCTTCTGGGCATTTCATGTAACTGGAATCATACAAAAAATCGCCTTTTATGCCTGACTGCTATCGTTTAGCATAATGTTTTCAAGGTCCATCCATTTTGTATCATGTCTCAGTACATTCCTTTTGTGGCAGAATAATATTCCACTGTATGGATATACCATATTTGCCTTATTCATCGGTTCATGGACATGGCCTGCTTTCACTTTTTGGCTATTATGAATAATGCTTTATGAACATTCCTGTATAAGTTTTTATGTGGATGTATGTTTTTAGTTATCTTGGAATACCTAGGAATGGAATTGTTGGGTTATATGGCACTCTGTGTTTAACTTTTTGGTAAACTAACAAACTGTTGGCATCTGTGCAATTTCACCTTTCCACCAGCAATGTATGAGAATTCCAATGTCTCTACATCCTTGTCAACATTTGTTATTGTCTGTGTTTTTGACTGTAGGCATCCCAGTGGGTATGAAATAGTATCTCATTGTGACTTTTGACTTTCATTTTCCTAACTAATGATCTTGAGCATCTCTCCATGTGCCTATTGGCCATTTGTGTATCTTCTTTGAAGAAATATCTATTTAAATCTTTTGTTCATTTTTAAATTGAGTTATTTGTCCTCGTATTGAGTTATAAGTATTCTTTATATATTCTGATATATATATTCTGATTTACAAACCATATGTCAGATATATGATTTATAAATATATGTAAATATATTTATATATTATCAAATATATGATGTCAGATATGTGATTATAAATTATTTACAAATAAATCATATATTATCAGATATATAATATCTGTTAATATCATTATGAGATATATGATTTACAAATCATATATCAGATAAAGACTTACAGATACTTTCTTCCCAATTTTATCTGACATAGAATTTAAAAATATTTTCCTCACCTTTTAATATATATTTTTATATATTTTATACATATGTATTAAATATACATTTAATATATACCTTTTAATATATATTTAAGTAACTGTTTTTATTTTGTGCATATATTTCCATATATAAGGATTTATTTTAGGTCATTAAATATGAAATGTACAATTTTGAATCAAAAGTATAGTTTATTATATCTCAAACAAACAATTAATCAAAGTATGCTCCTAAACTCTTGACACAGTTTTGCCATCTTAATGGTGGCTTCCTTATGCCAGCAGTGAAGAAGCCTGGAGAGCAAGTGGTGATGAAATTGTGAAAGGTGTTTTCCACAGCTTGTTGAGAATTAAATATTTTTCCTTGCAAGAAGTGGTCCAAAGCCTGAAAGAAGTGGTAGTCAGTTGGTGTAAGGTCTGGTGAATATGATGGGCGACAGAGAGTTTCCAGGTCCAGCTTCTGTAGTTTGAGCAGCATCGTTTGTGTGACATGTGCTTGAGCATTGTCTTGCAAGAGGATTTGCCTGTCTCTATTGACCAATCTCAGCTGCTTAATCACAAGCATCTTCACCATTTCATCCAACTGGGTGCAGTAGACATGTGTTGTAATTGATTGACCAGGTTTCATGAAGCTGTAGTGGATAATACCAGCACTGGACCACCAGGCACTGTTAGCTTTTTTGGATGAATATTCAGTTTTGGATTGTGTTTTGACACTTAATCGTTATCCAACCATTGTGCCAAATGCTTGCAGTTGTCAAAAAGAATCCATTTTCATCACATGTAACAGTACCGTGTAGAAATGGTTTGCCTTTATGAAATGACAGCAAAGAAAGGCAAGTTTCAAGAGAATTTCTCTTCCAACACTCATTTATTATAATTCATATAGAACCAATCTATCCAGCTTCTTTGCCAATTTGTTTCAAATGGTCAAATATTGTTGGAATAAAACTTTGCTGCTAATTCACGCATAGGTTAAGATGGATTCACTTCCATTACAGCTTTCAGCTCATCATTGTCCACCTTGGTCTCAGGTCACCCATGTGGCTCATTTTCAAGATTAAAATCACCAGAATGGAACATCTCAAACCATCTGTGCATTCATTAGCCACATCCTTCCCAAACACTTCATTTATATTTTGAGCTGTCTGTGCTAAATTAGTTCCATGATGGAACTCGTATTCGAAAATAACACGGATTTTTGAATTATCCATGGTTTTAGAGCAATTTCACAAAATTGCTCTAAACAAATTTGAAAGATAATCACAACTCAAAACATGTATTTGAAAGACTGAGGATGCACCTTCACAATACAAATAAAACAAAAAATGTTAAAGTGAAATCAACTGTCAAACTTAGTACTTAAGGGAATCAGATATACCCAACAACCTAATAAACAGGTTTCTCTGTTTTATGTATGTGGGATTATACTTTTTGCATTGTTGTGTAGATATCTTTCTAGGTCATTGTACATGTAAATCCACCTCATTATTTTAAATTGCTGTGCAGATGCGCATAGATCATTCCCCTGATGATGGGCGTTTTGGTGAGACTCAATAATCTTACTATAATGAACAATGCTAAAATAAGCATCCTTGTAAAGGCTCCTTTCTTCATATGTGCAAGTATCTCTCTAGAATGCCTGGAAGAGGAATCACTGAATTTAAGGGTATCTGCATTTTACATTTTAATGCATACTATCAAAATGTCTGTTGTTATAGAAAGGCTGTGTGTACATGTACTCTCCCCAGTAACACTGGGTGAGAATATCATTTCCTTGAATACGGGCCAACATTTGAATTTAAGCATCCTTGCCAATCCGATGAACAAAAGTGATACCTAATTGTTTTAACTTACACAAAATTATTTTAATATCATCCGTTCAAAAATTTCTATTATTTTGGTGTTCATATAGAACCTGTCTCTCATCTTATTGCAAAGATCTTTCCTTCACATGGAAACTCCTACATGATATAAAAAGGAAATTATAGATGGGCTGGGAGAGTCTAGATTTATATTCTATCTGTTATGCATGGTGAGGCCAGCTTGAGCAAAACATGGCTCTTAAAAGTCTTTCCATTGTATCTGGAGCTGGCCAGACTTTTAACCACAATCCAGAGACTTTTAACTTCACAAAGATGTGGCATTTTGTTTTAATAATACTATCGACAGAGCTCCCTTTTCGAGTGACTTTTCAAAAGCATCTTTTGTCAGCAGAGAGCTTTTATTAGCTAATGTAACCTTGCTGTACTCCATGTTAGCAGAGAGAGAAAGGAAATGTCCTTGGGTTCCAAATATGGAAAGTTGTGCAAAGACTCTCAAGGGGAAAGAAGTTGTTCAGCTTTCTGAGGCTGCATTTGCCACTCTACGTTGTATATTAACCGAAAATAATTAAGTTTTCCAATGCTACTGTCCAGAAGGTAGTGGTTTACAAGATTATGCCTCCAAACTGACAATTGTATAAAAAGAAATCACAGAGGATTAAAGGGAGAGATCAGGTAAAAGTGTGAGTTTAGCTTTGAATGTGATAACTTGGACAGACTCAGTTATAAAACATCCAAAGAGGGGAAGTTAGGCAAAAAGACCTAGGAGTGAGGAGTGAGAGTACACTCTTGGCTGTGGAACCGGGTGGCCAGATGTTTAGGGCTTAATCTGAGCTGCTTCTGATAATTAAACAGCATCAACAAACTGGAGGAGTTTGGGGGAGGAGTATGGATTGTGGGGTCTGCGTGCGATCCATGTGAGTGTGGATGTGGTTTCGTTAATTAGTCCTTCCATGTAAATGCTCAGTCAATAATGGAGGAGACTGGTGACAGGGGCTTTGACAGGTATTAGGACACTGGGAAAATGGATTTGGATTCTGAAGCAGGCCTCCTGCAAGTGTGGGATCTGACTTGCTGTCTGAACAGAGCCCAGCCCTCTGACTGAGGTCAACATGGCATGATAGAGAAAATGTCACATCTCAAAGGGAATCTGTACTGAGGCTTCATTTCAAAACCTATGAACAGGTAGAGAAGGGCGTCTGGTGTCTTTTCTGCTGTTAGGGACTGGCTCACAATCTGAGGAAGGCATCTAATGGACACCTGTGTTCATAGCAAAAGGTCATCAGATAAGGCAGGAAGGACACTCTGTCGGCACTGCCCCTTGACTTCCTAGATATCACTACACATTTTTCTCTCATCTTTGCTGGGAACTAGCAGGTAGTTGTGCTTGATGTCTATTAGACTCCAATTCAATTTTGAGGTCTATAATTCAATGGGAATAGATATAAAAAGGGTTCCTTTTTCATTAAAAGGGTAATTACCTCATTATCAGAGTGCTGGAAGGTTGAGAGCTTATGGATTTTTCATAAAATCATAAGTTTATAAGGGGATGGGTGAAGTCATCTTGTTCTGTCTTTAAGCCAGGAATGAATTTGATTCAACCTTGATGGATGGGAAATTGTTTAACAAGGATCTCTACAGCATAAGAGTTGACAACTTTCAGTGTTTTAGCAACCTTCAGTTGTGGTATTCCTTATATCATATTGAATATATTGACACAGAATGGAAGCCCATCATCTTTTGTGTCCTCTCTGGATAGAGAGAACAGTGTTACAAATGTCTTTCATTTTCATTATGTCAAAGAATGCTTAGCACCTACTATGTGGTAGGTGCTGGTGATACAGTAGTGACAAGTGAGGGAGATAGACTTGATCCTTACTGGCAGTTAGCTGCAAGACTCATGGTGGATAGTAACCAATAACAGAATCAACAAATGACTATAAATTGTAATAAGTGCTATGAAGAAAACAGTTAAGGCATTGCTGCAGAGGATAGCAGGAGGAAGCTAAGACCTCAATGAAGTCAGGAAAGGGTTCTTTTTACAAGTGACACATAACATAAGCCCTGAAGTGTAAAAGGAAGGAACTAGCCTTTCATAATGGAAAGAAGAGCATTCTCTGACAGAGAGGGTAGCATATGCAAAGGCCCTGAAGTAGAAAGAGCATGGTGTGTTTGGGGAATTTAAAGAGGTCACTATGGTAAGAGCAGAGGGGTCAAGGGAAAGGGTGGCATGCATTGAGGTTAGAGAAGTAAGGGGCTAAAAAATGCCTGACCTGGGAGGTAATGGTGAGGGGCTTGAATTTTACTTTAAATGGAAAGTTTTGAACACATCACTCTGGTTGCTGTGTTGCAAATGAATTAAAGTGGAAAAATCACAACAGAGAGAGCAGTTAGGAGGCAGTCTGGGAGAGAAATGTTGGCAGCTTGGACTAAGGTGGTGGCAATGAAGATGGATAGAGACACTTTTAGGATACTCTTAGGAAGTCTTTCTGATGGGTTGGATATAGAGCAAGGATGAAGGAAAAATACCAGATCAAGGCTGACACCTTGTTTTCTGGCTGGAGGAACTTGTAAGATGATAGTTCTGGGGAGGAACAGAGCTGTAGTGGGAACAATGGGGGCTGAAAGTTTACGTCTGCACATGTTAAGTTTGAGATGTTTGTGAAACATACAAATAGAGTATTGACTGCAAGTATGGAGTTCAGAGATGTCAGCGCTGGAGAAATACATTTGGGTGACTAAGTCTGTCGATGGGAATAAAAGCTGTGGGAAAAAAATAAGACCTTGGAGGGGAAGAGGAGAGAGAAGGAAAGGGGCCCAGGTTTGAACACTGAGAAACTCGAACGTCTGCCTATAGCCAGCACCAGACATAAAAGGGTGTGGATTCTGATCCCATTTCTGTTCTTAATGCTATGACCTTGGGCAAGTAACTGCTTCTCTCTGACCATCAGTATTTATCCCTTGAGGTGAGAAGTTTACTTTTCTTCTATCATCAATATTCTGTGATTCATCTCTTACTTGGCATTTTCTAATTACTTTGGCCCTATATGTTACTTTCTTTACCTACCTCAAATTGGCATACCCAGAATGCCCTTTTCTTATCATGATTTTAATTTTAGCTGAATTAAATTAACATTTCTCTAAATCTTTTCCTTCTGCCGAGTTGTGATGTTAGTGGGGGTAAGGCAGTTGTGCTTGTTGACTTGTACATTCCAATCCAATTTAGGGCACTATGGGGCATCTATTGCAATGGGGATTCATATTGGTAGACTTCCTTTTTCATTAAAAACAAACCTCTTTATTTTTGTTATTTCTATTCAGCTCAATTTCCCAGTTTCTTTTAAATCAGCTTTAGAGATTTGAGGATTGCCAGTGGGGTGTTTTGTTTGACCTAACTTAATGTTTGTGTTTGGTCCAAATCATAATCATAAAGCAAACCAAATTGACTGCGTCTGCTCAGAACCCAATAGGACTTATAACCCAGGTAAAATGTGGGTTGAAAGATGTGTTCCCAACTGGCAATGTAGTAGATGAGTTTGTAGCAAATGAAGTTTCAGAGTATTGTTTAAGGATCTCATGGTGGTATCTGTTCTAGATATTTTTTTTCTTAACAAATTAACACTGTCAAATTATTCATGTTGTAATGATTTTTAACAAAGTTGCCTTTTGCTGTGCTGTCATAATGCTTTATTGCTAATTTTTCTTATGAGTTAATTCTCCCTATTGCTTTTGCCTGTGTCTCACAATGTACTTCACATCTGAACCTGCTGAAAAAAGTTGGGAAAACATTTTTTAGAAGAGTTGATATTGAAAAACAAAAGTCAGTGGTTAGCGAAAAATGATAGCTAATATAGCAATTAGATGTCACATTATAGAATTTCCTTTTTACTTAATAAAGGCTCTGAAACTGGCATTGGATCATCTCAGCAAATACAATTATTATAGTGATGACATTCTTCCTGTTATAGGTTAGGGCTTGTTAGAAATTTATTTCTACTACATGTCCCTGTTTTCAGGATTTAAGCCTCTAGTGAGTAATATGGTTATTAGAGAAAGAAGAAGTTAGATTAAATAAAAGAAATCATTCCTTGTTAAATCTTAGACGATTAGGTAAAATTAAGTGCATGATGCAGAAAGTGGTGAGAAGGTTTGAGCCAGTAACATGATTGGTCTTAGATGAAACAGAACATTATCAACCTACTTTTGCATTTTTCCTCATAATCCTAGAGCTCTACATGGAAAACCTTTCAAATTCTCCAAAATAGACCCAGCCAGTGTCAGCCTCAATGTCTTTTTATATGAGGCAAACATTTCCAAATTGAGGCTTTGGCTGTATTATTCACCCTTCCCCCTTTCTACCTGTTAAGAGTTGAATGGTGTCCCCTCCAAAAGAAGGATATGCCCAAGTTCTAACCCCAAGGACCTATGAAGGTGCCCACATTAGGAGAAAAGGTATTTATAGATGTAATTGAATGAAGGACCTATAGATGAAATCATCCTGAATTTACTGAGTGAGCTCTAAATCCAATGACAAGTGTGCTTATAAGAAGAGAAGAAGACATAGACAAACATGGATAAGGTCATGTGAAAACAAGGCAGAAATTGGAGTGATTTGTCTGCAAGTAACATAAAGGATTTCATATTGCCACTAAAAGCTAGGAGAGAGAGAATTATAGAATGGATTATCCCTCACAACCGTCACAAATAACCAGAATTGCCAACACCATGATTTTGACTTTCTGGTCTCCATAACTGAGAGAAAATTAATTTCTTTTTTTTTAAGCCACCTAGTTTGTGGTAATTTGTTATAGTAGCCCCAAGAAATGAGTACCCTACCCTCTATTAATCATTCTGTAGGAAGTAGCATGATGGAGTGAGAAAGGCATTGGACTTAGAGTTAGGAAACATAGATTCTGAGCTTAATGCTTTTACCAGTAGCTCTGTGACTTTGAGTGTTTTGTGACAATTCTCTGAGTCCCTGTTACCTCATCTACAAAAGAGAAGGATATGGACATCCCTTTCAAGTCCTTCTAGCTTTAGTCTTGTTCTCCCACCATGAGAAAAAAAAAACCTAGAAAACTTGACAAACATAAAATAATGTTTTTTTTTGGATATTGAACAACTGGTGGCATAGAACTGTGTTTATCAATAGGAGGGTAATAAACAAGATGACCCCTAACATTGCTCCAGTTTTAGCCAGAAAGAATTTTCTGGACTGTGCCAAAAATAGGTGAAACCCAAGCAAACATTTGGTACCTTCATTAGAGACCCAGAATGGTTATGTCTTAGTAGTAGGACTAAACTAGCTCTAAAGTAAAGGCTACATTAGACCTACCTTAACAAAGCATAAAAATAAGCTTGGAAAATATCCACCCATTTGCAAGTAATATTTATTGCCTGCCAAAACAAACTTCAATGCTTTTTAAAAGAAGACAATAAAATGCAGTTACTCAACAATATAACATTCATAATATATTTCATCTAATGAAAAAGTACTAGATATTCTGAGTAGCAGGAAATGTGACCCATAATCAGGAGATAAGCCAATCAATATAATCAGACCTGGCATGCTACAAATAATAGAATTAGTAGACATGGATTTTAAAACAGCTTTGATAAATATGTATAGAAATGTAACTTAAAATACAGACAGAATGAAGATATGAATGGAAAATAAAAAAATAACCAAACAAAACTTCTAAACTGAGAAATACAGTATCAAGAGTAAGAAATTAACTGGATGAGTATAACAGCTGATTGGACCCTCCAGGAAAAAAGATGATAGAAGATATAGTAGAAACTTTAATTGAAGCACAGAGAAAAATATAAACTGAAAATTAATGAACAGAGTCTCAGTGACCCATGGGAACACAAGGTGTCTAACATATATAATTGAAGTACCAGAAAGAAAGGATGGGACAGGACATAAAAAATTAATGGCTAAAAAAATATCCAAATGTGATGAAATCTCTAAAGCTACAGATCCAAGAAACTTGATGATCATAATCAAATATTAACAACCTCTGATTTTTAAAAGGTCTTAAAATCAGCCAAAGGGGGGAAAAGGACACTGTACATGCAGAAAAACAAAGTAAGAATTATCACTGATTTTTTTTTGTTAGAAACAATGCAGTCCAAAAGACAATGCCATGACATTATAAATATTATGGGCAGAAAATAAAAAACCCTGTCAACTTAGAATTCTATATCTAGTGAAAATATTCTTCAAAAAAGAAGTAAAATGAAGAAACTTTTAGATAAAAGCTAAAAGAACTCATTTCCAACATATCTGCGCTCCAAGAAAGGGTGAAGTTTCAAGATGAGAGAAAATACCATATGGAGCCTTGAACCTACAAAAGAGAATGAAGAGTACAAGATGTGGTAAATATTCAGGAAAATACAAAAGACTTTCTTTCCTCATGTTTATATTTCTTTGAAAAATAATTTTTTAATAGAAAAAAATAATGCATTTTGGGGTTTATAACATAAGTAGGAGTAAAATACAATAATAGCACAAAGGAGGGAGGAATGGAAGTATTCTGTTACAGTAATTTGGTTATTGTACTATGTATGGAGTAGTTTAGTATGGTTTGAAAGTAGATTGTGAAAAAATTAAGAGGCATATTGAAATCCCCAGAGCACCAAAGTCGCGTTATTGTAACGGCATGCTAACTAATCTCTTTGCTTCTGTCCTTCTCAATTCAGTAGCTAAGTTAGATCATGATTATGCCTTTGCTCAAAACTCTCCAAAGACTTCCCACATCAGAGGACAAATTGGCATTTTATACATCCATGCATAACCTGTCCAAAACTACTTTTCTGACCTCATCTCTAACCTCTGCCCCTAGCACTGTCTCTACTCCAGCTGCAAGTCTTTCTTGCTGTTCTTTGAACCTGACTGGCAAGGTCCTTCCACCTGGTCTTTGTGCTTACCCTTTCCTTTGCCTCTAATATTTTTCCAAGTATTTGGCTTACTCCCTTCCCTTGCTCAAATCTTTTTTCAAACTTTGAGTTTTCCCTGGTATCTTCCCTGAACACCAATTTAAAATGGCAAACCGATCATTTGCTTTCCTGGCAGTTCTTATATTTGTCTCTTACTGGCTTTATTTTCTTTGTAATGCTTTTTGTTTTCTAAGGTGTTATTAATATAAACTTATTTGTTTTATTTATTGTCAGTCTGTCTCCCCAAAGACTATTACAATATAACCTTCACATGAGTAGGATTCTTTTTTTTTTTTTTGGTTTATTTTTCTGTTTAGTTCACTAAAGCATCCACAGGGCCTAGAAGAGTGCCCGATACATAGTAGGTGCTCAGTTAATATTTGATTGAATGACAGGATCCACAACCAATAAAGCTCAGGAACTCCAGGATGAGCACTAAAACTCCTTTTTGTCATTGCTGCCCCTAGGTGTTTGGCCCTGTATGCCAGCATATAGGGTATGGCCCATTCCCTCCTCTTATCAGTAATCTCCCCATCATTATCCTGTCCTTGTTTGCCTCAAGGCTGCAAAATATTGGGAAGATGATTCTCAGTGCAGACAGAGAAACATGAGAGTCCTGCTCTAGGCTTTTTATTCACCCTGACAAATATAACTGCCTGTTTTTGTCTTTAAAACATTTGTGTGTCTAGAAAGTAGCCACTCTGAGAAGGCTGGTTTTTTTCTTTTCTTTTCTTTTCTTTTTTTTATTTCAAAGTGAACTTGTGGTCTTTTTTGGGTTTTGATTTTTATCTTTTGGTAAAGTTGGCGCCTGCAGCTCTGTTGCCCTTGAGGCTTGGAATCTTTCATCCCTGACAGCAGGAGGATAAATGGCAGATCACCATGGTCTACTAAGGAGTCTTTCTTCAGCTTCAGACAGCTCTGGATATAAGCACAGGCAAAATGACCACGAGATTCTTGCTCTTTTCTGGGGCTGGGGTTGAGAAAAAGATAGAGCCCATTTTGTCTTATGCTAATTAATTTATTTTGCAAACACAGCATTTGTCTGTTTCCCAGTCTGCCTCTTTGCCTCATGAATGGAGTTCTGGTGGGAGAGCCCAGAGCACTTTGATCACAGCCTCAGTCTTTGGCAGCCAAGTTCCCTTGACCTATAGGGCACTGAAAGGAAGGTCAGTCCAAGACAGATGGGCAGATGTTGAATGGTCAAGGTGAAGTTTGAGACTAAAGCCTGCTTCTAGTAATGATTAAATGCCTTTTAGGTAACGCTTTTGCACTGTATCTGAAGGTTAAGAGATTAGGTGGCTAATTGTTGTTTTAAACTGGCTTTATCTTTACATATGTCCAGAAAATAAATAATAGTAGTTTTCATTAGTAAACTCAACTTTCTTTTGAATTGATTATCAAAATAGCAGTGCCTCTTCATTCTCATAACATATTTAGTACAGCTAACTTGTGAGATTTATTTCTTTAATGGTAATGAATAAGGCTTTCTGGGCTCAGGACTTTTGAGCATTTGCTGAAGGGTAGAGGTGCTAGCTATTGTGCCAACAGGCTACAAACTAAATTTTATTCTCCCTTCTTGACTCTGTCCCCTGTCCTCCAGTTTATTTCCTGGCATCCTAGAGAGAGAGAGCACTTTGTGCAATGGAAATTAAAAAGACAGGGTGAGATAAAATCTGTGTTGGTATGTGGTTATAAAAAGAAAGCAGGGGTTCAACTAGAAAGTAAAGGATGCAGTCAGGTTGGTGGCTGGGGTAAAAGTGTCACAATGTCTCCTTTGCTCTAACTGGGGTCTTATTTTAAGATTATAGGTGTTTTTATTCTCATAAGAGATTAATTGCCCAAAAAATTATGAAAGGTCTCAGATGATTTTAATATGCCTCTGATGCTTTAATTTTATTTTTAGCGAAGACTCTTTTGGTTGCAATGGACAGAAATGCAACTTACTTTAACTTGAAAAATAAAAGAGAATTTGCTGGCTCACATAACTTTGTAGTGAAGGATTATCATGGCTTTAGGTACAGCTGGATCCAGGGGACCAAGTTAGGTCATCAGGACTTGGTCTCTCCCAAACCTCTGTTTCTCTCTGTGGATCTCATATTTTCCTATGGAATATGGGCTTTCTCCATTTAACATGGAAGATGGTGCTAGCGGTGTTTGACTCATGTCCTTCTGGCCAGTGATTCAAAATCCAAAGCCCTTCCTCTATCACCTCTAAATCCAGAAATTCTCCAGGGGAGGATTTTGATTGACCCAGTTGCATCCCATGCTCAGCTCTGAGGACAGCAATGTAGAGTATATGATCCTGAGCCCTATATAGAATCACATGTTTGAATTTGGAGAGACATAGCTTAATTAAGTTTGAGTAGTGATTTTACAGTTAATTTTTATATTCTTCTTTTGCTTATCTTTTGCTTACATGTGCATAAAATATCACTTTTGAAGAAAATGAACATTTTCACTGTCTGGATAAGATGGTTATGTAAATAAGTGCTGACCCCATTACCAAGTTTTTATAATTTTATCTCATTATTATCATTTGCATGTTATAACATCTCTTGGAGCAGATAGAGCTAAAATCTTCTCAGTGCTGCACTTGAGGAAAATTAAGTTCAGAGAGGTTAGGAACTTAGCCTTAAGGTGGACCAAGCAGAAGAGCAAAAGCAATTGAATGTATGCTCTCTTTCTTGTTCGTTGTTGGAGTTTAATATTCTATGTGTGGGAATAAAATATTGAAATGTAAGTATAGTGCATATTTTAAATCTGCATTGCATACTATCAACACAAAAAATTTAAAATATGAACTAGGCTTCTCCTGTTCCCGTCTACTCCACCCCCCACTTTTCTCTACTTTTCTAACTTCCACTTACTCCCTCTGGAATGAGTAAGAATCAGTCAACCAAAAAGCATTTTTCTTCATTAGAACTAAAAGTTCTTGAAGGCAGTAGGCTTGCTTAATTTCCTGTAGGACCCATAATAGTTAACATAGAGACTTACACACAACAAGAAATACTTGCCTAACAAATATATAAATGAATAAATAAATGAATAAGTGAAGAAAAGAGGCCATAGTCTATTCTGACTTTTCTACTTTACTAGGCTTTAAGAGAAACATACCTTAGCAATAAGAGAAATGCAATTGCTTCATCTATTTTCTTACTTTTTAGAGTTGCACTTTTGCTAGGCTATACCTAATACTCCCCTCTGAAGAAGAATATTGTGGCTCTTTAGATCATCTATTGCTGCATATCTAGTCACTTCAAAATTTAGTGATATGAAGCAGTCACTTACCATCTCTCACTATTCTGTGGGTTGACTGTACTCTGCTGGACAGTTCTTCCACTCCATGTAGTGTTGATTGGGGTCGCAATGATCTTGATGTTTGACTGTCCTGGGATATGTAAGATGTCTTACATACGTGACTGGCGTTTAGTGCTGATTAGTGGGGCTGTTGACGAGAATACCTTGGCTCTTCTCCATGTGGCCTCCTATGTGCCTTGGGCTTCTTACTCCATAGTGGTATGGTCCCAAGAATGTTCTAAGAGCATGATCGCAGAAGCTGCAGATCTCCTTAGTGCTAGCCTTGGAAGTAACTCAGTCACTTCCAACATGTTCCATTGATCAAAGCAAGTTACAGGGCAAGCCTAGATTCAAGGGGAGAAAGAAAGGTTTCACTTCTACTCTAGGTAGAGTGACAAAGAATTTGCAACCATCTTTCTACTACAGTGGCATATCTTTAGGACAAAAATAGTTGAATGAATTAATATCTGCATGTATACTTGAATGAAAGATATAGGACATGACTGCATTCCAATCCTGGCTCCATCATTTATTTAATGTGTGGTCTGATCAAGTGGTTTAAACTTGCTGAGCCTCGGTTTCCTCAATGGTAAGTAAGATTGTTTTGAGGATTAGTTGAGGTCTCACATGTAAAGTATTTAAGTTAGTGATTTAGGTCCATTGTCTGTACACAATAAATTGTTAACCATTATTGTTGTTGTTACTGTTATTTTTTTTTTTTTTTTTTGATTATATCTTTTTTTTTTTTTTATTTTTTTTTTTATTTATTTTTTTTTTATTTTGGCATATTATGGGGGTACAGATTTTAAGGTTTCAATAAATGCCCATTCCCCCCCTC
The DNA here is from genome assembly GCF_040939455.1 of Microcebus murinus. Taxonomy (NCBI): domain Eukaryota; kingdom Metazoa; phylum Chordata; class Mammalia; order Primates; family Cheirogaleidae; genus Microcebus; species Microcebus murinus. The sequence continues at coordinate 10,570,521 of NC_134131.1, read as the reverse complement.
CCCCCAAAAGTCTGAGTCTCCATCATGACCATCCCCCAGATGGTGCACATCTCACTCACTATGTATGTATATACCCGCCCCCCTCCCCCCTCCCACCTGCCCAATACCCTATTACTGTAGCACCTATGTGTCTACTTAGGTGCTACTCAGTTAATACCAGTTTGCTGGAGAATATATCTGGTGCTTGTTTTTCCATTCTTGGGATACTTCACTTAGTAGTATGGGTTCCAGCTCTAACCAGGAAAATATAAGGTGTGCTATATCACCATTGTTTCTTAGAGCTGAATAGTACTCCATGGTGTACATATACCACATTTTATTAATCCATTCTTTGATTGATGGGCACTTGGGCTGTTTCCACAGCCTTGCAATTATGAATTGTGCTGCTATAAACATTCGAGTGCAGGTGTCTTTTTTGTAGAGTGTCACTGGATCATTTGGGTAGATGCCCAGCAATGGGATTGCTGGATCAAATGGTAGATTCACTTGTATCGCTTTAAGGTATCTCCATATTGCTTTCCACAGAGGTTGAACTAGTTTGCAGTCCCACCAGCAGTGTAGGAGTGTTCCTCTCTCTCCGCAACCACGCCAGCATTTATTGTTTGGAGATTTTTTGATAAAGGCCATTCTCACTGGGGTTAAGTGATATCTCATTGTGGTTTTGATTTGCATTTCCCTGATGATTAGAGATGTTGAGCATTTCTTCATATGTTTGTTGGCCATTCTTCTGTCTTCTTTAGAAAAATTTCTGTTCAAGTCCTTTGCCCACTTTTTAATGGGGTTATTTGATTTTTTCTTCCTAATTTTCGTGAGTTCTAAGTATATTCTAGTTATCAGTCCCTTATCGGATGCATAGGATGCAAAAATTTTCTCCCATTCTGTAGGCTGTCTGTTTACTTTCATGACTATTTCTTTGGCTGTGCAGAAGCTTTGTAGTTTGATCATGTCCCATTTATTTATTTTTGTTGCTGCTGTGATTGCCTTTGGGGACTTCTTCATAAACTCTTTGCCCAGGCCGATGTCTAGGAGAGTGTTTCCAACTTTTTCCTCTAGAGTTCTAATAGTTTCATATCTTAGGTTTAAGTCTGTTATCCAGCGTGAGTTGGTTTTTGTGAGAGGTGAAAGGTGTGGGTCCTGTTTTAGCCTTCTACAGGTGGCTATCCAGTTTTCCCAGCACCATTTATTGAAGAGGGATTCTTTTCCCCAGCGTATGTTTTTGTCTGCTTTGTCAAAGATGAGATGGCTATATGAGGATGGTTTTATATCAGGATTCTCACATCTGTTCCACTGGTCAATATTCCTGTTTTTGTGCCAATACCATATTGTTTTAATTACTACAGCTTTGTAGTATAGTTTGATATCTGGCATATTAATGCCTGCCATTTTGTTTTTGTTGCCTAGAATTGCTCTTGATATTCGGGGTCTTCTTTGGTTCCATACGAAGCGTAAAATTATTTTTTCTATATCTGTGAAGAATGCTGATGGGATTTTAATAGGTATTGCATTGAATCTGTAGATCAGTTTGGGTAGTATAGACATTTTGATGATATTGAGTCTGCCGATCCACGAGCATGGTATGGATTTCCATCTGTTTACATCCTCTGCTATTTCCTTCCTCAGTGTTTCATAGTTCTCCCTGTAGAGGTCTTTTACCTCTTTGGTTAAATATATTCCTAGGTACTTTAATTTCTTTGTTGCTATTGTGAAGGGAATTGAGTCTTTGATTTGGTTCTCAATTAGATTGTTGTTGGCGTATATGAATGCCTCTGATTTCTGTGTATTAATTTTGTATCCTGAGACTTTACTAAATTCATTGATCAGTTCCAGGAGTTTCTTGGTTGAATCCTTGGGGTTTTCTAGATACAATATCATATCATCAGCAAACAGTGAAAGTTTGATCTCTTCTGCCCCTATTTGGATACCTTTGATTCCATTTTCTTGTCTGATTGCTGTAGCCAAGACTTCCAGCACTATGTTGAACAGAAGTGGAGATAGTGGGCAGCCTTGTCTGGTTCCAGTTCTAAGTGGGAATGATTTCAATCTTTCCCCATTCAGTATGATGTTGGCTATGGGTCTGTCATATATGGCTTGTATCATTTTTAGGTATGTCCCTTCTATGCCTATTTTCTTAAGTGTTCGTATCATGAAAGGGTGTTGAATTTTGTCAAAAGCTTTTTCTGCATCTATTGAAAGGATCATGTGGTCTTTGTTTTTGCTTCTGTTTATGTGGTGAATTGCATTTATAGATTTACGTATGTTGAACCATCCCTGCATCCCTGGGATGAAGCCCACTTGGTCGTGGTGGATTATTTTTTTGATAAGTGTCTGGATTCGGTTAGCTAAGATTTTGTTGAAAATTTTTGCATCTATATTCATTAGGGATATTGGTCTGTAGTTTTCTTTTTTTGTGGCATCCTTTCCTGGTTTTGGTATCAGAGTAATATTCGCTTCATAAAAGGTGTCGGGGAGGTTTCCGTTCTTCTCGATGTTGTGGAATAGTTTCTGCAAGATAGGTACTAGTTCTTCTTTGTAAGTATGGTAAAATTCAGGTGTGAAGCCATCTGGACCGGGACTTTTCTTTTTAGGGAGATTTTTAATTGCTGTTTCTATTTCAGCTGTTGAGATTGGTCTGTTCAGGGAATCTATTTCTTCCTGGTTGAGCCTAGGGAGGCTGTGTGTTTCTAGAAATTTGTCCATTTCCTCCACATTTTCCAGTTTGTGTGCATAAAGATTTTTGTAGTATTCATAAATTGTATCTTGTATCTCTTTGGGATCAGTTGTGATATCTCCTTTTTTATTCCTGATGGAGCTTATTAGAGATTTCTCTTTTCTGCTTTTCGTTAGCTTAACCAATGGCGTGTCAATCTTGTTTATTTTTTCAAAGAACCAACTTTTTGTTTTATTAATCTCCTGAATAGCTTTCCTGTTTTCAATTTCGTTTAGTTCTGATTTGATCTTGTTGATTTCACTTCTTCTGCTGGGTTTGGGGTTGGTCTGTTCTTCTTTTTCCAGCTCTTTGAGTCGTTTCATTAGATTGTCTATTTGTGATCTTCTTGCCTTTTGGTTATAGGCATTTATGGAGATAAACTTTCCTCTTAGAACTGCTTTAGTTGTTACTGTTATTATTATTAGTTGAGTCATTCCATTTAACGAGACACAAATGATCACTACCTTCAAGAAACATACACTTCTTTAATCAATTGCACTCATACATTCATTTTAAATGAAGTGTTATGACTTTTTAAAAGAAATAAGTACTGAGAATATATGAAAGTAACTTGGTATTCCCAGGTACTTGAATTAAACTCACATTCCTGTTTTTACTGATTGATCTTCCTTCCTGCTGATTTTAGTGATTGTTCTGTGGATAGGGCAGGCAATGCATTAGGACAATATAAAGGCTGTCATATTCAGGTCCAGGGCTGTCATATTTTATTGATGTTAGATATGTGGATGATACTTAATAGAAAACGAAAAGCCCTATAGGTTTTTCACTTTTCAAAATTTGCTTTCAGTGAGTCAGAGTAAAAGATCAGAAAGATTTTTAAATAAACCCATTGAACTAATAATGTGAGAACTGAAAAGTGAGCCAATCTATAGTTTTCCTCCTGGCTTTGAAAAGGTGTTTCATTTTTTACAAATAATCTTTCTGAACATTTTGATGTACTTTTATTAAGATAGGTTTTGAAATAGCACTTAAATAGTCAGTTTGGGAGTTTTTCATAAGAAAACAAAAAATTTTGTCTCATCATCATGTGCTCATTATAGCAATTTAAAGTACATTTCTTGATGTGGTTGTTAATTCTTGATCAATTCAAGAATTGATCTGAGGTACACTTCAAATGTTCAGTAATCTTCTCTTGCCACAATTTGATGCAGGTTAAGTATCTCTTATATGAAATTCTCAAGACAAAAAGTGTTTGGATTTTGAATTTTTTCAGATTTTGGAATATTTGCATATACATAATGAGATATCTTGGTGATGAGACTCAAGTCTAAACATGAAATTCATTTATGTTTCATGTACACCCTACACACATAGATGGAAAGTAATTTTATACAGTATTTTACATTATTTTGTGCATTAAACAAAGTTTAACTGAGACCTGTCACATGAGGTCAGCTGTGGAATTTTCCACTTGTGGCATCATGTTGGCACTCAGAAAGTTTCAGATTTTGGAGCATTTTGGATTTTAGAATTTTGGACGAGGGAAGTTCAACCTGTAGCAAAGTTAAACTATCATTTCTATAACTAAATGTTGCTTCAATTTTTGTTATTTTAAATTATATAGGATTTTTTATAAAATTTTCTTAAAATATTTGGTATATTCTTTTATCAAAAATGTGTTAAGCATATCTAGAAACATTTGAATCTGAATCATCATGATTCTCTCAGAATATTTTGGTCAAGTCACTTAAAAAACAAGCAATGTAATACTGATTGCTTACTAGAAGCCAGGTGAGTTTAAGTTCTCACATACTAACATATTAAGGTAGGTATTGCTTATTAGCCTCATTATGTAGAATAGAAAACAAATTCTCAGGGAGCTGAAGTAACTTTTCAAGGTTGTATAACCAGCATGGCAAAGTCAGGATTTAACATATGATCTGGCTGGTTCAGAAGTTTTTGATCATTTCACAATACTAAGCTCCATTATTTAGGGCTGGTATCATCTTACATGTTCTTTATGACCATTTGAAAGACTAATGATGAAAACTAGAAAGCACAGGAAGGAGGTTCAATGTAAGACTAGTAAGTCCAAAAGGAAATTAGTTGGAAAATTCCTAATTTACAATACTTGTGTAGCCACAGAATTTTTTAGATGGGAAGGGTACCTTAGAGATGACCTATCACTTCTAATCCAGCCTCATTGTGTAGATGATAAGGGGGAGGCATGTGTATGTTCCTACAGTGAGAAAGAGATTGACTAGGTTAGAACAAAGCTTTCTGTCTAGAAAGATCTTTCAATCACTGGAGGACCATATTCTCCTGCAATGATCTTGAACTTTTCTTCTATGCCTATAGTACCTACCATTTCATGATGGTCAGGCATATAACTAGGTACTTTGCAATGCTATCTCATTTGACTTCTATAACAGCTTCTTGGTGTAGATATTATAATTCCTATATACTGTGATGAGTCCTAGAGCTGAGAAAAACTAAATAACATGCTCTATCAATAAGCTGATTTGGGGGTCCAGCCCAAATCTGTTTGACACCAAGCTGTGATGGCCCCCAGAAGCAGTTTAAGGGTAGCAATTTGGTTAGAGAGGGTGTTTGGGGAAGGCACTTGGAGGTGCATAGATTGAGAAAGATCACAAGAATCCTACAAAACCCTTGGTTTAACACTGTCAATGACTCTTCCAAGCACTCACTGCTTAGAATGTACATTATTAGATACTCTGCTGCTACCAAATAGCCAGGATTCTATCCTATGCCTGATTTCAAGGTCCTAGTTCGTTGATTTTTTTTTTTTGGTATGTTCCTGATTATGAGAAATATGTTGTAAAAAATAATGACCATATTTTAGACTATTTGCAGAAAGGTGAGTGAATTAATTTTGCATCTGTAAGTGATCAAATGGGTTATCAAAAGGGAACTCAAGAGCAACCTCTACTAGCCTTGTAGGAAGTAACTGACTTGATGTGTTGAAATTTTTCCATTTCTATTTTTCTTTCATTACCTTTCTGTTTTTCTTTAAATTGTGCTTCTGATTCTTAATTCTTTCCTTTATCAATAACTTTAGGCATCTGCCATTTTTTATATGCATTGCTCCCTATTATTCTTCACTCATCAATTGATGAGACTTAGCTTCCAGAACTTTGCTTCTGTGGATCTAAACCTGACCTCCTTGTTATTTCTGGCATGTCAAATCTGTGATTTTAACTCTGTTTGGCCCTCCCATGTAAAAATGGCAATTTAGAACAAATCGTTTTAGTAGTGTTAGCACAGGCTGAAAAGGGGGGCCATAATAGGACATATATAAAATAATTCTGGCTTGAGTTTACCAGAATTAATAAAGTAGTGAACTTATAAAAAATGCAAGTTTTACGAATTTTACATCTTAGCATGGGGGGGGTGAGAGACAGAGAGAGAGAGAGAGAGAGAGAGAGAGAGAACTGCGTATGTATATATGAGGGACTTTCGAAAAGTTACTGGAAAATGCATTCTATGAAAACACTATGCATGGATTTCCAAAAAGTTTTATACCAAAATAAACTCATATGAACTTGTTCTAACATGTCTGAACAGGATCTAATTTGAGGCATAAGAGGATAAGGTATCAGTTTGAAAAGGACCTCTATCAGAGCAACAAGAATTCTGCTAAAATCAAAGCAAGACCAAACAAAAATTTTTAGTGAAGATTAGGTGAAATCATTGATGCTGTACAAAAAGTTTGAGGGAACAATGCCACAAAGAAACCAGCAGTTTAAAAATGGGTAACTTGTTTAAGAAGAGACTAGAAGATGTTGAAGATAAAGTCTCCAGTGGCAGACCATTCACATAAATTTGTGAGGAAAAAATTCATTTTGTTTGTATACTAATTGAAGAGGACTGATGGTTAACAGCAGAAACAATAGTCAACACCATAGACATTTCACCTGGCTCAGCTTACACAATTCTGAAAAAATAAAGTTGAGCAAACTTTCCACTCAATGGATGCCAAAACCATTGCACCCAGATAAGGTGCAGACAAGAGGAGAGCCTTAAATAGAAATTTTAAACAAGTGGCATCAAGACCCTAAAGCATTTTTTAAAAGAATTATGACAGGAAACAGAACTTGGCTTTAATGGTATGATCCTGAAGACAAAGCTCTATCAAAGCAGTGGTTACGAAGAGGTGGAAGTGGCCCAGTCAAAGCAAAAGCAGGGAGGTCATGAGCAAAGGCCACGGCAACAGTTTTTTTTGGATGCTCAGGGTATTTTGCTTTTTGACTTTCTAGAGGGCCAAATAATGATGACATCTGTTTATTATGAGAGTGTTTTGAGAAAATTAGTCAAAGCTTTAGCAGAAAAATCCCTGGGAAAACTCCACCAGAGAGTTCTTCACCATGACAATACTTCTGCTCAATCTTCTCATCAAACAAGGGCAATTTTACGAGAGTTTCAATGGGAAATTATGAGGCATCCACATTACAGTCCTGATTTGGCTACTTCTGACTTCTTTTTGTTTCCTAATCTTAAAAAATTATTAATGGGCACCCATTTTTCTTCTGTTAATAATGTAGAAAAGACTACACTGACTTCATTAAATTCCCAGGACCCTCACTTCTTCAGGGATGGACTAAATGGCTGATATCATCACTTACAAAAATGTCTTGAACTTGATGGAGCTTATGTTGAGAAATGAACTTTATATTTTTAATTTTTTTCTTTTAATTCCATTTTTCCGTGAACTTTTTGAAGTGTTCTCAAATAATATGCTCAGTTTTCTCGGTTATAATGTTTACAGACATGTACCTCATTGACAACTTAGCATTCTCTTTTACTAATCAGTATTTTATTTTGTATCAGGATAATCTGTAATTGTTCCCTTCAGGGATTTTGAAACTAAATTTCCTAGGTTAACACTCACTATTAGAAAGTGGATCATGGAATACATATTGAGTACAAATTTACTTAATCCTTGGCTTTAACCTGCTTTGGTATCTTTATTTGCCTTTTGCTAAATCTTTGTTTATTTTATTTTGCTCTATTTTTGACATCTTTTAAGTTGCATTCAATCCATTCTGTAATTAAACACGATACACATAAACAGTAAAACATATTTAGATTAGAATTCAGTATTTACATTAAATGTTATTATTTTTGAGCTATTTAGAGATACATTTAGTTATCTTAGTTTAAAAATAGCCACTTATCCCCAGTAAACAGAAAGAATGTTTATTGTACTTAATTTGTTTTCTGTTTGTAGCCACAGGGCATTGTGAAATGGGGGGAACAAGGACAGCAAAAAGAATAGAAAAGATCATTTTTCAAATAAATTTTAAGGCTATAAACTATGTTGTGTATTAATTTTTCAAAACCTGTTAACAGTTAACTTTTAAAAATGTAATTGTTTTTCATGTTTAAATATCTTGAGGTGAATACAATGTCTGAAAATATTTTTAAGAAAAGTTTTCTTTACAAATGTATTGGGCAGCAGTGTATAAGTAATAAATGTATCATAACATAGGAAGAAGAGCTAAAGGCTATTTTCTGTTTCAACTAGAAGTTATAAAGAGTTGGATTTTCTCTAAGGAGCTAATTATTTGCTGAGATTACTATGGTAGCAGATTTTTCAAGAAGATCAAGATTTTTGTAAATAGCCATAAAAAAACTATAGTTGTCATATAGATGCAACACTGAGACCATATCCTGTTCATTTTTTAAATAATGACTGAATGTATAAATAATAATTTTAACATTGAACAATTTTTTAGATAATAAGTTTTATAGTCCTTATGAAATAACATTTGAAATTTTTCTAATTGTCTAGTTTTTAGCCTATTTTTATAAAGACAATAACAATTTATAATTTTCAAGTTGATATACAAAGTTATAGTCTTTCAGAAGATGACAGCTTTGTCTGTAACAAAGCTGGTTTTTGTTTTGTTACAGACAACAGGTTTTGTCTGTAAGGTACTAAGAGTTGTAGTCATGATTGTCCATAGTGATCACCCATATGTTGACATCTTCTTAAAATACTATCTTTGGAAATATTTCATAGTAACGTAGGTGTTTTTAGGAGGCATGTTGTCCTTTTCAGAGTATTTGTCTTGTTAGGGTACATTTCTGTTTCTTGCTCTTTCTTGCCCCTTTGACCAGCATCCATTCTCTCTTCTTCTGCTAAGAGAAATAGGTTTTTGTGTGGGAGGAAACTGTTCCTCCCTTTCAATCAGTCTACATAGTTTGGCTGGGCCCAAGTCCACATTCTCATGCCAAAGAGCCTGAAGACTCAGGCTTGGCCAAGGAAAGAACTCACATGGTATGTCAGGGGTGGGTGCATGACTGGAAACAGGTTTATGGTCAGTGAACATAAGTCCTGACACATTTTTCCTGGACTTTTGGAAAGAGGTGCTTCCTCTTTCTTAGGGTAGGAAGGTAGGAAGCTTCTGTTGCTCATATTTGCCACACTATGGATAGAGTCTTCCTGATAATTACTGTGGTAGCAGAGCCATAAAATGGAGAAATACAGTGTCCTGATAATCTTGTTGATCCCCTGGATCAAGCCATGGCTATAGCCAGACATACTGCTGGGTTTTCTACCTACCTGAGCCACTACTTTACTTTATTTTGCTTAACCTAGTTTGAATTGTGGTAATGTCACTTACCAAAAAGGCCAGAAGATTCAGATTGGATTTTAGGTAGTCCACTATACTGTGAGCTTTGGTAGATGACTTAATAAGAAGACATAGTTTTACTAAGATGAAACCCATTTATTTTTTGTGAAGCAGATTATGGAAGCAATTATCAGGATAATTCAAGGAGAAATATCTTTAATTATTTCATATTTCCAACCCAATTATTTATATTTAAAAAATTTTAAATAGAACAATCTAACTTTGAATACTATTAATCTTGAAGGGATAAAGGGAGAAGATCAAGGTAAAGTATAAAGAGCACTAGATTAATGCTGAGAAAATGAATTCTGCTGGGTGGATTTAAAAGGGCATGTTCAAAAAGAAGGGAGGTAAGCTCTAATGGGCAACTAGCTGAAAATACAGTGGTCTGGACAAGCAGACATTCCAAGCCTGGTTTAGTGTTCTTTCATCTCCTCTTCATTCTCCTGAATATGCTCCTTTATCTTGGTGATATCTTAATTTTAAAAATCATTATCATGATTTCCTACAGACCTTTCTGTTATAGAACATTTTACAGTAAAGTCTCCTTTTGTGATTAGGATTTAATAATTTAGTTAGATCTGGGATTCTTCATCTCCCCTCTCTTTTCTATGCAGGATTTATGTAATTTGGGGGTTATCTATAATAATGTCTTTGGACATTGTGGAAGCCATGTGATGAGTCTCAGTGATAATGTAATGAGTGTAATGAGTCTCTGACTTGGAGAAGTTGGGACTACCTGGATTCATCTGGGAATGTTTTTTAGTTCTAACTGGATAGTGCTATAGCAAACAATGTCAATTTTCTACAGGATAAGATCTTTATATCTTTGAAAAGAGATTTAAATCTCATCTCTTTTGTTTCTCTTGATAAGGGCCCCTATTCTTTTTATGGTTTATAGTTGGAGGAAGAACATAGAACTGGGAGTGAATATATGTTACTATGTGTAATGGAACACACATATACACATACCTTTTTATGGGCTAATTCTTTGTATAGGGTTTGTAATGAATATGAAGAAAGTCTCTTAAGAACCTGAAAACTAGAAATGTGTCTTTCATCTATTTGTCAATTGCCCACTGACCACTTGAAGGTCAAAACTACTGAGCAGTGCCTGTTATTAGTAACAGGTTCCATTCTTGTAACTAAGTGGCTTTGACCTTGGGCAGGACACTTTGCTTATCTGGATCTTTGCCACCAAGATATTTTAAGCTATAAATTTTTTATTCTATGGGAATTTTTGTAGGTCATTCTAATCTTAACACCAGAAATATTTTGGACTGAAAAGTGTGGGTAGTCATATTATTTCAGTTTCTTTAGCACTTTGCTCTTGCTTAATTATCTAATGTTGCTCTTCTTACCCTTGAGAGAGCACAGCATACTACATTAACTTAAACACTCTAACTAGAGAAAAAAAACTGAGTAATGAATCTATCATTCTATATATTTATCAAGAAACATTACAGTGGGTCAGAACATACTTCTGAGACATTTTGTTTACTGTTGATAGAAGTTGTTGTTCATTTAACTCCCACTTTGAATTCTCTCACCTTGGTGATCTCCAATTTGAACAGTAACAGGTTCCTTTTATGTTGCTGCTTGTTATAAAGATAGATGGTTCCTGACAGTAACTTGTACAGATTTGTGGCATGTTTGAAAATAACATAGCATTTTCTAGAAAAGGGATGTCTTCTGGATGCACTATTGATTTTTTTCCCTCCCACCATTGTGTTTTTTACCAAGTTTACTGCCAGATTCGTTATCAATCTTATCAGGGATGGAGGAGAAATCCAGTATTCCTCTGGAAATATTATTTGTGTTGTCACTTTCAGAAAATGCAAAGGAAAAAGAGGTTCTATAACTTCATATAATCTTTCAGACAGAGTTACAATGCTAGAATTGTAGAACAACAATATGTTATAGCTGTAAGACAATCACTTGCTAATCTTAACATTGATTAATAATCTTAACTATTAAAAGAAAGACACAAAATTGATATCACTAAATTGACAGCATAAATTAATAATTGTGACTTCAAGATTATGAATGATACATATTTAAGAACAATTAACGTACAGAACCCTTCCGTGTATTCTGTGTAAGAGTTAATATTAGATAGGATGATCCAGTATTTTAGCAAGTTTAGCTTCATCCACATTTGCTTTACACCTAAAATGCTAAGGTCTAATAGGAGCTTATCCAAATCTTACATTTTATAGTTGATGAAACTGACTAAAAAAGGGTAAATAACTTCTCTACAGTAATTTAGTGACAGAAGTGAGATAAGATCACATTTCTCCTAATAATTACTTACTAATTTGTAAAAATTCATTTATAAGTGAAAACCGATTTTTTTCATTCTTGGAACTTTTTAGAGCAGGTGTCTTTGGGAGTCTTCCCTATTTAATAACACATGTTTTAGTGAAAAATTAAAAACAATAACATTTAATTCAAAGCAGTAAAAGATGAGTTTGTAACTAGGTTTTGTCAGTTTGCATGTTGATGTAAGTATCTAATTTGATAAAATCTTGTGTATACTGATAAAAAAACCCCACAGATGCCAATCTAGGCTGAATGTTACTCTTTTTAAAATTTCAAAATTTTAAGGGGGTACAAACGTTTCTGTTACATGGATATCCTGTATAATGCTGAAGTCAGGACTTTCAGTGTGCCTGTCACCAGGACAGTGTTCATTGTGCCTGATAGGTAAATTTTGATTTTCTCTCCCTTCCCCCCATCTTCTCCATTCTTAGTTTCCAATGTTCTTTATGTCTCTTTGTGCCCATGTGTACCCATCATTTAGATTCCATCTATTAGTGAGAACATGTGGTGTTTGTTTGTCCATATTTATACCCAAAGCTCATGTATCCCAAAGAAAATAGTCTTTGACTCTTCATTTCTCTTCCCTATCCCTGGAAAAGTTTGTCACATTTCTTCAGGCATATAAGAGCTGCCAACTATTTAATGATTTTATTCAAGGAACTAGGAGTGAATCCTAAGATGGACAATTTATAATACACAGACATAAAAAGCATGATTTAAAGGAATCTTTTATAGTGCTATTCAGTTATTTATATTATGGATATTGATAATTTAATAAGTACCTTATATTTTGGCTGTGAATTCAAGCAGTGTTTGGAATCATTTTCTGTCTTTATGTGAATATCTGTGCATATGTGTGTTTTTATATCGAATCTATTATCTGTGGTAAGCACAAATAACATATATACAAAAAGTAAAATACATATTTTTAAAACTACAAGTATATAGCTCAGTGAATTTTCACAAAGTGAACATGCCCATTTCACCACTACCCTGATCGGAATAAAGCAATATCAACCTTGAAACCCTTCTCATGCACCCTACCAATCTTCACTCATCTCCCCCCAAGCCCAGCATGAACTCTTCTCCTGACTTCTGTCATCATGAATTAGTTCTTTCTGTTTTTGACCTTTATATGAATGGAGTCATATAGTAGACACTCTTTTATAGATGATCTTGTTCCTTTAATATTGTATTTGTGAGAATCTATCCATATTGTTGCAAGCAATTATAGCTTGTTCACTCTCGTTGTGTAGTATTCTGTGGTATGAATATACTATAATGTATTTATCTGTTCTGTTGTTGATGGCCATATGTTGTTTAGCTATATAAATAGGGCTGCTCTGAACCTCTTGCTCATATCTTTTGGTGCACAAATGCACACACACACACACACATAGACGCATATATATATGCATTTCTGTTGGGTAAATACCTAGGAGTGAAGTTATTGGGTCATAAGGTATATATGTGTATGATCATGATTGCTGGATAATATGGTAAGAGTATTTAAAAATTTTTTATAATAACATAATATTTTTAATTGAAAAATTATAATTGCGTATATTTATATATTACAGTGTGATATTGATAGATCGATATAATGTGGAATGATTAAATCAGACTAATTAACATACCATCACCTTGCTTACCTACCTACTTTTTTTGGTGAGACATTTGAAATTTAGTCTTTTAGTTATTTTGAAATATATATTTGTATTGACTTTAGTCTCTCTGTTGTTCAATAAATCTCAAAACATATTCCTCCTATCTATCTGAAACTTTGTACCTTTTGATCAACGTCTCCCCTTTTCTCCTTCCTCATTCTGCCACTTGCCCTAGCCTCTGTTAACCGTTGTTCTACTTTGTACTTCCATGAGTTCAGCCTTTTTAGTTATCAGTGAGATCATGCAGTATTTTTCTTTCTTTGCCTGGCTTATTTCATTTAGCATAATGTCCTCCAGGTTCATTCATGTTGGCACATTTGAGAGTTTGTTTAATTTTGTAAGACACTGCCAGATTATTTGCCATAGTGGCTGTACCATTTTGCATTCCCACAAGCAATGAATCAGAAATCCAGCAACATTTAGTGTTGTCAGTGTTTTGGATTTTGGCCATTTTAGTAGATATGTGGTAATATCTCATTGTTTTAATTTATAAAAAGGTAATGATAATATGATGTTGAGCATCTTTTCATATGCTCATTTGCCATCTGTATTCTCTTTGGTGAGGTTTCTATCCAGGTCTTTTGCTCATTTTTAAATCAGATTGTTCATTTTTTTCTTGTCAAATTTTAAGACATCTTTGTGTATTTCAGATAAAAAGTCCTTTATCAGATGTGTCTTTTGCAAATATTTTCTCCTAGTTTGTAGCTTATCTTTTCATTCTTTTTTCAGAGTTTTTCACAGAGAGTTTTGATTTTAATGAAGTCAGCTTATCAATTATTTCTTTCATAGATTGTATCTTCGGTGTCGTATCTAAAAAATCATCACCATCACCAAGGCCATTTAGATTTTTTTATATGTTAACTTCTAGGAGACTTATAGTTTTGCATTTTACATTTAGGTCTGTGATCTATTTTGAGTTAATTTTAAAAAAAGGTATAAGTTCTGTATCTGAATCCTTTTTTTTTCTTTTCATGTGTGGATATCCAGTTGTTCTAGCATCATTTGTTGAAAAGACTATCTTTTATCCATTTTATTGCTTTTGCTCCTTTTTTAAAGATCAGTTGATTATATTTATGTGCATTTATTCCTAGGCTTTTTGTTACATTAAGCTGCTTGTCTATATTTTTGCCAGTATCACAGTGTTTTAGTTACGGGACTTTATAATAAATCTTGAAGATGGATAGTGTCCATCTTTGGAGACTTTGTTCTTCTCCTTTGATATTGCATTGGATTTTCTGGATCTTTTGCTTCTCCATATAAATTTTAGAAAAAATTTATTTGTATCTACAAAATAACCTTCTGGGATTTTGATTCAGATTGTGTTCAATCTATAGATCAAACTGGAAAGAACTGATATTTTGACAATATTGAGTCCATGAATGTGGATATCTCTCTACTTAGTTCTTTTATTTCTTTCTCAGAGTTTTATAGTTTTCCTCATATAGATCTTTAAATATAAAAATAATAAAATATGACATATTTTGTTTGTTTTATAAATATTTTATTTTTGGATTCTAATTTAAATGACATTGTGTTTTTAATTTCAAATTCCAAATTTTTAATTGTTGATATATAGGAAAGTGGTTGGCTTTTGTATATTAACCTTATTTCCTGCAAACTTACTATAACTCCTTATTAGTTCCAGGAGTTTTTTGTTGATTATTTCAGATTTTATACATAGACAATCATGTTATCTGTGAAAAAGAGATAGTTTTGATTCTTCCTTCCCAATCTATACACCTTTTATGATCAGGTATTGATTTTGTTGTTTTTGTTGAGGATTTTTTGCATCTCTTTTCATAAGAGATATATTGGTCTATAGTTTTCTTTTCTTGTGATGTCTTTGTCTGATTTTTGTATCAGGGTGATGTTGGCCTCATAGGATAAATTAGCATGCATTCAATTTACTTCTATCTTTTGGAAGAGATTGCAGAGAATTTATATAATTTATTTCTTAAATGTTTGGCAGAATTCAGTAGTGAACTCATCTGGGCCTGCTGCTCTTTTATTATTAATTATTATTATTAATTACTTAATTATTGATTCAATTTATTTAAAATATATAGGTCTATTCAGATTGTGTTTTGGTATATCAGTTTTGGCAGATAGTGTCTTCCAAGGAATTGGTCCATTTTATCTACATTATCAAATTTGTGGGCTTAGAGTTGTTCATAGTATTCCATTATTCTTTTTAATAGCCATGGGATCTGTAGTGATATCCTCTTTTTTGTTTCCGACATTGATAATTTATGTCTTTTCTTCTTTTTTACTTGGTTAGCCTGGCTAGGAGATTATCAATTTTATGTTAATAGGTTTTTTCAAAGAACTACCTTTTGGTTTCATTGATTTTTCTGTATTAAGTTTCTCTTTTCAATTTCATTGATTTCTGCTCTAATTTTTATTATTTTTGTTTATTTGCTTACTTTAGCATCATACAAATTTTGAGACATAGTATTTTGATTTTCATTTAGTTCAAAATAATTTAGAATTATTTTGAGCTTTTTTCTTTGGCTCATGTGTTATTTACAAATGTGTTGTTTAATATCCAAGCATTTTGAGATTTTATGGCTATCTTTCCTATATTGATTTTGTGTTTAATTCCATAGTGGTCTGAGAACAGAAATTATATTGTTTCTGTTTTTTGAAACTTGTTAAAGCAAGTTTACTGGCCTGTTATGTGGTCTTTCTTTGTGACTGTTCCATGTGAGCTTGAGAAGGATATGTATTCTGCTGTTGTTGGATGAAGTAATCTATAGATGTCAGTTATATCAAGTTAATCGATGGTGCTATGTCCTTAGTGATTTTCTGCCTGCTGGATCTGTCCATTTCTAGTAGAGGTGTGTTGAAGTCTCAAGCTATAATAGTGGATTTATCTATTTTTTCTTGCAGTTCTCAGTTTTTACATCAAGTGTTTTGATGCAGTGTTGTTAGGTAATACACATTAAGGATTGTTAATGTCTTATTGGAGAATTACCTCCCATATCATTATGTAATGCCTCTCTTTATTCCTGATAATTTTCCTTGCTTTGAACTCTGCTCTGATTAAAATTAACATAGCTACTCCAGTTTTCTTTTGATTAGTGTTAGCATAGTATTTCTTTTTCCATTCCTTTACTTTTACAGTAGATTTATTATAGACAACATGTAGTTAAGTTTTATTTTTGATCTCCTATTTCTATCTTTTAATTGGTAAATTTAGACCATTGAAATCAAAGTGATTGTTGATATAGTTGGATTAATGTTCACCATATTTGTTAATTCTTTTATTAATTACCCTCAATTTTTGTTTCTATTTTGTCTCCCACTCTTTTCCTGTCTTTTGTGTTCTTAATTGAGCATTTTCTATGATTCTGTTTTCTCTTTTCTTAGCATATAAATTATACTTCTTTTAAAATATTTTTAATGTGGTCTTAGAGTTTGTGATATACATTTACAGCTTTTCAAGTCAGCTGTCATATAATGCTTAATGCCTAATTCCTTCCTCCCATCTCTTGCATCATTGGTGTCATTTATTTCACTTATATATAAGCTATAATTGCTGAATTATTATTGCTATTATTCTGAAGAAACTGTTATCTGTTAGATCATTTAAGAATAAGAAATGTAAAGTTTTTTATTTTATATTCACTTGTTCCTTCTCTAATAGTCTTCCTTTTAAATACAGATATGAGTTTCTTACCTATATCATTTGTATTCTCTCTGAATAACTTCTTTTAACATTTCTTGCAAAGCAGGTCTACTGGCAACAAATTTCCTTATTTATCCTATGTGAGAAAGTCTTTAGTCCTCTTTAACTGTTGAAGGATAATATTGCAATGTACATAATTCTATATTGGTGATTGTTTTTCTCTCAACACTTTGAATATTTAATTCCACTCTCTTCTTGCTTGCATGGTTTCTAAGGAGAAGTTGGATGTGATTCTTTCTTTGCTCCTCTATAGCTAAGGTATTTTTTTCTTCTGGCTTCTTTTAAGATTTTTTATTTGTCTTTGATTTTCTGCAGTTTGAATATCATATGCCTAAGTGTAGTTTCTTTTTTTTTGAAGGAGGGAGGGGCATTTATCATGCTCGGTATTCTCTGAGCTTCCTGAATCTGTGATTTGGTGTCTGATATTAATTTGGGAAAATTCTCAGTCATTATTATCTCAAATATTTCTTTCCCTCTTTCCCTCCCTCCCTTCCTTCCCTCTCTGGTATTCCCATTATTCATATGTTATAACTTTTATAGTTGTCCCACAGTTTTTGATATTCTGTTTCTTTTTTTTTTTTCAGTCTTTGTTTCCCTTTGCTTTTCAGTTTTGAAAGTTTCCATTGACATATCTTTAAGC
Organism: Microcebus murinus; assembly: GCF_040939455.1. Classification (NCBI taxonomy): domain Eukaryota; kingdom Metazoa; phylum Chordata; class Mammalia; order Primates; family Cheirogaleidae; genus Microcebus; species Microcebus murinus. The sequence goes on along the minus strand of NC_134131.1, from coordinate 10,552,880 downwards.
TCAGAGAATCTTTCCTCAGCTATGTCTGGTCTATTAATGAGCTCTTGAAAGACATTTGAATGAAACACACAGATAAGACAAAGCCTATACAACTTCGTGTGAACCCTAAATCCAGCTGTGCCCAGAGCTCCAGTTCAGCCCTTGACTTCTTACTTATATAAAGTTATTTTTCTTTGCTCAAGCTAATTTGATGTTGCTTGTGCACTTAAGTTAAAGAATCATGACTAATACACAAGTAAACCCCATATCTGCTTCCAAATGATATCTTGTATAGTACCCCTAAAGCAGGTGTCCTCAAACTATGGCCTGTGGGCCACATATGGGCCACCTAGCACATTTATCCGGCCCTCTGGGTGTTTTTGCCACCACTGCCTGTCCTGCTTAGCAGCCGACTTGTCCCGGGCCCACAGTGCATGCTCTCCAATGGTCTGAGGGACAGTGAACTGGCTCCCTGTTTAAAAAGTTTTAGGACCCCTGCTCTAAAGTATAAAACAGATAAATGTGGATCTGCTTCTGAATAGAGCAGAAATAGAAGCCCTCAAATCTCACCATGTGGCTCTTCCTAGACACGACAGTTAATTTTTTATGATCAGATTAAGGGATATCCAGAGAGCTCATAAAATATTATTTCTGGGTATGTCTCTGAGGGTGATTGATCCAGACTACCACAGAGAAGTTGGACTACTACTCCACGATGGAGATATAGAGGAGTGTGTCTGAAATACAGGAGATCCTGTAGAGCATCTCTTACTAGTACCATACCCTATAATTAAGGTCAATGGAAAATTACAACAACTCAATCCAGGCAGGACTACAAATGGCACAGGACCCTCAGGAATAAAGGTTTGGGTCACCCTACCAAGTAAAGAACCATGACCAGCTAAGATGCTTGCTGAAGGCAAAGGGAACACAAACTGGGTAGTAGAAGAGATAGTTATAAATACCAGCTACAATCATGTGACGAATTACAGAAACTAGGACTATAATTGTCATGAGTATTTCCTTCCTATTTTCATTATGAACACATTCATGTGTATACATGCGTATGTTAAACAAATGCCTTTGTTTTATTCCTTGTCTTCCTTATCATATAGTAATTAAGAATTATTAATTTTATGTCATAGTATTTAAGTTATGGGATAGCACGAAGAGAACAAACATTTCTCAAGGACTTTACTAGTACACAAGATAGTTATATCATGTTAGGTGGAATTATAATATTGTTGTATTTATTTGAAGATTAATTATGGTTTAAGGAGATGCTTATGGGTGCGAAGTTGATGAGGGGTGGATTTGTGGTGGTTAATTTTATGTGTCAACTTGACTGGGCCACTGGATACCCAGATATCTGATTAAACATTATTTCTGAATGGTCTGTGAGGGTGTTTCTGGAAGAGATTAGTATTTGCATCTGTAGATTGAATATAAATGATCAACCTCACCTATGTGGATGGGCATCGTCTAATCCATTGAGGGTCCAGATAAAACAAAAAAGTGGAGGAAAGACAAATTTGCTGTGACTTCTGGAGCAGGGACTTCCATCTTTCTCCTGCCCTTGGACTTCAGAGCTTTATGTTCTTAGACTTTCAGACTCTCAAATTTACTCCGCCCCCACTTGCAGATTCTCAGAATGAATTACATCACCAGCTTTCGTGGTTCTCCAGCTTGCAGGCAGCATATCATGGGACTTTTCAGCCTCTACAATTGCATGAGCAAATTCCCATAATAATCTCCTCTTATATTTCTATAAATATCCTATTGATCTTTTTCTCTAGAGAACCCTGACTAATACACCAGTCCTCTCTTAGACCTGCTTGGAGTCTTTGCGGACCAACCCCAAAGTTTTAGGCAATGTAGTTTAAAAACCAGTTGTAATAGATCCTTTGTGGCCTATGACAGAACTCCTTATTCTACCTGATTTCAGCTGTACTTGTGATGGGGAGTTACTTAAAGTGGGTCAAAATGAACACCTTGCTGTGTCTCTGCTTTTCTGTCCCTGGGCTTTTTTTCAAGTCACTACTTGCTTAGCAAAAACATAGGCAGTCTGAAACTTGAGGGAAGTTAATGCCTTGGGGAGCAACCCTCTACAGGAAGGGGTGGATAAGTGTCTTGGCCTTCCATACTGTGGAGGCACATTTATTAGGTTCATGGTGTATGATTCCAGAGGGTCCCCAGTGGGATTGGGCCCTACGTTCCCACAGCAATAATCAGATCAATGCTGCATTTTTCTTTTTCTCCTTCCCTGCCTCATCTTCCTGCTTTCTTGCTCCCATTCCTTGTGATTACTTCTAAACTAAACCTAAACTAAAATATTAGTGTTATGAAGTATATAACTAGGAGTTAGGACATACAGTTTTGATTCTCAGCTCTGCAAATTATGATACAGGCCTAATTGCTTCCTTTCTCTTGGCCTTAGATGTGCCATTTGTAAAATAAGGATTGAATTGGCTGTTTACTGAGTTCTTTCTAGCTCTGACTTTCATATAACTCTATATATTTTTTCAGAAACTGAATACTTACACATGAAACTTAAATGATGATGATGGTCATTTGAATAGTAAGGCCCTTGAAGTTTTTCCCTCTATTCCACGTATCTTTTTTTGTTCTTTTCCATAAGTATTCAGATGATCTGCCTCCACCTTGATTGGTCTTTATAGATGTAGACACAGAAGAACAACCACAAGTACTCAGCCTGAGCAGACTGTACACAGTTATTTTGACAGGAAAGAAGCTCTCAAAGACCACTGACATTCAGAGCCTCATGTTTATGTAGGACATAAAGATTGAGAGTGAAAACAAGTATAGGCTGAATATGATCAACTTCTGGATGACTAAATGCAACATAATAGCCTTAGTACTTTAGAGCTGGAGCCAAAAATACTTAACACAAAGTGACTTCCATTTCATATTGATTTTAAAAAATGAAACGTTACACCTGGGGATCCAGCTATAGATTTCAATCTACTTTTCCTTGTAATTTGAGACAAATTGAAATCTATGATAATGAACATAATCAGGAAGGGAAAATCTATTCTTTTCTTCTTTTAGGAACTAGAAATGATCAATTTGAAACTTCATTGTTTCCTTTTTTTATATAGTAGTGGCTTCCAGTGGGGACATAATACAATGATTGTATTGATTCCTGTTGGGGAGAAGAACAGAGAGAAGCAATGCTTTGAAAAGGAAGCAGGAGGGGTGAGGAGGGTATGGTAGGGAGGACATTCTGCATACTACTGCCAGGTGAGGGAGGTTCCCCCATGCTCACCAATGGCTTCCTTCAGCAGGGCTGGTCTTACAGGAGAAGAGGGTAGGTAGCCACCTACAAATGTGATTTAAGGGGTTCATGCTGGGTCTATGATTTTCAATATTCTTTCTCTGTTTAGTCCTTGATGTGTGAAATTTCTTTGAGGTCAAAACTTTTCCTTTAAGATTAAAAAAAAACTCTGATGGAATGTTAAGGTATAGAATAGAACCCTTAGTTGGGAGTCAGGAGACAGAATGCTTGCCTCTGTCCTGCAGAGATTTAGTTTTGTGAACTCAGTTAGGTCCTTAACCTTTCTGTGGCTTTGGTCTCCATGTCTTTATTTTTATTTATTTTTTATTTCAGCATATTATGGGGATACAAATGTTAAGGTTACGTATATTGCCCATGCCCCCCCTCCCCCTCGAGTCAGAGCTTCTAGCGTGACCATCCCCCAAACGGTGCATATCTCACTCATTATGTTTGTGTATACCCATCCCCTCCTCCCCCCTCCCACCTGCCCGACACCCGATAAATGTTTTTCCTATATGCCCACTTAGGTGTTGATCTGTTAATACCAATTTGCTGGTGAGTACAGTTGGTGCTTGTTTTTCCATTCTTGAGATACTTCACTTAGTAGAATGTGTTCCAGCTCTATCCAGGAATATACAAGAGGTGCTATATCACCATTGTTTCTTAGAGCTGAATAGTACTCCATGGTATACATATACCACATTTTATTAATCTACTCATGAATTGATGGGCACTTGGGTTGTTTCCACAGCTTTGCAATTGTGAACTGTGCTGCTATAAACATTCGAGTCCAGGTGTCTGTCTTTTTCATAAAGTGACTTTTGATCTTTTGGGTAGATGCCCAGTAGTGGAATTGCTGGATCAAATGGTAGATCTACTTGTATCACTTTAAGGTATCTCCATATTGCTTTCCACAGAGGTTGAACTAGTTTGCAGTCCCACCAGCAGTGTAGGAGTGTTCCTATCTCTCTGCATCCACACCAGCATTTATTGTGTGGAGACTTTTTGAAAAAGGCCATTGTCACTGGGGATAGGTGATACTTCATTGTGTTTTGATTTGCATTTCCCTGATGATAAGAGATGTTGAGCATTTTTTCATATGTTTGCTGACCATTATTCTGTCTTCTTTTGAAAAATTTCTGTTCATGTCCTTTGCCCATTTTTTGATAGGGTTGTTTGATTTTTACTTGCTGATTTTCCTGAGTTCTAAGTAAATTCTAGTTATCAGTCTTTTATCGGTTGTGCAGTTTGTGAAAATTTTCTCCCATGCCGTGGGTTGTCTGTTTGCTCTCTTGATGATTTCTTTGGCTGTGCAGAAGCTTTTTAATTTGATCATGTCCCATTTATTTATTTTTGTTGCTGCTGTGATTGCCTTTGGGGTCTTCTTTATAAATTCTTTGCCTAGGCCAATGTCTAGAAGAGTATTTCCAATGTTTTCCTCTAGAATTCCAATAGTTTCACACCTAAGGTTCAAGTCTGTTATCCAGCGTGAGTTGATTTTTGTGAGAGGTGAAAGGTGTGGGTCCTGTTTCAGTCTTCTACATGTGGCTATCCAGTTTTCCTAGCACCATTTATTGAATAAGGATTCTTTTCCCCAGTGTATGTTTTTGTCTGGTTTGTCGAAGATTAGTTGTCTATATGAGGATTGTTTTATATCTGGGTTCTCGGTTCTGTGCCACTGGTCAATGTTCCTGTTCTTATGCCAATCCCAAGCTGTTTTAATTAGTATAGCCTTGTATCCATGTCTTTAAAATTACTGGGTTCAGAAAAGGTGGTTTCTATCATCCTTTGCAGCTCTAAAATCTGGATTACTAATGAAAATATATGCTAATGTATAAATGACAGATATCGTATTCCTTCTTAGAGTGGATTGGATGAGAAGAGAAAAGTAGACAAAAAGAAGGAGGTAAGTATCAGGGCTGAGAGAATCTGAAAGTGATCAGGGGTTGGAGAAAGGGTGGACTGACTTGCTTCTTTACAATTTTACCTGTCTTGTGTGTTACCACCCCATCTGCAGCATTGTATAAAATGATGTGAAATACAGAAGTAGGCTTGTAATATTCTAATACTGATGGCTTTAATTGAAAGACAGACCTACTTTCTGATCCTGGCTCTGCCACTTATCAATTACTACAAGAAGTTAGTTAATAGTTTGAACCTCAGTTTATATATCTATAGAATGAGGATAATAATACCTCCAATATGGGTGTCATCAGATATCCTGAGAAGTGATGGAAGGAGGAAACAGTGACTAGGGAGGAAGATTAAAAGGTTTTACAAGCCATTATTTGTCCTCTGGATTACATCATATTTCTCTGCTACAGAAAATCATAGAGCTCTGCTATTTGCAGGGTATTAACTTGAAAGATAGAGGGAATCACCAGGCATGCCAATGCATTGGTAATTACACCAACAATTAAGCTGCTCAACTGCATTATTTCAAAAACAGCATTCAGTACTGGTATCTATAGAACTTGCAATATTTTCTAAAGGTAGTGTTGTATTATAGATCTCATCTGTATCACCGAAGATGGACTCATATCCAGGCACATGAAAAACAAAAGCATAGTTATTCAATTTATGAGCCTCAAGTAACTGAAACCATAATTTTGAAAATAATAGTCTGAATTCAAACCCATACTTACTATTAATGTTCATGATGTCAGAAAAGCTTAATATTTTCTCGTATTCTACCTGGTTTGTTAAATGTAAAGCTTCAACCAAAGGAAGAAGAAAACATTTCAGTATATGTCTTTAGTTGAGTATGGAAATTCATCATTCCACAATGTGTTCTTTGTATGCTGGAGATGAATTGATAATAAAACTCTTTATAATTATTGACGTCTTATTAAAAGACTCTTTAATTCTGCTTTATACCCATGAATCCCAGTCCTTCTAGTGATATGTGGCGTTAACCGACCGCCCCACAACCAAGAAAAGGTGGAAATTTATCTTAGCTTTGAGAGTGATGAATTTTGAAATTTTTAAAAATTCCAAAAGCAGTTTGGACCTAATATGTGTATCACTTAATTGAAAATACTGTGACTTTTCTGCTCTGGCTATTACAGAATCAACAGAATTTATCCCTTCTTTTATTTCTGCACAGTAGGAATAATATTCAAATTTCCTGCAGCTCATTCCTGCAGGATGAAGGATTGACATGCAAATTACATATGCGTGCTATAAAAAGTTAGTGTAGGAAAATATGCACGTTTCCAGTAATTTTCTCTGCCCTGTTTATCCATTCATAATGCATTTTAATGAAATAATGCAATACATACTTTTTAAGTATTACATGGTTCCTTATTAGAATCAGAAAGAAGAGCCATAAAATGCAACTGGCCACCCCTTTCTTTGTAGTTATAGTACATCTGCTGGTGATAATACTAAGCCTCTGTTGAAAAGATTTTTTTCTGTATGAGAAGAATAATACATACATATTTACTTGTTTTTGTGACACTGAATCCCATGTACTTACATGAAGAAGGGAAATAAAAACATCTAGCCTCATTCAAGAGATTTCTGATGAGCACAATAAGGACCCAGCTTGCAGTATCAATACATTATTTTGTTGAGACAAAATTTTATTTATCAGTAGAAGAAACAGCAGGCTGTTTGTTTCAATAGAAGACTACCCAGCTCTTATTTAATTAATTTGGAACCCCTTCATTTGCAGGGACAACAGTACTAGAGTGAATATACCATCAGGCAGCAATGAGATTTATTTCCTAAAACAGAGGAGCTTTGGAATGTACAGTAGATAGGGAGTTCCTGTCAGCAGAGAGCAAAAACAGCTGAGAGAGCTTACTAATGCAGGGCATACTATTTGACCTCTTATGATCATATACTATTTTCTAAAAGTTCAAAAATGAAACTGTGAGGAGGAAGAAACAGCATGGGAGGAGACAGAAGAAATGACTTGTTATCTAGAAACATCTTGAATTCTTTCTTCTTTGCAGCTTGTTGAATCCTTTGAAGGTTTTTCTGCATTGTGGCTAGGTTACTAGTCTGGTTGTGAGACAGACTCTGGTTATGAGCTCATCACAGGGTGACCATCTTGGTACGTGATACCCTCTGTGCATCATGAAGTTGTTACTAGATAAATCTTGACTAGACACCCCTGCTTTGGTAAAATAAATTAGTAAGAGATTAGTTTGTGTTTTGTTTTGGCTGATGTGAAAGAATTGGGACAGCTGGGAACTGCACATGTGATATTCATAAAATGTTGGCTTCCTTTTTTTAGAAGTAGCCAGCTCTTTGTGTTCTTTGTCTCAGGGCACTTGTCAGGCTTAAAGTAGAAGTTGCTTGAAAACAATCTTTTGATTTGCTTTTTGTGATAGTCTTTGAGGGAGTGGAAGCAGAAGTAAGAGAGAGATGAGAAAGTCTCTAAAGTAGGAATGGGGCAAACCATAGTAGGTCCCAAGTGTATCAGAGACTAGCACCCTAAACTTGGCAGCATGCCAGATGGCAAGGTGTCAGAAGAGAATGACTGGTGGTGTGTCTAGACTATAGTATTCATAGGTAAGTTGGTCAAGTGTGAACCTTTTTTCTAGGCTTACTTCCCCAGGATCTGCCCTCTGGCCTGGCCTGATTTTCACACTGGAATCTGCTGATATTTCTAGAGCATGAGGGAGGAGTGGAAATGCCCCTAATGGTTGAGCCTGAATCTCCTGCCATCTTGGGAGGATGGAGACTTGTATTAGCTTTCCAGTGCTGCTGAAACAGAGTACTACAAACTGGGTGGCTTAAAAACAGGAATTTGTGTTTTCGTAGTTCTAGAGGCCAGAAGATGAAGGTATCAGTAGGATTGGTTCCTAGGGCTGTGGAGAAGAACTTGTTCTGTGCCTCTTCTCTAGCTCCTGGCGGTTTGTTAGCCATCTTTGGCATTACTTGGTTTGTAGCCACATCACCCTGATCTCAGTTCTTAGCTTTGTCAACTATGTACACATAGTTATGTCATTTGCTGAGATGGAGAAGATTGTGGGAAGACAGATCTACAGGGCAGGAAAATCAGCATTCCTATTTTGTCCACGTTCAGACTGAAATGCCTATATACGCATAGATAAGGATGTCAAGCAGCTAATCGAATGATGAGTTTTGAGCTAAATTGAGAGATCAGGGCTAGAGTGTCATTGTCAGATTGTATTTTAGACTGAGGTCTAGATGAGATCATTTGGGAGAATATAGGGACAGAAAAGAAGACCAAAGATGAGCTTTGTTATACTCACACTTTAGTGATTGGAAAGAGGAGAGGGAACTAGCAAAAGTGATTGAGAAGGAAGGGCCAGTGAGGTGGAAGGCAAATGAGGAGAAACCAAGAAATGGGAATATTTTAAAAAGGAAGGAGTAGACAACCATGCCAAATGCTGTTGAGAGATCAAGAGAGGAAAAGATAGAGATGATCATTTGAGTTGGAAATATGGAAGACACCTTGTTAAGAGTGGTTTCAGTGGAATGGGTGGGGGAAATATAGTAGGGAAGAAGCCTGATTGTAGAGGATTGAAGGAGAACAGGTGGTGGAAAAGTAAAGATAGCCACTATAAACAATTTTTTCAAGAATTTTTGCTGGGAAGTAGAACAGAGAAATAATGGATGGGTAGAGGTAAATAGGGTTATACTATAGTGACAAAAACCAACTAAAATCATATAACAAAATTCATTTATTTCTTGATCACATTACATGTCAATAGCTAGACATCAGTTATGCCTTGCACCGTGAGTCTTCTCATTTCTGGACACAGGCTGACAGAGCTCCCCCAGTCTGGGACATATCCCGTTGATAGAAGAGGAAAGACACAAGAGACAGAGCTGTACAGTGGCTCAGATCTTCAGCTCGCACTTGCCATACTTGATGATGTTTGTCCACACTCCGTTAACCACATCGAGTTACATGGCCAAGCCCAATGTCAGCGGAGACATAATGGCTGGAGAAGTACACTCCTTCCGTAGAAGACACTCCACCTCATATGCTAATCTGTAGGAATGAAGAAATAGTGAATACTTAGAAACAGCAATGCCGACTACACCTGCCAACCACCACATATACACAGGTTTTTTTTCAGTGGGTGATATAGACCATGTTTATATGCTGTTGGAAATAATTCAGGAGAATTATTGTAGAAAAAAGTCTGTGAGAAGGTGAGGAGATTGCTTTTTTTAGGGGTAAGAATACTTTATTGTTAATAGGAGGAAAGGTATAGGTGGAGTACAAGAATTTAAAGGTTTGTAGGTTTGCCATGTTTTATATACTGTGACTTCTTGATTCTTCCTAAATTTTGGTTTCATTTTGGCTTCCCAATAACTTCTAAGATAAGGGTACCTAAGCAGTATATTTTCTGAAATTTTAATTCTTAAGAATCTTTTTTTGTTGCCTGTTGCCTTCAACAAAACACTTAGGGGGGTCTAGATTAATTTTTTAATCTCCAAATGTCTAGCAATATTGCTACATTGTTGTAGTATTTAGGCTATAGAGGCATTTGAGACTGATATCTCATTGTCTTTAGGACAGGCCCCATGCAGGTTATGGCAGCTCAGTGCATACTTATTGAACGAGTGCATGCATGAACCCCACCCCACCCATTACATTTTCCCAGACAACTCTTTAATGGCTTATTTTTAATTAGATCATTTTTTATCCCTGGGAGAGGAAAATCCAATTTCATTTGATGAATATACAATATGAAAGGAAAAGATAAATTTTATAAGCATATATTTTAAGAATGAAGTCTTTTAAAATGTAGATAGATGAGGCACAATTAAAAACTCTTACATGTGAGTTGTAACCTTCTTTCTTGTCTGAGAGCATATGAAGAAAAGTCACGTATCTATTAGGCTTTCAGGGTGAACACTGGATCTGCCTTCAATGTATATATTAAGAATATCAATCTTAGTAATAACTTCTACTTAGTAATAACTTCATATAGATGAACAAATATGAGGGGTTTCACCTACCTAGAGTTAAGAAATGAACTCATTTCCTTCTCATAAAAGATCCTTTCCTTCATAGCAATGGTATAAGGTCATAACTCAAGTAATTATTATTGAAGAATGAGAACACCTACTTAAAATGTCCTTGTATAGATGGTTTCCTTGCTCTCTTCACTGAGCAAAGCCTTTGGGATTGGAGAGATGTGTATGAATGCTCAAGTGTGTGGGCACTTGAATATACAATGGAATTTTTCAGTAAGCTTTGAACTGTTGAGTTGCCACTTGTCTCCTCTGAGAACCATGATTCTTAATTATGAGAAACCCATTTTGACAAAGATTGAGAGTGGCAGAGACTTAAGTGGAAAGTTAGCTGTCAGAATGTCATCTGTTCCCCATTTTTCTGAGTTTGGGAGAGTACTTGGGAACAAAGTTCCAATTTCATAGCTATCACTCTCTAGTAGAATAATTGGCAGTGATTAGGGAGGGAGGTTCATGGCATTTCTGCCCAATATTTTTTAAATTATTCCTAAAGAAAAAAAATCACTTGGTTCATTTTTGAAACTCAGATGTTGGTCTCAACTGATAAGAAGCTCAGAGACCTCTGGGAGACAGCAAGTCTTCTGCTGTAGTTCGGCCGTAGATAGTCCCACGTTTGGAAAATAGTTCTGCCGCTTACTAGCTGACTGATATTGGGATAGTTCTTTTACTTTGCTGAGGCTGGTTTTACACAATTATAAACAGGAATACTAATATTTTGTCTTAGTAACTAATCTATTACTCTTTTAATAAGTACTGAGTAGTTACTATATTCTTATCCCTGGGCTGTGGCTACTAAAAATGCAAATAATAATAGCTAACATTTGATGAGTGTTAGTCAAGTGTCAACCACTCTAAATACATCATCTCCTTTATTCTTCCTATCAAATTTATGAGAAAAATAGATACTATTATGCCCATTTTACAGTTAAGGAAGTTTCATTTAGAATCTAAGTAACTTGTCCAAGTTATGTAATCTAGGAAGCATGGAGCCCAAATTCAAACCAAGACAGGTTTCAGTTGAGACTTTATATTTTTAACCACTGTGCTATACTGCAAAGATACATTGTCTGCTTGCTAGTGTAGACATAGACAAGAAAGTGAGCAATTATAATAAAAGAACATGCAAAGTATCCAGAAATTGTAGAAGAACAAGAACTTAATTCCTTGCAATCAACTTAGTTTTGAAATCAAAGATCATGATGAATCTATAAAAGTTTTATCTGATCTGTTTGAATTTTTGCTGATATGAAAGCCAGTGACATACATATGCATACTGCAATTTGGAAACGTCAATATTTATCATTTAAATGTCAGCCCCTCTCTATAAAAATTCATGATGTCCTGGTAATATAGTACCAGAAATCTTACCAAATGTCTGTTACTAAGGAAATACTTAGCCCATGCCATCATTTACATTAAGAGCATGATTGGAGTACTTTAAAGATTCTGATTTTGTTAATGATTGATACTATTAAGTGTGCAATTCACAGAAAATATGCTAATACTATTTTTATTAATCAAATGCATATTTTAATGAAAACCAAAACATGATTTTTATGAGCACATTATGGGAGGATGTGATGTGTGAAATGTACTGTAAAGGCATAAGTTTCGTAAGTCATGAAACAAATAAAAAAGACTCATTTTTATTTTCAATGACTTGAAGTTTGAGTCAGATGCATATTGGAAAGTTTTGAGGTAGTAGCACCCCAGAAGCTTGAAGATTTGCATGCAATCCACCCTTTGTATATACTGTGTGCTATTAACCTGAAAGCAAAAATGGCTTCTGTAAAACATTGCCTTTGGTTAATTAGACAACTTCAAGCCTTTGAACATGAATCATTAACTGCTGATATTGCCCTAAGGACAAATATTTGTGATCTCCTGGGGCTGTTAGAGATAAAGATGGGAAAACAATGAGGGAAGGAAAGTGCTTATATCTCAGTTTTAGATTATCCAATTATTTCAAGTAGAGAAATATCATTAATAAGGTCACTTAGAATAAGTGGGAAAATAGGAAGAAAGCATCTCAGTTTCAGGCATGGAATTTTATGACAATTGTAGAAAAGTAGCTATCTATCATTTTAATAGTGGCAGGAGACAATGGGCTGCAAGCTCCCATATGTGAGGAAGATGTGACATGTACAGTAACATCGATCTTACTACAAACTAGGTAACCCAGTTTTCAAGCAAAGCCAGCCAGCCATTATTAAGGAATTCTGTGATGTTCTTGGCAGTGTGAGACAATGTAGATTGAAAAGGAAATTTCATTATATCTTTAAAGATTTAAATACTTGGCTCCTTAGTTCACTGAGTTTGAGCAGCCTAACTCTCAATTTGATTCGGTTTCTGTTGTTCCTTAGTTATTTATTGATGGTGACTTTCACATTTACCGTGTCACATCGAGAGACACTCCTCCACCCTCCCATGTATGCTTACTTCCATTTGTGCTGATTTTGTCAGTGATGCTGAATGTTTTATCCAGCAACCAGACTATGTGACAGATTTCCCAGGAACATTTGCGGGCTTATGGCTTTGAAGCTCTGGTGTCTGTCAGTATCGCTGCTTACATGGTGGGGAAAGTTTACTTCTTTATTCTGCAAAACTGCAAATTACCACACTGAGCGCCTGCTTCCCTCCGCTGCTATATAGCTCTTTTGTGACCTCTGCTCTTGGGAAACAAAAGGTTTAGAGGTGGTCGGTAAAAGCCAAGGTGTCGCCCATTCTGATGACATCAAGAGATTGCAGCACCCAGAGACTGTAGGCCAGGGGTCCTCAAACATTTTAAACAAGGGGCCAGTTCCCTGTCCCTCAGACCATTGGAAGGCCGGACTATAGTTAAAAAAAAAAAACTATGAACAAATTCCTATGCACAATGCACATATTTTATTCTGAAGTAAAAAAACAAACGGGCAAAAACACCCACATGTGGCCCTCGAGCTGTAGTTTGAGGAAGCCTGCTGTAGGCAGTGGCCCAGGAGAAATGGAGTGAGGAGGTAGAGGCAAAGAAAAATGGCTCTGAAATGTAAAGGACTACATTTAAGGATTGTAGGTATTATTATCTTTTTTTTTTTTTCTTGCCTTGACAGTTTAAACTTCCTGGGCTTTCTCTGAAATTATGCAAGGGATCAGGCTATATTTTTCCTTCTAACACATTTTTCTTCCCTTCCTTTCTTTCTCTGTACTCTTCTCACTATGCTTCTTACTCTGCCTCTAACGTTGGGTCGAGTAAGTGGTGGTTGGAAGGTCTGGGTGGATCTACCCCTTGCATCTCTTGCATGCCCCTGTCCCCTTCCAACCAGGAGGAAACTAATAGTGATCTTTCCGTCTGACATTTTCACATCATTCCTGTGTTTAGACCTTTCCACTGGAGTCAGAGCCAGTTTCTGCTCCTGCATCCTGGCCCTGTAAGTCTGCCTCTCCCACTGTCCTCTCCCTCACATCTCGCTTCCCTGTGGCCTCTCTCTTGCCTCCAGTGGGAGGTACTTTCTTTTTTCTTTTTGGTCTCTTTATGTGCTTCATCATAATAAAAATTGTGGTCCTTTTGCACTCCTTGGTGGCATTTCATGATAATCTTCAGACAATAAAAGAGAGAAACATTTCAAATGAAGCAACAGGGACTGTGTGCTCAGATTGCCTTTGCTGGCTATAAGCCAATTTTCACGGCTAATGGTCTTCTTTGTGCATGGGTGGTTATTAGATGTTTAATGACCATTGTTCTTAGAACTTTAGATGGTCTTGGATCTGGGTGAGCAGTTTGAAATCTGGCTGCATTAGCTAAGACCTCAGCGTGGGAAGGCATATTTCTACCTATTTCTAGATGAGAACCTAAGCAAGGTTTAGTTTTTGACTTGCATAGACCTTTTATGGGACAGGGGCATTGGATGGGGATGAGTGAGTGGGCCTTTTCTGTCAATAATTCTTGTAGAAAGACTGCTAGTTATGAATATAATAAGCACTTGGGTATAAATGGTTAAAAATAATGGTTAAAAATATAAATGGTTAAAAATCAGTCTTGTTTATAATTTTATTTATGGAGACATCATATAGCTCCTTGACCACAGATTTGGGGATTCTGTTTCTTTCCTTTTCCCTGAAACCTAGCAAAAGACTTGGTCAATAAAGGACACTCAATACGTGTGTGCTGAATGAATGAATGAATGGATGAGAAATGTAAACACAAGAAAGGAAATATACGGCAAGTAGAATGTAGGTACTCAGGCACTCCAATGAAGCCATCAGTCAGAGGCAAGAGGGGTGGTGGCATCTTTAGTAAAAACAGTGAATATATGGGTTATTTTGTTTTGATGACCTCAGTTTCCTCATCTGTAAAATAAAAGAGTCTGAATTAGATCAATATTTTTAAAACTTTAGCTTTAAGCATCATAATCACCTTGTTGAAGGTAGGTTTGGGAACCCACTCCCACAGAATCTGATATGTTGGATGTGGGGTAGAGATCAGGAGCCTGCATTTTTCACAAGTCCCACAGGTGATTCTGAGGAAGGTGGTCCATGAGCCACACTCTAAACCAGCCGGTTGTTAAGCTCCTTTAGAAATACTCCATTTACTTGCCCCGAGATTCTGACATCTGCTAAAGATCCCTGATGTCCTCCTAAAGTCATGATTTATGGTGCCACTCATGATCTCTCATTGTTCCCCATACATGCCCAGTAATGTGCAGTCTTTATTATCTGTGTTCAGCAGAGATTTTTATGTCCAGCCATCTCCATGAATTAATGGCTTGTCTATGGGTTGGCTGCCCTTGGGTCAAGTTCAAAAAGCTGTGGCTAGAGAGAGGCCAGAGTCGTGTGTACAGAAGATGGCTTTCCCTGCTCAAGGGAGTGCTTCCTTCAAAAGAGGCTTGTGAGTATGGCAAGCGTTGTGACTAACCCACCCACTTCAGTATTATCCAACTTGGCTCTCATGCTCATCTGTTAGAGGTGGCCTTACTCAAGCCACCGAGATTTTTCTGATGGAGCTAAAGCCACAGTGGATTCAGCCGCTCCCTGTTCGGGAAGGCACCTCAGCCTTCCAGATGCCATTCTTTCGGCTAACAAAACTGACTCTACATGGACGTCTGCTCATGCTACTGCTGAAAAATTGGTACCTGTTTTTACTTCATCCTGTACCTTCCTAAATTCTGTTCAGTGATGAAGATTCTTTAGGTGGATTGATGGACTGACTCTTGACTTGAGCTCAGGTATACATACCATGAGTAAAATGGCAGTTATTTTCCTTCTCTTTCATTTTTTCATTTGATTTTTACAGGACTGCATTTTATAGTTCTTTGGACAGAAAAAGTGAAGAGGTAATCCTATTAAATATATCTTCTGTGAGTGCACTGGCAATATTTTTTTAAATATGATAAATCTCTCCAATCAGCCTGACATTCCTCTCATTTCCTCCTTTGGTCACTCTTATTTCCCGGTTGGTAAAGAGTGTCTGTAGCATTCTACAACTGCTTCTGCCTTAACAGAGCCTCATGAAACATTTATTATTGTCCTTTGTCTCATACAAATATTGTAGTAAGAGTTTCATTTCTGAGATAAGTTTTGGGATCCAGGGTGGAAGGAGCTCAGTGCCTGGCACATAGTAGATACCCGTAAATGCTTTGGGATGGATGGATTAATGCCTGAGTGGGAGGTGTCAAGAAATGTGGGGTCTAGTTCCTGGCTAGGCTGCTTATGAGTTCTGTCTTCTCAGAGATCACACTCAGCCTTTCTGGGCCTCAGTTTCCTGATACGAAAATGAGGAGTTCAGTTTAGATGGTCTCTTTCTCTTAAAAATGCAACAATTCTGGTGTGTGTCTCTAAGCATAAAAGATACCCTGGACATTTGTGTTTGCATATTGAATGTTTGCCTTGCCTCTCAGGATACTTCCAGTTGCAGATTCAGAGTAACAGAATTTTAGACTCAAATGGCCTAAAGGACATTTATTCTCTCACATAACAGGGAGATGAGAGGCAGTGCAGGCTTTGTATTTCAGTGATTCAGCGCTCAAAGATGTCATAAGAACCCAGGAGCTTTCAGTCTCTCTGCTCTCTGATCTTCCTCATGAGTTTCATCTTTATGCTGGTTATCCTGGTGACTATATGTAAATTGAAGCATCACGTTTTTCACATCCAGTGAGAAAGAGGAAAAACTCTCCTAGCCAACTACACAATGTAATTCTTTCTTTTCAATCTATCTAAGGCAAGCAAAGACCTCTGCCCCTCCTTGGACCAGCTAAGTACCTAGGGGACTTGAATAGGGTCATTGGATTGGACCGATCCTCTCGAGTAGAATAGACATGGGTATCAACCACAATGTCTACTTAGCTTATTAATCATTTCTGTATTTTGTCTTGGGGTACCAATCACCATATTTATTGTACATTACTAAACCATTATGTATTTGGTCTTGCAGTGATGAATAGAAGGCAAAATCTACTTTGAGCCTTTATATATCTACTTATGCAGGAGGTGTTACATTTATGTCAGTAACTGTGACACACCAAGCCTCCAGTTTCACAATTTCAGGTTGGTTACTATATATTAATAGAAGGCACCTTTGATAGACTTCCGTCCATTCTTTTTCCCCCTAATTTGTTATTTATTTTAAATTGACAAAAATTGTATATATTTCTCATGTGCAACGTCAGTCCATTCTTGGCATCATGTAGAAAACCCAGAGGAAGTAAACAGCACAGTCCAGGAATTTATGTTTCACTGGAGAAGCAATAAGTAAATACCTGAAAAGGTATATTAGAATACAAGGAAAGTGCATGTCAAGTGACAAAGGAACTATAACAATAGATAACTGATCTCTAGACACCTACTGTGTACTAAGCATTGTGTTAGATGCTTTGTATATGTGAATACATTTAATCCATCTGCCTACTCTGTTTGGTAGAGTGTGATATTTCCATTTGAGGGAGTAGAAAACTGAGGCTGAAAGAGATTAAGTACTTTGCACCAAAGCACTCAGAGCTGGGATTTGATCCCAGAGCTCTCTCTTTCCAAAGCCTGTGCTCATTCTACTATGTGATGCTTTGGAGTAATAAGTGAAAGTAGAACCAGAGACTTCTAATCAATTAAACCTTTTTAACAAACTTATTTGGGGTGTCAGGCTAAAAGGGGGTGCAATTAAGAGGAGTAAAGTCACAGAACAAACAAAGGTGATTGTCACAGATTGGGTTTTCCAGAAGCAAATGCTCAAATGGAGTTTGAGGTGCAAGACATGTATTGGGCATCATCACCTGCAAAAGGGAAAAGCAAGAAAAACTGAGCAGAGGACGAAGTTGAACTGTGATGCAGGCCCAGCCAGCCTTGGCCAGCCTGGTGGGAAGCACTGGAGTAGGTACTGTATGCAGTGCCCTGCAGCTGGCTGAAGGGCAAGGCCATATAGCCCACTTTGCTTAGCCACTGGATATGGCTACTCCAGGCGTGACCTCTGTGTGCCTGCCCTCCACAGCTGCAGCAGGCCACACAGAAGCTGACAGCTGGGGGCTGTCTGCCGACTATACTCCCCGCAGCTGGGAAGCAAGGCCTAGCTTGAAGGGGATCTGGGCCATGCCTCTTTGTGTCTACCACAGTGATGCCAAGGGCACATTCTTCCCATATCCTAATCATGCCCATATCCTACTTTGTGTCCACCGGGTGTTACTAAAATTGGTGAATGGGGACCTATTGAATGAAATGGGTAAGGGCCTGGGAATGATAAGCCCACAGATGTCATTTCCATGCTTGCCAAAATGCTTACAGAAGGACATATTTCAGTCTGGCCTCATTTCTTTCAAACTAGGGTCTCATTTGCTTTCTCAAAGAAGCAATTTCACAAATGGGCCACACCGTATCGAAAGATAGGAGCCGTGGTTTTTTATCACAGCAGGGAGATTGGGTCAAACCAGGTCTCCAGATTTCATTGTTTTCCTGAAGTGGGTGGATTTCTAGGATTAGGCTCTGCTATGGTTATTACTAGACAGTTTACAGAAGGCTGCTTGAGATAAAAAGTTTACTCCTTCGTTTGGGGACCCTGGATGACTCCCTGACTCATCTGCAGAAGCCTTGGTTACCAAAGTGACCTGGAAATGTTTTCCCTTCCACACTGCCTGCCTACATTTTCATGTAACAATTAAGAGACATGATGAAATCTAAACTACATAAATGCACCCATAAAACAGGGCTGGAGAAGAAGTGCAGAGTTTCCTTTCTCGCTCAGATATAATACATAATAACATTCCAAGTTGTCTTGCAATAGTCAGACATGTCTGGGGTCCTTCCTGGATGTCTAAGATGCTGGGGTAACTTGAGTGGGAGGGCGAACCCAGTGCAAGTTAGCGGCGATGTCTGCAAGTAGGCAAAATGCGCCTATCAAAGACTACTCCCAAAGAGGTGTTGGAATTGGCAATGGAAGTTATTTTTTCCTTCCCTCCTTTCCTGCCCCAGAGTGTGTCCTTCTCCTTTATAGGCCCCATCAGGTGCCTGGGCTTGCCACGTGGGTGAGAGGCCTAGATACACCCCACCTGGGCCCCTAAGCATCAAGCCACATACCACCTCAGCCAGGGGAGGAGGGAAGCTGGCTTTTGGCAGGTTTCCACCCCAGCTCCATTGGAGTGATAATTGGAGGGGCTGCCATTAGGTACCTCTTAATTGCTTTCTTAAATGTGCCGACTTAAATTTATTTAGTTCCAGGGGTTCTCTGAGCAGTCATAACTATATTTCAAATAGCGATTTCTGTAAATTAGAATTACCATTTTTCTTCAGCCCTGAATTCCAATGAACCAATTATTCAAAACCAAATTTAATCAAGTGCATTTTTTCCCCTTAGGCAAGTGTGTTTCCCTGGGCCTGTAAAGAAACACAATATTGCCACCGGATTGGCCAAACAGAACTGATAGATGGGGCTGTCAGAATTTATTGCTAATTTGGCTGTTAAGCCTTGCAAAAACTTGACACAGAACTGGTGCCCTACATGATGATATTTAATGTCTGGTCTTGGGTTTAAACTTCAGTTTTCCCAAGTGTTGGTAAACACATGGCTTTGCTCTGGTTTTGCAGGTATCCTCAACCTGGTTAATATCCTTTGCTGGAGGACAATTTACAGTCGTGGCAATTGTGCTCTTAATACATTTTGGGTCTCTAAATATGACAAAAAGAATTTCTAATTTATCCCATATTCCAGTATTCTTACAACCTCCTGCCATCCTTTACCTTGGCCAGAATTGAACCTTTATGCTATAAAATAGGTTGTCAATGCCACAGTTAAAGGTGGTTACTTTAAATGCTTGTGTGCATGCATGTGTGCACACACATACACACGCATGCTACATAAGTCATAGCACATGGGACATAATGAGAACAAAGAGAGACTGCACTAAAACAATTGCCTGACCTCAAGCAATCCTCCTGCCTTGGCCTCCCAGAGTGCTAGGATTATAGGCATGAGCTGCTGTGCCTGGCCTTGAACCTGTCTTTTTTGTGAAGACTTTCCAGATATTCAAGGGAATTGAGCATTGTAATCTAAGACTTTGGTCCATATAGCCACGTCAGCACTGGAGGGGCCCCAAGCACAGTAATGCTGTGATTCTTGCAGATTCCTGATGATACCACCATGGTGGTTTCGGATAGGGTATGGGAGAATTCCCTGGATTACCAGGAAAAGTCTCTCACTCTCTTCCCTCACTATCTGTGCTGGGCCTCTGGAGTTAGGGGAGGAGTGACGTGGGCCTTCCCTTATGGCCACTGCAGCTGGGACTGTGCCGTGTCACATCTGAAGCCAGCCCAGTCTCACCCAAAGCTTATGGAGACTCCTTCCTGGCTACCTCTGATGTTTATTCCAAGCCCAAGGCCTCCTTAGGCAGCAGGTGGTGAATCCTGCCAGGACTGGCTCCTTCCCTTCAGGGCAGCATATTTCCTTCTGGCCCAGGGTAGGTCTAGAAATCTTATTCAGCAATTAAGGCCTGGACTCAGGGGCTTCAGGCATCTGCTTAGTACTTTATTCTCCTGTGGCTGACCTGGTATCCAAGATGTAAAACAAAGTCCACCAAACACTTCCCTTTCCTTTCCCCAAAAGTAGGAAGACTCCCTGAGCCACACTGCCTCAGTTGGGGCAGGGGTGACGCAGGCACTGGCTTGGCTGCTGCCACTAGTGTGGCTGGGTCATGTGCACCCCAGGTCTGCTGACTCTGAAATGGCACAGTTGCAGGAATTGCCCAAGGACTGTATCCTTTGTGGCCTAGCTGCCTTAGGAATTTATTCCAGGCCCCCGGCTGCTTTATGTCAGCCAGCAGTGGAGCTAGCCAGAACTCAGGTTTCAGGGTGGAGGATTTTCCCCTGGCCAGGCTGGTCTAAGTGCTTCCTCCACGGGTGGCGGCAGTATTCTACCCTGTGCTGCGCTGCCCTGTGACAGGGTGGCACTGAATTCCAGTGCAAAGTCCCACAATCACTTCACTCTTCCACCCCTGGCCACACAGATTCTCTCTCCACTAGGTGCACTGGTGCGGCACTGCTGGGAGAGGGGGAGGGGTGGCATAGGCGATGCAAGAGTGTCTTTTCTGCCCTCTTTGCCTCTTTCTTTGATATGGTGTCAAAACGAGGTACTGCGATCACTCATCTGATTTTGGGTTCTTCTGGTGGTGCTTCCTTGCATGGATAGTTGTTGAATTTGGTGTTCGTGGGGAGGGACAATTGCTGGAGGTTTCTGTTTGGCCCTCTTGCTCTGCCTCTCTTTCTTCTATGACTTTAGATGTGTTGGCTGCTTTATATCAAATCAAATATTGGTAGAATCCACAGTTATCTAACTCATCTCCCCAACTACTTCTTTTGTCCTTTGGTTTTCCCTTAAATTACCTGAGGATGGATTGCAGAGTAGTATAGATTTATTTTAATTTCTTTCTTTTTTTTTAAAATTTAAACTGACCCAAATAGGTCATCTACACATTTTGGACTTTGCTTGTTTCTGTTTCTGATTCTGGTTTTGGGGCACCTATCATTGCCTACAGTGATGTCTAAGAGCAGCTCTCTAGGGACATTTGACAAGTCATAGCTGAAGCAAGGTAATAGTTGTGTTTAGTAGAATGTTTCTGGCCACATTAGAACTCAGACTCAAGAAAAACAGGTAATAGCTGACCCTCAATCAAACAGAAGCATTTGAAAATTTGTGAGTTCTTGGGAGTGTATGGTACTAAATATATTGTGTAATTTTATTCAGGTTTAGCCTGTCAGCTCTTCAGGTTTGATTATTAATGAGGAGGCTACGAACTTTGAAGAGTGATAAAGCACTCCCTGTTCTCTGATAAATGATATGTGAAATCACATGAAGTATAAAGACAAAGCAAAAAGAAAAGGAAAGTAATCTAGAAAAATTTCAAGTTCAGTCCACAGAAATGTTTAGTGTGAATCTTTTTAATTTCTCAGAGATTTTGCTCTCTTCCATAGAACAATGCATAATATAAATGTAAACTTATCCAATGACTATGATATTTATAACTAAAATGGCATTACTGAGAACTTTCGACCTCAACTCAATGATTAACAATAAGCAGGTATCCATCTTTTATTCATATGTTTATTTAACTAATCAATAATTTTAAAAAATGATATGAAACTCAGCACCTCTATTCCACTATGAGCAAGAGAACTTCTATCATTGGTCCACTTTCAGCTTCAATGTTGCTAGCTGGCTCCTCCTTCCTTCCAGCAGTGTTGGTGCCCCTGACATGTGATCCCAAAGGCATCCTGCACTTCTCTTATTATAGCATTTTTATGGTTTGGATAAGGTTTGTTTGGCTCACCAATCTCATATTGAAATATGATCACTAAGGTTGGAAGTGGGGCCTGGTGGGAGGTATTTGGGTCATAGGAGTGGATCTCTTATGAATGGCTAGGTGCCATTCTCACAGGAGTGAATGAGTTCTCCCTCTTAGTTCTGATGAGAACTGGTTGTTTAAAAGAGCCAGGCATGTCCCTGCCCTCTCTCTCGCTTCATGTCTCACCATGTGATCTCTGCACATGCCAACTACCCTTCACCTTTTACCATGAGTAGAAGCAGCCTGAAGCCAGCCTCTCCAGAAGCAGATGCTGGCACCATGCTTCTTGTACAGCCTACAGAACCATGAGCCAAATAAGCTTCCTCTCTCTCTTTTTTTAAAAGAAATTACCCAGCCTTAGGTATTCCTTTATAGCAACACAAATGGACAAAGATGAGCACTTAACACATTCTGTTGTAATTGTTTATTTCTCAGAGCTTTTGGTGTTTTCCTTGGGACAGTTCTTCATTGTGTTAAATTATCCCCTGTGTTGCTCACTAAATGTCAGTAGATTAGATTTTCCCAGTCATTTGACAACCAAAGCTGCCACCATACATTTTCAAATGCCTTTTATGGCTGAGTATTTTTCTTAGTTGAGAACTAATGGAAGACTATAAATTCCAAGAAGGCAGGCATCATACATATCTTGCTTGATACTGTTTTCTTATACCTAACAAGCTGCCTAGAACACAAGCATTCCTCAATAAAACAACATTTTATTGAATAAGTAAAGCTGGCTGGCTCTTGGTGATGTGGAGAGAGGGAAGATAGCAAAACTGTTTGAAGTGCTAGTGAAGTGAGAGGAACTGAGAATGCTAGATGATGCCTTCCACCAACAAGTCTGGTGCTAGTTGTGTTTCTATAGATCTTTTCTCAGTTGATAACGTGGTAGAGGAGGGGGAGGGCTGGAAAATAATAAAGTGAATCCTACATGCTCCACCTAATTAGAATAGAGGGGGAGGCTTCTGGGTCTATATTTATTTCCCCACTGATTTAATTTTCTCTAACTTTTAGGAATTTAGAGATGAAATTTATAAAATAGAGAAACATGAAGTTATTTTTAGGTATCATACTAAAATTTTAGTATAGAGAGATATTTGTCCCACTTTGAAGAAAGTAACATCTCTCTATGAGTCTTTGAAAAGCAGACACAAAGTCTGATGGCTTCTGCAGCCACTCATCTGTGCCTGGAGTCAGAACTATTCATGTAGGATTGTGTCTGGACTTTAGACTTCAATTTCCTTCTTTGTGAGATAAATGAAAAACCAGTAAACCCCAAAGACTTTGGCATTTTAAGGCCACTGTAATAATATTTGAGAAGGCATATTTTAGGAGGTTCCTGTGAGCTGTATGTCTTGGTTTCTTGGCCGCCTGATACTCTAAAGACTGAGAAACTAGTTTCAGGAAGTGTCTGATGCACACACACAGTTTATCATGACCAAGGGATGGAACCGAAGAAGCAAAATTAACCACTGGAGTTAATACAGTTGCTAAATATGAGACTTGGCTAAGAGCTTCCTGGTTGACAGGACAAAAATGGAAACTCTAAATATTAAAAGATTCTGTTTTTTAACCAGTTTCCTTCTGGTGGCAGGAAAGATATACATGTTTTTTCAACCCAAGTGATAAAGATTTTACTGTTACAATATTTTAGAAGTTAAGGAAATAGTAGAAACCCTGTCTGTAACAGTACAGTCATGCCTTATTCAGAACTTAACTGTTCACAGTGGTTTTAGTGACCCAAGAACAACCCTTAAGTCAGCTGCCTTCATGGCTCAGACTTTTTCTCTCCCCATCTACTTTTATTCCCTTACTGAGTTGATTGACATTTCTCTATGTATATCTTGCATTCCAATTCCCCAAGAGAGGGGAATTGATTGGAATAGTTGATCACTATTCAATATGGAACATTCTTATAGGGCACAGTTATCAGTCCAAGTCATCCTACAGGTCGCTTCCTAGCATACATCAGTTCAACCACATGTGGCTAACTTGCCTTGTGCAAATGAAAAAAGCATGTAATAATTTTCTCAAAAGATAGCAGCGTAATCAATAGGAATTCTGAGGTTTCACAACCATTTGGTACATTTTCCTTGTCAGAAAGGAAGAAGCCAGTGTTGACCTTCTCCTCTATTCCCTACCTTAGACACACCATTCCTTGGAAATGGTAAAAGTATGGTGCACAATTGTTCCATTTCATCCATCTTATTCAGGGCGCCAGGTGAGTGAATGTTTAGCCTTTTCTATAATAGTTCCAGGTTCCTGGGATTTGTTCTCAAGTAGCAATACTAAAAAGTAGAATAGGTGAGAGAATCTGAATAAGCCATTACATTATTTTTTTGCCTATGATGACTTGATAAGTATCAGTGAGAGAAGCAATAGGTCTACAGAATCTAGAAATCCACTTCATGGTATAATCTCAAGTTAACTTTTTTGTATATAACTAAATTCTTGTCATTCCTGGCATTTTTTCAGTCTCCCAAAGTAGACTTTTTTTTTTTTTTTTTTTTTAATATAGACATACTAGATAACTTGTGGCTCCACTTCTCATTACTGTTTGCTTCATTCACCTTCTTATTTTAATGCCAGGGCAAGCAAGAGTGAAATATCTAGAGTGAAACATTTAGCAAAGACCTCATTTTCACTTGTTCAGCTTCCTACTATGTTTTTAGTTCCTCCTTACTCTTTTTTAGTCAAAAAAAAAATGCAAACCATCTCAAAGTTACTTTGATTTCTCCCACTTGTATTATTTCCTTCTTTCATCATTATTTCTGACCTGAATTTATTTAACTGGATTTATTTACTCTTTTAATTTTATTAACCAATTTTGATATCTTTCCTTCTTCATATATAATTATTTCCCCTTCTATTTATACTATTGCTCATTCAATAATAACACCTTCACAAAAGAAATAAAACTTTTCCTGGAATCAACTTTAAAAATAAGGTTCCGAAATGGACTCCTATATGAGGGTTGAGTAGTACAATTAATGAACAATTGATGGTGAGTTTTATAGCAAAACTAATATAGTTTAGCCTTTGTTAACACTCAGTATTCCTCGGCAGGAAGTTAGGAGTCATATGTTAGACTACCTGGAGTGGAAGTATGAGAATTCCATTTTTTACCTTGCTATTCTTTGTCTTGCATTTCCTTCCTATGACAGATTTGTTTCCGTATTTGTCCTTTTGTTGTTCTTGTTAAGAATAGTTTCTCATCTCGGTAAATGTCAAGTCAAATAGTGTGACAAGACTTGCTGAATTATTGAGTCAACTCTTGACCACCAATGGCATTGTCAACCATGGCTATTGAATTAATGAGGAAAATTAAAACTCATTTTTTAGAGGTCAAGAGAGGCTCACTTTTGGGATTTGACAAAAGATGATTGATGACCAGTTTTCTACCCTTCATTTTGACATTTTTGATATTGAAAACCACCTGCAGCAGAACACCATGTAAGATCAATGACCAGTGTCAGAAAGAAAGAAACAATGTCAGAATGTTGGGATTTGATAACCAGCATCTTAGAAGAAGCTGGGTGTTAGATGATCTGTGTTGGAATCCTAGTTGTGTAATTAGCTGTTTGAGACCTTGAACATAGAGATGAACTTCCTAAAGCCTTCCTTTTTTTTTTAACCTGTTAAAGTTAGGTAGTAATCTTGCTTTATTTTAATAATCAAATAACATGATAAATGTGAAAGTTTGGGATCTGTAAAGTACCTTGTAAATCCATTATATATGACTATTAACTTTTTTTTTTTTTTTTTTTTTGCTTAAAATTTTCTCTACAAACATTATTCTTGATAAAATTTTCCTTAAAATAGCTAGCTAAGAGCTTCCTGGTTGACAGGACAAAAATGTAAACTGAATATTAAAAGATGTTTACAGGAACTCAGTCAATGCTACATTGGGCCTGGTAAGGGATATTTCAGAGGAGATAGGATACTTCCAAACAAAAGGCAGGACCATTTTTCTTTGAACAAAAAAGATTCCTTATGCCAGAAAGATTGGCCAGAATTCTGAATAGATGTACATATACCCAAGTAATATGGCTATATTAGTTATCTCTTGCTACCTAACAAATCACCCCCCACAGCTTAGCAGCTTAAACAACAAATGTTTAGTAAATGTTTGTGTCAGGAATTCTGCTTAGTTGGGTAGTTCTAGCTGAGGGTCTCTCCTGAGGTTGTAGTCCAGATGTCAGCTTGGGTGACAGTCATCTAAAAACTTGAGAGTGGCTGTTGTTAGGAGGTCTCATCTCCCCACTGGCTATTTTCTAGAGGGTTCAGTTTTCACCATATGGGCCTCTCCATAGGGTTGCTTGAATGTTTTTGCAAAATTGCAGCTGGAATCCCTGAGTGAGTGATCCAAGAGAAAGAGGAAGGCAGAAGCCACAGTGCCTTTTATGACTTAGTTTCTGAAGTCACATGCTGCTGCTTCCACTAGGGTTGCCAGATACAATACAAAATACCCGGTTAAATTTGAATTTCAGGTAAACAACAATAATTTTTTTTAGTATGTCTCTTGAAATATTTGGGATAAAAATATTCATTGTTTACCTGAAATTCAGATTTAACTGGGTATCCTATATTTTTATTTGTTAAATCTGGCACCTTAATTTCTTCTTTGTTAGAGACTAGTGATTAAGTCCAGCCTACATGCCAGAGTAGGGGAATTAAGTTCCATCTCATGGATCAAGAAGTATCAAGGAATTTGGGTCATATTTTTAAACCACCACAGTGGCATAGTGGAAAGAATGTGGACTTTTAAGTCTGATGGACACTGGTTTCAAATTTTATCTCTTTTACTCATTAGCTGTATCACCTTAGGCAAGTCACCTCTCTTCTTAGAACCTCTGTTTCTTCATGTGTAAACTGGGAATAGTAATACTTTCCTGCCAAAGGGTTACACAAAAGCCATTCCCAACCTCCTTCTCCCTTGCTGGATCCAATCGTAGAGGCTAAAAAGTTTAATACTCATTCTCATCTTTCCTTGAAGCGAGGGATGCCGTGTACCCCTGTTCTGGTCCATAGAAGAGAATAGAAGTGTGCTGAGGTGAATAGAAGTGTGCTGAAGCTTTCCTTCTGAAGGAAAGTTTGCACCTTTTTTATAAAAAGGGACAGTTGGCACCAGCATCTGATTGGCAGAGTTTAGGTCACATCCCAGTGCCTTAGCACGAGGTTAAGAAAAAGAGTAACTAGCATTTTCAGCCTTCTACAGGGGAAGAAATCTTTAACTCCTTCCTATACACATGGGTAAGTAGTATCCCATCCTTCAAAAGAGGCTCAGATGCTGAATAGTCAAAATATGTAATTAATGTTGATTACAAGCTCCTAATAAATGATGTGGTACATATCAACTGCTAAACAACTGGTTGCTAAACTAGTTCAACCTCTGTGGAAAGCAATATGGAGATACCTTAACGCGATACAAGTGAATCTACCATTTGATCCAGCAATCCCATTGCTGGGCATCTACCCAAATGATCCAATGACACTCTACAAAAAAGACACCTGCACTCGAATGTTTATAGCAGCACAATTCATAATCTCAAGGCTGTGGAAACAGCCCAAGTGCCCATCGATCCAAGAATGGATTAATAAAATGTGGTATATGTATACCATGGAGTACTATTCAGCTCTAAGAAACAATGGTGATATAGCACATCTTATATTTTCCTGGTTAGAGCTGGAACCCATACTACTAAGTGAAGTATCCCAAGAATGGAAAAACAAGCACCAGATATATTCTCCAGCAAACTGGTATTAACTGAGTAGCACCTAAGTGGACACATAGGTGCTACAGTAATAGGGTATTGGGGAGGTGGGAGGGGGAGGGGGGCGGGTATATACATACATAATGAGTGAGATGTGCACCATCTGGGGGATGGTCATGATGGAGACTCAGACTTTTGGGGGGAGGGGGGGAAATGGGCATTTATTGAAACCTTAAAATCTGTACCCCCATAATATGCCAAAATAAAAAAAAAAAAAGATGAAAAAAAAAAAAACAAAACAACTGGTTGCCACCTATATGCAGTTGATATGAAAATTTTAGAGCAGTTGTTGTTTTCTTTTATATGAGAAAGAAGGAAAAGAAAGCATTTCCTTCCCAAATCAAGGTGCCTGCAGTTATTGTGAGATTGTTTTTTGTTAAAATGGAGTCTCCATGGGATTCTCCTGCATAGATAGAACTACATAGAACTACATGTGCACTTTGCCATGCCCGGCTCACCTGCAGAATTATTGATTCCCATCTACATCTTTTCTCCCTTTGTAGCTAGCAGTGGTGCTAAAATTTGAGTTTAAAATGCAGAGAAACTTACAGGCAGAGCAAAGCCACAGCCAACCACAAAAAAGCTTACTCAAGTGTGGTTAATGTTTCCCAAGTGACTAC
Source organism: Microcebus murinus (assembly GCF_040939455.1). Taxonomy (NCBI): domain Eukaryota; kingdom Metazoa; phylum Chordata; class Mammalia; order Primates; family Cheirogaleidae; genus Microcebus; species Microcebus murinus. The sequence continues at coordinate 10,524,457 of NC_134131.1, read as the reverse complement.
AATTCTTGAAGGATCGTGCTATTATCAGACACTCTTTATCCTGACCCCTGAATTCTATGTATAGTGTAATTGCTCCCCAGCAGGGGAAAATACAGGGTGCCTATAAGTTTGGAAGTACAGGCAAATGAATTTAATGTTGTTGAGGACTACTTCAATATATAAATGAAATTTATGTTTCCAGACTTTATGGACATCCTGTAGTTAAATGTCAGACAATGTAAAGAGAAGGTAATAACAGTTAAGATGTAGAGATAATTAATGCCTGAAGAAAAAGGAATTCTCTTTGAACAGCATACTGGGGTGATGTGCATTTCTGCCAAATTATCCAATATGTATAGTTTGCATTGACCACAGACATGAAGTCAAGGTGGAGCCAGTATAACATAGTGGTTATACGTTGGTTAACCTGTGGTTAACCTGTGGCCTCTGTAGTTCCCATTCTGGCTATATGATTTTGGGCAAGTTACTTATCTCATAGGGCCTTGATTTCCTTATCTGTAAAATGGGGCTTATAATAGTACCTATCTCAAAGGGATTTTCTTTACATAAGATCAAATAAATTAAATTTTCCATATAGTAAGAGCTCGAGAACTATTAGTGATAATTATTCAGGAGTGACTGAAATATAAAAATGGGTAAGAAGTATTTCCAGTTGAGGAAAAGTCTGTCTTTGAACAGCTAATCAAAAAGAGCCCGTGGCTTCTACATATTCAGGTGTTATATGTTACACAAGTGAGGAATCTAACTGGTTTGTCTTTTATGAAGCACTGGCAGATCATCATCAGATTGTACTCCACAGCTTGTATATTGTAAGCCATTAGAGGTCTAGTGATGACGTGAACTACATTAGAAAACCTGGTTTTGAGTCATCTCAGCTAGTGGCAAATAAACCACCCAAAGTCAGTGGCTCATAATAATAGGCATTTATTTCTGACTTATACATATCTGGGTTAGCTGGGCTTGGCTGGGCTTCAAGTCTGTGCCATGCATTTTTCCTTGGATCAGTTACTACTTACAGGAGACATGCTCTTCTTAGGGAAAAAGACAGGAGCACAAGAGGACAAACCTAACTGTGTAAGCACATTTCAAACATTGCCTGTATCCTGTCTGCTGACCTCCTATTGGCCAAATCTAGTCACATGGTAAAGTCCAAAGTCAAAGGGCAGGGAGATACACTCCACCCACTATGAGGCCACTGTGGCAAGGATATGGATGTACAACACAGCTCCAGAGAAATGGAGAATTGAAATCAATGACTAAATCTACCACAGAGTTGTAGCTCTGTTGGAGGTTTTGGCTGTGTATCCATGGGTAAATCACTGTACCTTTCTGTGCCTTAGTTTCTTTATTTGTAAGATGAGGAGGTTGAATTAGATCAACATTTGTCTGCTCTGGATATATATATCAGAATCAGCTGGGGGAAGCTTTTCAAAAGCACTAATGGCTCAGGCACCATCCAAGAACAATTTCATCAGATAGGTGTAAGGCTAAAGCATTGGTATGCTTACACAGCCTTCTAGATAGTTCTCAGTATAGCCAAGATTGTGGATGGCTGTGTTAGGTTGTTTCTAATATTCCAAAACTAGTTTAGGTTCTAATAGGACTTCTTGGTTGGCCATCAAGTCTTGTTCAAGATTGACATACTAATTAGTAGGGTAAAAAAGCTTGTGTCCTTCAATAATTGCTGAGTTTTCCCCCAAATAGCATCAACTATCTTGTTTTCTCTCCGTGCTTTTGTTCAAAGACATTCCTGCTTTCTCCCACCTGTCTTCTTCCTCCTCTTCTTTCCCACCTATTGCAGTTGCTGGGAAAGTTTTCTGAAATAAATGAGAGCTCTTCCTCCTCTTCTGTGTCATTTATCTTCCAGATTTTGTCTAAATTGTACTTCACATGCTCCTTTCCCCTTTTCACTTAGAACTAGTGTCACTCACTTTCCCGTCAAGGTTGACAGTGACGATTAGCAAACCCCCACATCGTGCTGCTCTTTTCTCACCTACCCCAGCAACAGCCTGTGGAAGAGGATCTACATTTCCATAAGAACAACTCTGAGACCCCTTGAAAAGGGCTGTGGAATGAAATGCAACATATTATCAGTGCATTTCAGAGACGCTGTGGAAGAGATACGTGCTTTGGGTAAGAGAGGGAACCAATGACTGATAGGTTCTCATTCACGGCAAGGACTCCATGAATATTATGGGAGATTTATCATAATTCACCATTATCTTATTTTATAATTATTTATTGGCTTCTTCTGGCAAGTTCCTTAATTTATATTTCTCACTAATGAGAATTATAATTTTGGGTATGTGAATGAAAGAAAAATTCACAGATACCTCTGAGGCCACTGAGAAATTAGTTTGATGAAAATTTTCTGTCCTGCCTTTTCCTCCTCTCCGTCATCTTTTACCATTGTAGTAGTTATTTAAAACTATTATATTTCATTGATTCTAAGGTGCATTTTCTTCACCAGAATTTTACTCCTCTGTAATAAGGATGTATATCATGGTTAATGATATCTTACAATTAACTGACAGAGCTTTTTTTCTTTCTTAGAGGCACATGCAATAGTGGTGCATCTTGTAATGGAAGCAATGTCCAGGCTTGTCAAGGCTTTGTGCTAAGTCTGTTGCAGACATTTTCTCATTTAATCCTCATAATAATCCATTGATTAATTAATCAGCACATTCACTCTTAAACATTTATTGGGCTAATACAGTTAATGATAATATTTAACATGTACTGAGCAGGTACCATGTAAGTCCTTTATATATACCCTATCTACTTAGCACTTAAGATGCCCCTGGGAGGCAGGTAGTGATATTATTTGCATTTCATAGGGCAGCAAAAGAGGCACTCTGGGATTGAAAAACTTGCCAAAGTTAGAGAGTTGGTAGGAGGCGAGGCAAGACTCAAAACCAGGTTGCTCTGCCTTCAAAGCCTGTGCTATTAACCACAACCCTACATTGCCTCAAATTATAATTAACCTTGGTGAAGTACTTAACCATTTACAATGGCTTTCGCAAACATCTAATTTAATCCTAGCCTAATAACCTGGCAGTGTAATTCTTTTATATATTTTGAATTGAAAAATGTAAAACACTGTTAAAATACATTCTTTAAAACCTGCCTAAAAAGGAATTAGCTAACCAAAGACACACCATGGAAAACTGAAAAGCTGGAACTGATTCACTTCGTTAGGACTGAGTAGAGAAAAGCTGGATACAGTTATTGCTAATTAGTATCCAAAGGACAATTGTGCATTTTATTATGGAAGAGCAAGCTATTGGAACATATCAGCCTTTGCTCTGATATCTAACTTTGTGTTTCCAACTCATTAAGGAAAATACCATCCAAACCAATAGGATTTTTAAAACAATGGGTAATAATAGTTTATAATATCGATCATTGGAGTTGCTAAATATGATAAATGTACTCAGGCCAATGATTCTTCCATATAACTTCAACTTTACAGGGAATGACCTGAAAATTTACAATATTAATATATTTGGGTTGAATCTATTGTCTTGTTATTTTAGTGATTTGTGGCCAAAATGTAATCCCCCCAAAAGGCCTATATCTGAATGAACAGGCGATTTATAGTTAAATTGATCACTCTCAAAGAATTCTATCCCTTTCATTTATTAAATAATCATTCATTATCTTAAAGCTGCAGAACACAGAGTCCTAGGATTTTAGAGATAGAAGGAGCCCTGGGAGGTTGAGTGTTTCCCATTTACACAGATAGAAGCATGATCTCTCTTAATAGCCATCACTATTTCACTGCATTTCTCCTTTGGTAAGTGCCTTCAATATCAATTTGTTCTTCTCCTGTGAGCCTTCATAGGAGGTAGTATAGCTTAGTGGTCGAGCAGTTTACTGCATAGGTGCCTGACCTGGGTTTGTTGGCTTTGGAAACTCCTATTTTCTGGGACCACCCCCTTCTGACAATGGTGAGGGCAATGTGATATCAAGTTTTGATGAAGGGCTAGGAATCTTGCCATTTTGAATACTAGGCATTCTTCTCGAACATGCCCACATTTTATGCAAGAGATGGATTACGCTTGGCCCTGGATGATTGCCTTTTAGTCAAAGATCTCCAGGATGAATGAACCACCTACCAACTAGTTAAAGGGTTAGTAACCAAGGTGAATAAAATGAATCTTCCCTTTATCCAGTCCTAAACTCTTCTTTCTTCTTCCTACTTCTTACTCTCTGTGGGACAAAAACATCCTCACAAGAAGCCTTGATAGCCCCAAAGACAAGCAGTGATTCCTTATCTCAATATTTATTAAAGTCCATTATAAAATATTTTTTCTTTTTAAAAATAACTCAACATTATTAGCCATGGAATTATGATAGGTTTAGGACTGGAATGTACCTCAGAGATTTTCCATTCCAATTCCCTTATTTTGCAAATGAAAGATTTTGTGACTGGAGTGATTAAATGCCTTACTCAACAACAGATAGCCTATAAGTGGCAGATGAAAGACTAGAACCCTGTGTCTTAGTCCATTTGCGGTACAGTAACAAATTGCCACAGGTAATTATAAAGAACAGAAATTTATTTCTTGCAGTTGTGGAGGCTGGGAAGGCACTGGTGTCTCCTGAGGACTGCCCTCTGCTTCTAGGATGCCGCCTTGAACACTGCATCCTCTGGAGGGAACTCTGTGTCCTCACATGGCAAAAGGTGGAAAAGCAAACTCCTTCCATGGAGCCCTTTTATGATGGCATGAATTTATTCATGAAGGCAGCACCGTCCTGCTCTAATACCGTCTCAAAGGCTCCACCTTCCAACACTGTTGCCTTGGGGATTGAATTTCCAACACATGAGTTTTGAAGGACACAAGGACACATTCAGACCAAAGCACTTGGTCTCCTGATTCCCAGCTTGACTCCCCCCCCCCCCAAATTCTTTCACTTAATATTAGAAACTTCTTGCAAGTGAGAACAATTTCCATAAAACACTTTTCTTGGGAAAACTAGCAAAAGATTATGACTAGGTTGCAAAAGAGAGATTTCCCTTTAAGACAAGGTTTCAGAAATGACCTTTGAGGGCATTTTCCATATTTCTGATTAGTGGGTGCAATAACCTTTAGCTGAAGAAAAGGGCACCCAAAGAGCAGAGTAATAATAGAGAAATTACTTTGGCAATTACTATTACAAGTACACCTTTGAAAATAGATGGAGAAATCAGTGATGGAAAGAGTCAGTATCACAACCTAAGATAAGAACAGAAATGTCAGTATCAGCCATCTAGGGCATTCTGTTGACTTCTCTGGTTGAAATATCATCAGTACCCAAAATCAGTGCCTTTTTCCACTGTAGTGAATGGTATTGTCTATGTAGCTAGGTGTTATTAAACCTAAAGAATTACTTGATATCTTTTAATTAATGTGAACTATAGCCTCATCTTCTCTAAAGTGAAATTAGTATAACCTAACCAGCTTACGTTATATGATAAACATAAGTTTAATTAACGATAACACTGAAAAAGCCCCTTTGGTTTTGAGTGATATGTTTGAGCTCTGTGGAGGCTTCCTCATAATGAGAATAGCTTTTAGATGCATTTCTTTAGATTATTTTATTTAAATGATGACTCCTGCTTCCTATTTCTCTGTAAGATATGGTGGAAGACAAAGCATATCTTACATGAGATGAGAAAATCTTTGGGTGCCTTTTATTTAACCTATTTAGCTTAGGACAGTTGAGTAAGAGCATTTACCAGATGTACCCAAGAGTGTGCCTTCAACACTTCCCAAAACACAGGCTTGGCTTTGCTTGTTGGTGGGCATGCCTCTCATAAAAAAAGCCTGTCTTAGCATATCAGAACTTTGATTGGATCCATTAAACCCTTTATTTGAGCAAGTGAAATTTGCTTTAGCTTCTTTTATCTCTCCTAAGTATGCAATGAGAAAAAAAGTTACCCTTTCTCTGACATTTGCTTTTCTAGATTTCCAAGTGCCTGTTTTTCTATTTTTTCCCCTAGATTAAGAATTTTGGTTTGTGGTGACATGGAGTGCTAGTCTTAAAAAGACATTCATGATTCTGCCTTCCATCAATTCATACTCCCCCTCAGGGCCATGATAGTTTCTTGCAATTACTCTTCTCTGTTTCCTCTTTGGAGGAGAATAGAGTAAGCCCAGCTATTATGGATAAGCTGAAAATAAATGAAGCCATCTTATGTTGAGATAATCCTTTCAACAAAGATCTCTGAGAATCTAGATAACATTCAGAGTTTTAATACATAGTCAGGGAGTCAAAATCTCTTGCTCTCCTGTGCTAGGCTATCCCTGGGATTTCTGGTGATATGAAGGTTTTATCCTTCATTCTACCATTGGCTCAGCTGCAGTGCCAGGTTAACACCATTTCTCAGCTCTGTTCCAGGGCTTTTCTAACTTTAAAGTAGTCGCCATCATTTTTGACATCTTAACTAGAGCTATTAACCACCTCCCCACCTCCAATTTAGAATAGGATTCTACCTGGACAAATGATTTAACAAATCATATGAAGCAAAATTATTTATACCTGTATAGTACCTTTTTAGATATAAAAGCACTTATTTATTTGTTAAAAATTAAGTGAAGATTTTGAGGAATATGCTTTTTCAAAACCTGAAGTGTTCTTCCTGAACCAGCTGTGAAGGCATAAGCCCATCTCTATCACTTTACTTAAAATATCACTGTTCCAGTTTTCCTCTCTGGAGAGAGGGCCAGAGATGTTTTAAGAATAATGAAGCCAGCATTAGATTCAGATAATTCCCTGGACAAAAAAAAAAAAAAAAAAAAATGCCCTGTGAACTCAAAATAGCATTAGTTATTCTATGGACTTTGTGTGTTGCTGTCCGTGTGTTTATGCATATGCATTTTTAGCTCTGTTTGCCCGGACATCCCTTCATAAAATTTAATTGTTTTCATTTTTATTTCTGTTAATCCCCCTTGAGCACATCAAAATCCTTGATTCATACTAAGGCTTTGAGATACTGAGAATGAGCTATGCTACTTGGTATAAGTGGGATTCCAGTTCAACCTAAGAAGTTCTGAAATTGCCTTAAGCTGCAATCAGAGCAAAGGAGCAAGTGTCAGAGTATTTCTGTCTATAATGGAAATAACTAGAGAAATGCAAAATATTTTTCTCTAGTCCCTTCTAACCAATTCTATTTTAGATGCCAAGGCAACTGTCAATTTAATACCAGGTTCCCTTTAAGTAGACTTTGACTTGCAATGAGTTTAACAGGCTTCAGGCTGTTAAATGACTGCTGTCTAATAACTCCCTCTTCCCTTTGTTTAAAAAATTAAAAATGGAAATCACATAGTCTAAAATTCCTGATTATTTTACCTTCTTAACCCCACTCCTCCAACTTACTGGGAACAATAGTACTTTCAGAAGAATGTCTTAATTTTGGTTTCCCTGGAAGAAAATCTTGAGGAAAGGAATTGAATGCAAGTAATTTATGTGGGAGGTGATCCCAGGAAACACCAGTCTAGACTTGGGGAAGTGAGAAAAGGAAGGAGCCAATAAAGGGTATGTGGATGAAGCACATTACCACTGGGGGTAACTGGAGCTTATTCTCCTTGGAGAACACTGAGAACTGGTGCAGAGCACACATATCCGTATTCTCACTTGAGGGGTGAGGAAGCCAGGGTATTTATATAGTGGCTCCAACAACTGCCATCAGATTTTGGTCAAGAAGTTTTGGTGGGAAGGTTGTGCAACTTACTAGCAATAGGTCTTCAATGATATCACTTACCTCCTCTGAATTTCATTTTCTTATATTCAAGGTGGAAACAAGGAATCTTGCTTTATAAGATTGTGGTAGGAAATTTCATGCACTGGTGCATTAAAGTGCTTTGTAAGTTACAAAGTTGCTGTACAAATGTTATTTATTATCAATCAAGGAGCTTGAAATCTTAGGAAGTTAAGACATAAACATAAGTAAACATGATAGTCTCCCCATATTCTCAGTTTCACTTTCTGCAGTTTCAGTTACCCACAGTCAGCCACAATCTGAAAATATTAAATGGAAAATTTCAGAAATAAACAGCTCATAAGATTTAAATTTTGTGCTGTTCTAAGTAGAATGGTGAAAATCTCACTCTGTCCCACCTGGGAGCTGAATCATCCCTTTGTGTAGCATATCCATCTATAAGATGCTGCACGCCCTTCAGTCACTCCGTAGTCATTGTCTCAGCGATCAGATTGACTGTCACGGTATGGCAGCACTTCTGTTCAAGTAACCCTTATTCTACCTAATTGTTCTATTTTATTATTAGTTATTGTTAATCTCTTACTGTGCCTAATTTAGAAATTGAACTTTATCATATGTATGTATGTATAGGAAAAAACATAGTATATATTGGGTTCGGTACTGTATGAAGTTTTAGGCATCCACTAGGAATGTATCCTCCAGAGATAAGCAGGACTACTGTAACTATCAAAGTCAGTGTGGATGGCGAGGGGCAAGATGGCGGACTAGCAGCAGCCTGCATGCGCTGCTCTCAAGGACAGGATCAAAAGTCGCAAGTGGATGCCCATCTGTGGACAGGCCTTCTTGGAAAGAGCATTGCAAAACACTGGAGAAGTGATGGGGGACATTTAGAGTGACAGAGAAGGTGACAGGGTGATTTATTCTGCAAAACTGGAAGGTACCTGGGGAAGGACAGGAGGAGAAAGCCCTGGGCTCCACAATCACCCTGCAGGCACTACGGCCTGAGCTGTGACAGGGACCCCAATACCACCACAGACCTCTAGAACGATCAGGGAACTGCTTGGAGTCTGTACAGCAACATTGCACCAGAAAGTGGGCACAGCAAGGACCTGGTGCTTACCTTCCTGGGTTACTGCAACTGACGCCATTGTGAGCTCTCAGGTACAGAGTGCCAGGTCTGAAAGGCTTTGTTCCAGCTGCCTCTGCATCACCCCCACTGGGCTGGGAAAGCAGTGGGCAGAGCAGACGCTCTCCCATACTGTGCCCTGCAACATGACTTGGGCATTATAATCTGCAGAAGTATGCCCGGCACATGAGAGAGGAAAGGCATTCCTAGTGCAAGAAATGGCACATGGAGATGAGTACAGACTGAGTGGGTTTTGCAAACAGTTAGCAGAGTGGTAGGGTAAGAGCACCAGATATATTCAGAGAAGGATGAAGAGCTAAGTGGGAAAGGTATCAGTGCCTGGGAGACCTTGAGGGCCAAGGTAAAGAGCTGAGCACACAATGAATGTTTTGAAGAAATGGGTGACTTGGTATCATTGCTCTCACTGGTTTGTACTGCTAAGTCTTCATCAACTCACATGTGGCCTCCTGAATCTAGAGGCACCATTGTCTTGCTCAGCTTGATTTTCTTCTCCTTTCTCTGTCCTGCATGCTCCTCTTCCCACTCTCCCACAGCAGATTCATGTCTTCTTTGCTAATGCTGAACTCCTCCCCTGGAGTCCCCTTTTCCTATTGCTTTCTTCTTAATCAAAGCTGGCCCAGTCAGCCATGCATTTTCCATAGCGATCTCCCCTCTGCCTGCCTTAGCACCTCAAACACTTTTAGTCTCTATACCCAACTTACCCATCTTCCACCAAGAGTAAGGTCTTTGAATGCAGAGAATGTATTTTCCATTTTAAAATTCCACACAATGCTGGATGCCCAGAGAGGGCTTAGCAAATACTTTGGCCGCTGAGACAGGTGGCTCCATCTTCCCAAGTGTTTCAGCTTGTGTTAGGTCAATCGTGTTTTTCTCTAATCCACCTAGTTATGGTTGGTGGAGTAAAATGACAGTCCTGTCTTGGCCCCTTCTTCAAGAGGATCTGGTGATTTTAACATCTTATGGCTTTGTAAAATGGGATCCATGAGGCTTCAGGTAGCAGTTTGGAAAGATCAATTTTTTCCTATGATATTTTGGAATAATTGTCTAGTATGCTATTAAATTTCACCTTGATTCACTTGCAGTTCTGAGCTAGAAGTCAAGATGCTCAATTTTAGTTCTGGCTTTTTTATTAATTAGCAAAGTGAATTTGGGCAAATCTTTCCCTCTCTCTACTAATTACGGCTGCCATTTACTTGATTAAGTGCTAGGTGCTTTGTTAAGTGATGTACCCTGATTATCTCATTTAATCCTCACATCACCCCTGTGAGGTGGTTACCATGACTAGTTAATCTGACTAGTTAATCTGACTATTTTCAGATTAACAAAATGAGGCTTCCTTCAGTTAAGTTACTTGCCTGGAGTCAGAGAACTAATAAGTGACAGAATCAGAACTTAAAACCAGGGTTGTCTGATTCCAAAGTCAAGCTTAACCATTATGCTTTACTGCCTCAGTTTTTCCAAGTCTCAGCATTTTCAGCCTTAGATCAAGAGGTGGGACCGGTATCTTTAGGATAGCTTCCAGGTTTATGACTGTGCTCTAAGATCTCATGTTACTTCAGGCATGAAATTAATATCTATAATTTGTAACCCTGCCATCATCACTCAGCTTCTAGCTAATGTTACTGTAATTTCTCTGAAGCAACTCTGTCAGCCTCACTCTTACTCTGCAGAGTGTGGGGCATGGTTGCTGACCTCTGTTACTCCTAACCGCCCCTAGGGTTGGCCTGTGACTCACGACTAAGCTGATCAGCTAGTTGTATCCCTGGGCCAGAGTGCTTGGTTCAAACTTGGTCAGGTGTTTACTTCAGGCCAATAACAATCAGGCTTAAGATTTTTGTTATGACTTTTGGGGGGAGAAACAAGTAGTCCCTTGCATTGAATTTGAACCTGGGAAGATGTAGACCCAGAGCTGGCAGCAGTCAGCCATGTTGCTACTTGTAGAACCTGGGACTAAACCAACACAGGGCAGAGCAGAGCCAAAAGAGGGAAGGACTGGTCCTAGTGACATTGTGATATCCCCTGAATCTGGCCTTGCCTGAAGCCAGACCTAAGGCTTGACTTTGCAGATAATTGAGCTAATGTTTTCCTTTTGGAAGGTTCAGTTTTTATTCTTTCCAAAAGATAAAAAGAGATCATAGTTCTCTCATTTTTTGGCACAAACCTACCAAAATATGATTGAACAAGCAATTTCTTCAGGATTCAGCCCAGCCAGAGAGCGTCAGGCTTTGAATCATCTCTAATTATTGCAGGAAATATATTATTACAGTGGATGGAAAGGTACCTAATTTCTCATGTGATAAAGTATCTGTTAAGTGGTATGATGAAACTTTATGACTCCCTTCTGCCAAAAGTCTTCCCGATCATTTGCTTGTCTCCAGAAGATGTTAATTGCTAATTGTCAATGTGCATTTCAGGAAAGTGAGCTGCTGCCTGCGATGCGTATTAGCTTTAAGTGGCAAGTCTTTTCTGTCCCCTTCATTTCTTTGCAATTACATTTGAACTTTGAAACCAAAAACCATGTTAGGTCGAGGCAATATGACTTGATTGAGTGAATTATCTCTGCCCCTTTACATGAATCATTGTATTTTGTTGAATCATAGAATTTTAGGTTTGGAAGAGACCTTTAGAGAATTGCTTCTCCAGCCCCCTAATTTAGTAGATGAGGGGGATGGCAACTAGACATTGGCACAGAGTCACATAGTTTTCAGCGGCTGTCAGGAACCAGAATCAAAGTCTCCTGACATCAGCAGAGGGTGATTTTCACTACACCACGCCACGTCTCCTGACTCTGCCCTGATATGTTACATGAATACAAACTAGAAAAGCCTGAGAGACATAATAAAAAAAATACAAGTCTGCCAGATGAGAATTTGCCTCACCGATAGCCTTTGCTCGTTCTTTTTCTTACCACCTCTAGTCTTCTCTGAGTCAGGCTGAGCAGGGCACAAATGCCTCCTGGGTAGCCAATCTAATCAGGAAACCTACTCAGAAGTTAATGTACAGTAAAAACGTAGGCATTTGTCTCCAGAAGTTAAGGAATTTGTGATGGGTCATGGTGCTTAGAACAGAAAAGAATTTTATATGTGATATAAGAAATCAGGATACTTCCTGATTGAAGATGATTTTTGAGTTTTCATTACAGTAGATTTTATCTGTGCCTCTGCCTGGCATGGATTAAACATTAGAACTCCAATCTGTGTCACTAACTACCCTTGAAAATAAAAAGATCCTAATTATTCACTATATTATGTAAGTTTATATATTTTTCTCTTTCAAATTTACTCTGTACACCAGGATTTCAACTCTGTAAGGTTTACTACTAATAAGGGAGAATATTAAATTTATTTTAGGATCACTGAGTCCATTGTAGACGAAAGTTGAGTGCTCAGCAAGACTGCAGCAATGTTATCTTAAGTTAATTCATCATTTAAGATTTCCCTTCCCCAAAAACTTAATTATCACACTGCTTTCAGTACCTTTTCAGACTAAGAAATCAGAGAAGGATCAGAAGGGAGACCAACAGGAGACTTAGAAGCTCAGATACTTCTTAGGATTTATAGGGACACACTTTTAAAGGTGGCTTCCACTTTAGTGACAGTAAATAACTGGCAGTGCCAACAACCACCCTGGGGTTGGTTAACCAAGGGCATAGCCTGTCATTCAGTCTCTTAGAGTGAGGAGGGACGGCTGCAGACATTACCCTTTGAAAATGGACATGTATAAGTGATGGCCCTCTTCCGTTGTCTCTGAAAACCTACATTGCAATTCATCAGTATAACATCAAAGACAAAATTTAGGCTCCTTGAAATTTTGAGCTTTTGATAGACAGGCTTAACAATAGAAAATGAGAGCCTCAGTTCAGAATTTGAAACATAGCTTAACAATTTATAAAGTAAACTTATATTTTGACACTAAAAGAAAACACATCGCAAATATCTGTTCAATTATTAATTATTGTTGGCAGTATTAAGGTCACAGGAAGAAGAAAGGTAACTTTGGAAGATATCAAAATAAGGCCCAGTATAATTTTTCATAAGATAAAATGACTGGGAGGTGATTGTACATTTTTCTTAAACAACTAAGCAAGTGATAATATTGATCTTGACAAACTGGACTTGTAACAAAGATGATCATGTTAGGACCCAGTTCTATTTTATGGAAAATCTGTTGGGAGCTTAGTGGATATCTTTTAGAAAATGTTAAATCCTTGTAAAAAAAAAACTCTTGTCAAGCAAGAAGGAAAACTCCTTGCAGTAAAGCATATTTTATGGACTTGAAATGTTAAAGGTGAATGGACAAGTTTACTGCCGATTTAGTGTCTTGTCTCTGCTGCTTTCTAAAGCTTCATGTAGTAAAGAAAAGAAGGGCCTATTAATAGGAGCTTCCCCCTTGGAGCCATGGGCAGGGGCTGAAAGAGAGCAGGGGACTGAGCAGGATGGCCTTTTAACACAGGTGGCAGGTGTTAGGAAGACATCTGTGTTAACAACAAGAAATGCCCTCCAGAGCCTGTTCACAAAACCAGTACCGCAAAACAAGCACCTCTGCAACAAAAGCCACCCAGGACAGTGAACGAATGCAGGAGAACCAGGTTGTAGGCCTCCAGTCACTTCTGACTGGCGGGCACAGTGCCAGTTCCCCCTGAGGACCCTCACATCCCCCAGGGCTTCTCAGGGCCCGCAGTCCTGCAAGACTAGATCACACCAGAGTTGGCCTTTTTTTTTGATGTCTGTGCAGTTATGTTGACTCATGTTTAAAGATTAATTAATGCAATCTTCAACAAAGCCTTATTGAACACCTATTGAATGGCATCCTATGGTTACCTAAAATAGTGTATAAACATGGGCCAACATAACTACATTCTTGCATTGATAAAATGTTAGACTGTAGGCCCTCAATCCAATTAGTTAATTATACTCAAACTAGTTATTATAAAACTCTTCATGTTAAAGATTAAATAATTATCAACCTCAACACTAGTGAAAAAAAAAGATTAAATAATTAATACTATCTTTAACAAGTACTTGTTGAACAGCTATTGGGTGGCATACTTATTGCCTCATACCCCAGGAAGACTACTTATTTATGCAGTAACAAAGAGGTGGTTGGCAGTGGCGGGAGCTCATACTGGGCCTCGAAGGCAACTGTAATAATGTGAAGTTTCACTCAGAGAGATGAGAAACTATTGGAGCATTTTGGGCTGAGGAAGTATGCGCTTGCTCAATCTTATATTTAATAGGGTCACTTCAGCTACTCTGTTGAGAATAGAGTGTAGGTTCCATGGGCAGGAGCAGGGAGATTAGCAAGGAGATGCTTGCAGTCAGCCAGGCAAGAGAGATTATGGTGATTTGATCCAGATGAGAACCAATCAGATTTCATGTATTTTTAAGACAGAGCCGACAGAATTTGTCAATAATTCAAGGCAGAGGTGATGGTGACATGGATTGGGTTTGTATTATTGGTGGTAGTGGAAGCAGTTGGATTCTGATTTTATACTGAAGACAGGGCCAACAGGACTTGCCAGTAGAACATATGAGTGGTATGAGGAAGAGACGAGTACGGGATGAGTCCAAGATTTGAGACTAAAAAAAAAAAAATAAAATGAAGGACAGAGTTGCTTTTAACTGATATAGGGAAGATTTTGGGTAGAGCATGTTTGTGGAAAAGATCAGGGGTGCAGTTTTGAACCTGTTAACCTTAAAATGCCTGCCAGACGTCAGGGTAGAGATGTTAAGTCAGCTGTTGCATATTCAGGAGAAAGGGCTGAACTGGAGGTAGAAATTTCAGAGTCATGAACATGCAGATGACAGTGAAAGCCCTGGAACTAGAGTGAGTGTGGATGGAGAAGAGGTGTGAGAACTGAGCCTTGGGACACTCTACTGGGAAGAGGTTGAACAGATAAGGAGAAACCAGCAAAGGGGCTAAGAAGGACTGTCTGTAAGGCAGGAGGAAAATCAACAGAGTGTGGAGTCACAGAAGCCATGGGAAGAAACTGTTTTCAGGAGGAAGGAGTGATTCACTGTGCCACATGCTGCTCACCATTCAAGTAAGATAAAGGCTTTAAAGCAACCATGCAATTTAGCAGCATGGAAGCCAATGGCATCTTTGTCAAGACCAGTTTCAGGGAAGTGGATTCAAAAGAGAGAATGGGAGGAGAAAAGTAGCAAGTTTTGCTGTAAAGAGCAACTGAAATAAGAAGTAGTAGTTAGAGGGAAAAGTGGGTCAAGATTGTTTTGTTTTGTTGAGGTGGAAGAAATTATAGCATACTTGAATGCTGACGAGGATAATTCAGTAGAGGGAAAATTTAATTATGCATAAAGGAGAGGGAACAATTGCTTGGGAAATATCCTAAAACAGGCAAGAGGGGATGAAATCTAGTGTACAATTGAGGGGAATGGATTTGGATAGGAGCAAGGAGCATTAGACCAGGAAGCAAATTGAGGAAACAGGAGGGAAGTCAGAGCATGTGGACACATATGCAGGTGGGTGGGTAGAAGTGGTGATAAGAACATATGGAATTTCTCTTCTGATTGTTTCTGTTTTTCCATTGAAATAAAGAGCAAGGTCATTCATCAGCCATGAGTGAGGAAATGGGGCAAGTTGTGGTTGAAGGAGGAGGAAGCATGAAATAATCCTATAGGAGATTGAGAGAGGGAATAGATTGGAAAATGCAGTAGAATTACTGGGTACCACTGTAGGCTTTTTGAGGTCGTGGTCATGAACTTAAAGGCAGAACATTTTCTAATGGTTGTAGTTTTCTTCCCCCTGCCATGTTCATCTACACAGATAAAAATTCATGGGTGGTAGAGAGTTGGATTTACTTCAGGTAAGGTTTGGTCAGAGAGTATGAAAACAAGAAGGGGCAAAGAGGTGCGGGTTCTACACATATCAAGGAAGTAATGATACATCAGGCATGTAAGCTGGGTAAAAAGGAAGTAAGGAAATGGGAGGTTTAAGGGATAGGAAAATGGCATTTGGACTAATAGAGTGTTTGTCTTGGTTGAGTATGAAGAATAATAGGAGTGAGCCAATGTGATAGGAGGTATTGGATCCACTTTCCAGAGTGGGATATTTGAAATTGAGAGTATGAAGGGTTGTCAGGAAGGATGAGATCCAGAGTATGACTGGGGTAATTGGCTGGGGCTCTGTGGTGGACAAGGTCTTTGGAAGACAGGAAGGCAGGCAAGGAATTAAGATATCATGCAATTGGAAGGATTATCTACTTGGATATTAAATAATCAGGAATTATGACAGGAGTAGTATTGCAGAACATGGCAGTGAATCAGGACCTAAGATCTGCAGGAATAATAAGGAGTGATATGGAGTCTGTAGAAGCCTGTAACCAGGAGAACTAGAAGTAAGTGGTAAAGCCAGATATTGGGGTTTTTTATGGGTGAGCAAATGAGAAAGGAATGAAACATAGGCCACCTCAGAACCCTATTCTTTCCCTAAGAAAGAACTTAACTACCGTACGTACCTTTTCTCCTCTGGGTGAGGGGAAGGAGCTGGGTTGGAACCAGACAGAGTTGACATTGCCCATGATTTTTGTCAATTGAGAACAATATCATGTGCTTATAATATTCCTGCATCTTAAGGTTGAGTAGACACACGATTGTAGAGATGCTAGAGAGAATGTGGCTCATTGGTGAAAGTTTTCATGTCTAGAATCAGAGAACCCTATATCCAATCTCCCCTTGCCCCGTGGACTGGGTGACATTGGGGAAATCATGAAACCTGTTTTTGTCCTCCATGTTCTCTTCTGCTGTGTAACAGAGTTAATAGTAGTATCTACTTGATCAAATAGTGATGCAGATTAAAGGAAATAATCTAAGTTAAGGATCTTGCATATAGGATGTATTCAATAAGCTTTAGCTATTGTGATTAATATTCAGATTGTGATGTTTATCTTTATTCAGCAAGATTTACTTTGCAAAGTACATTCATTTCCTAGATTGAGAACTGGTTGGTGGTGCCTCATAGGTACTATACTTGTCATTCAGGTAGGCGCCAGCAGGGGGAGCAAGGGTCTGTTAGATTTCCCTAACAAGCCTCCTCCCAAGGCTGGCCTCGCAGATTATCTCCATTCTAGAGCTGAGAGGAGACTGCTTGTGACCTTGAGCAAACCATTTAATCTTTTGAACCTTAGTTCTGTATATGTAAACTGAGATAACATTTCTCTTATCTAGCTGAGGGTTATATGAAGAATCAAATTACAAGTGTGAACTCTATGGTAAACCAAATTTATGTAAATACAAAAGCTCAGCATTACTATTATTCCTAGCACTAGCCTTTTATTCATTTTTAATGACGTTAGTGAATCTGACTAAACTGACATTTTTATAACTTATGTTCATAAAGTTTTTCCCTTGTCCTCTAATTAAACTTTTATGTAGATCTCAAGTAGATGCAGTCTCTGATAGCACCATTTGTAGCTAATACTTCTGGAAGGTAAGTTCCATAAGGACAGAGACCATATCTGTCTCATTGTTGCATCATACCTGGCATGTAACAGGTACTCAATACATATTTGTTAAATACATCAGTCAGTCAGTCAAGTGGCTGCTACTTGGAGGAAGCTATCTTTGCAGCCTCATTTCTGTCTGCTCCCTACCTTAAAATCCATTCTCCATAGTCACACCAGACTATTTGCATTTCTAAGAACCTGCTATTTACTTTTACACTTCTATATTTTGGCTGTACTGCTCTATCAACTGGAATTTTATTCCTGCATTTCCAAATGGCAAAATTCTACTTTTATTAAAAGACTAATCATAAAATAATCTCCTTTTTAAAACCTTCTCGTTGTGTCCACTAGAAATTGTTCACTGTCTGCTTTCCCTCTCCAAGGCGTTCTGCTGCTCATGTAGTTATGTTTGTATTGACCAGAATATCAAATTACAGTGGGAGATGTAGGTGTTTTCATTGTTACATGATGGGTCCTTTATGGGCAAAGACGAGTCTTACTTATAATTGTAGCTCCAGTGGCTAGCACAATACTTCAAAAGTTGAATATGCCCAAGAAATGTTGGTTAAGTATATAGGTTGCAAGCAGGCTTAGTGTTGACTATTTTACAGTCAGTATGTTTTAAATTTTTACAGTTATATCCCAGAGGATAATTACTATTATTATTATCTCAACTTTGCAGATGAGGTTAAGTTCTTGCCCAGGGTCTCAGTTAATAAGTGGCAGAGGCTGTATTTGACCCTATCTGTTTGACTCCAGAGCCCATAATCTTGAGAATTGAGCTACTAAAATGAAGGTTTTAAATACAGAAGTCTTGTCTTGAGCATCTCTCATCTTTCAAGATGCCAACCTTGCAGATCAGTTTTGTGAAAAATGGGATTTGCTGAAAATGTGCAGTGTAGAAGTCTGCGCCTACTTTTACACCAGTACAGTTATTGCTGCCTCTCAGTTTTATTTCTTTAAGCAAAATAAAGCTACTTTTTAAAAATCTCTTCTAGAAAGCTTAATTTCAACTCCCAGAGCTACTATGTTTCTAGGGAAAGGGGAGAAAAGAAACATTGCATAAGAGAAGAAGAATAGGATAATTAGAAAGAGTAAGTACGGATGTGCCTATTTCTATATTCATGTTTTGGTATGAAGTAGATCCTAGCAGGTCATAGAAGAGCCTGGCTTGATGTTTTCCTTGCCTTCCTGCAAAATTGCATCCTCTCTTCTTCTGAACTCCTGACATCGGAATCTAGATTGTACAAATTAGTATTTGACTTCATGGTATTTAGATGTTTAGGGGCTGCAAGATTTCCTAAAATTCTAAGATTTTAGAAAGTTAGAGCTAAGAGACACCTTAGACACCATCTGTCCAAGTGTCTCATTTTAAAGTGTAGAAATTGAGGACTGAGAAGGTAAATGACTTGCCTAAAGTCACACAGCATGTGAGTAGCAGCACCAGAATCAAAGGTCAGGTTTTTTCACTCTCAGACTAGGACTGGGGACCCTAGATCAAGCTACCTCTTGTCTTCTAAATTAGATTTTTAAAAATCTCTTCAAATATTCACTCCTGAATTCATCTAACAGACATTTGCAGAAGGTATGTACAGAATCTCCCCAGGCCTCTGTGTTTGTACAGATAATTCACTGAGCAAAAGTTTCCCAGAAAGAGCACCCCAGCAGAGGGATGGGCATTTGCAGTGGCACTATGCATAAAGGTATGGCCGAGAGCAGAATGTGCAAGGCAGGAAGACGTGAGAATGAGCCACCTGGAGGGAATGAGAGGCTTGGGCAGAGGTGGTCCATGAGGCTGAGGAGTATGAACAAGGGTCAAACTATGAGGGGTGTAATATGGCATACCTAGAATGATAGATTGCATCCTACAGAGAGTGGGAAATTACTGTAAGTTTTTGAGCAGGAGAATAACGTGATCAGAATTATTCCTTCTACTTTTCTTAAACTCCCACATACAGTCAAGTTGATGTTGGGTAGATAATAACATGAACTTTATTGACTTAAAAACAGAAACTAGATTTGGTGATAAGTTTGTAATCGAACATGAACTTTATCCTTCAGGAATTTCTGGGAGAAAAAGCATGTTTTATTTATTAAAATTCAGTGGCATTTTTGGACAATTACCATGGTTTATACATATGGTGGTTGCTGTAAAAGTTACAGACTTGAAAATAAAGGAGCAGCCCACTTATTCCATCTCTCTCACTATAATGCTACCCTCGAGGCATGCACATAGAAGAAGGAATGTAAAGGAGACATCATGAATTGTAGAGGATACTCAAAAGGAACTTCAGGGATTCATAGTATGCACTTAATGATCAGAGATTGAAGAGTTTGTGGATATTTCATACCCACCTTGGCCCTCATTTCTCCCTGGGTTGTTTCCTTATATACTGCTTATATCCTGTGTTTCTTTCTATGGATAGTGCCGTAAAATAACATTCTCCATTTGAAAAAAATATCTTTACAGTCACCTTTGATGATTCTAGTGTAAATTGAGATCTTTTTCTGGGTTTGCCATGCAGATGTTTATAAACTGACCTTTTGTCTTATCTGTCATACTTGTTAAATATGTTAAGTGTTGCAGAGAATATTGTGAAGCTAAGTTTTGTCAATGACATCAAGGCATTATAAATATGTCTTTATTTGGGGCCTTTTTCAATGATAAGAGATAAGGTCATCTATCTCAAATTGCCAAGCACCTGCAGCAAGAAAGTAATATGCCAAGATGAGATCCATAGTTTGCTTCTTTTCATAAAACTCCTTGTCGCTTATTTAATGATTGAATTGTTGTAGCAGAAGAGAAGAAGGTAAAGAGATTAGGTAATATGCAGTTTGGTAGTAGAGGCAGTCAGTGCTCTGCCCTTACCACATTGTTGGGCTTACACTAGCCTCAGGCATAGATGTCTACATCTGTGTGTCTCTTTGCCTGAAGGCTTTCTCTGATCACCTTGGGCTGCAGGCTGGAAGTTCTAGTGAATTAACATCCCAGGCGTAGTCCTTAAAAAGCTAATACGACTTGGTATATGTGTTAGTTTCCTATTGCTGCTGTAACAAATTACCATGCACTTGGCTTAAAATAAGACAAATCTATCATCTTACAGTTATGGAGATTAGAAGTCTGACCTAGGTTCCACCAGGCTAAATCAAGGTGTTGGCAGGGTTGTGCTCCTTCTGGGGGGTTTAAGGGAGAAACTGTCTTCTTACATTTTCCAGCTTCTGAAATTCTTTGGCTTGTGGTCTCGTATCGCCCTGACCTCTGCTTCCTTGGTCATACTTCCTTCCCTGAATTTGATTCTCCTGCCTCCTTCTTCTAAGGATCCTTATGATTATTATACTGGGACCACCAAGATAATCCAGAGTAATCTCTCTATCTCAGGATAGTATCCTTAACACATCAGCAAAGTCCCTTTGGCTTTGTAAAGTAACATATTCACACATTCTGAGAATTAGGACATGGACATCTTTCGGGGGCTATTATTCAGCCTGCCTCAGTGTAAAAATATCCCACTTTCCTTGTTCCTTGAATTGGGTAATTCTGAGCCATATGTTCTACTGTTCTCAGAATTTCCCAGTGGGATTTCACCCTAGCTGTTCACATTGGTTACTTGCTCAATAATATACCCTTTCCTGGTTTCCTTCCATTTCCTGTTTCACTGTCCCATTTCCTCTCCAGTGGTTCTGAGAATTATCTCCCAAATCCAAATTCTTGTATTCAAATCTTCCTTGCAAGGTCTGCTTCTTACACTCAGTTGCTCAACCTCTATAAATCCTTATTAAGAGTGAATTTCTTTCAGTGCTCAAAGAATTATGGAACCAGGACACAGGAGCTAGCTTGAAGCAACTCCCACTGACCAAATCTAGGACAAGTGAAGCGTCAAAATAAATAATGATCATAAAGGATTACAGCCTATTGAATAAAGCAAGAATCTGTGAGTCTACAGATAGGAAAACAAACAAATAAATAAATAAAAAGGGGAAGCTCTTCCTTACAGTCTAAATCCAACTAATAAATGTAGAAAGGAAGATGGAATTATAAAATAATTATTTGGCAAATGTGATAATAATAACTGATTCAGACAAGAAGATTCAATGGATGCTAAAACCAGTGGGTGAAAGTTTGAGGAATAACAGGGTATTTACATAATCTCAAAGCATTTTGCCACCAGATAATTACAAAGGGTAAAAGAATAACTTTATAGTGAAGAAACCTGGTAGATACCCCCTTAACCAAATGATCTAACTGGATAATGGGAGGCATTTGTAGCATGTGCCTTCTGGTACCATGCACTGAGAGGAACTGGGCTTCCCTTCTATGGTATTCCTACCAAAAGTATATAACTTGAATCTAATCACACCAAAAGATATGAAAAAACCAAATGGAGGGATATTATATAAAATTGCTGGCCTGTCCTCTTCAAAAATGTCAATGTCATAAAATACAAAGAAAGATTGCTCTAGATTAAAAGAAACTAAAAAGAGATGAAAACTAAATGAAATATATAATCGTGGATTTTTCTTTTGCTCCAAAGGACATTATTGGGCAATTAGAAAAATTTGAATAATGGCAGTAGATTAGTTAATAGTATTTTATCCACACTAACTGTCCTAATTGTGTAAATTATACTGTGGTCATGTAAGAGGCTATTCTTATTTATAGGAAATAGACACTGAGTTATTTAAGGATAAAGGAACATTATGTCTGTAACTTATTCTTAAAGAGTTCAGAAAGACAGAAAGAGAGAAATAAAACAAATGTAAAATGTTAACATTTGGAGGATCTGCATGACAAATGTCTGGGAATTCTTTGTACCATTCTTGTAACTTTCCTGTATGTGTTTAATGATAAAATTTTTTAAAATGTAAAATATATAAAGCATTTGAATCTTGGAGTCATTATCCTGCTTACCTCTATGATGCTATCTTGTCCTTATAAGGAAAATGTCCTCAGCATTCTTAAGCCAGGATGTCTCTGTCTTCATATGTCCATTTGGAAGCCTAGGGATGTGTTGACTATTGGGTAGAGTTTCTAATACCTGTACCAGAGCACTGGCTTTGGAATCAAGAAACTGGAACGTGTGTCTGTCTCAATAGTTGTGAGGACTTTTGTAAGTTTTTTCACTTTTCTTGGCTTTAAACCATGTTTAGATTAAGAGTTTGAACTAAGTATTCTGCTTCAACCCTTCCAGAACATTCATTTATGATTCTCTAATATCCTTTGGGTATTTAAACTGCTGAATCTATTCTTCTGAATGTGGCCCATGTTGACTCTGCCTTATGACAAATTCCACTTGATATGACTACCGTGAATTCGTGTCAAAGAAATTTCCATTGTAGGGTTATTTGTTTGTTGTTGTACAGGAGGAAAAAGCCAGTTGAAACATTCAACAAAATTATTCAGTTTGTGATTCCATTTACTAGATTTCTCACATAGGAATTTTAAGTTTAGGTAAACAAACTACATATTAATGACTATGGAGAACAATTTACTTTGTGTGACAAATATGCCCTTTATTTCTCAGTTAAAATTCAGCTGGTTTGTTTCCAAAACCTACAGGCTTATGTTAGTTCCCAGCGTACACTGAAGGATTGAATGAACAGTCTGGTGGAGGAAGTTGGGAGAAGTGGGGTCTGAGCTGCGCTACAGCATCAACCCCACAGCTGCTTTGCTCCTTAATGTTTGGCAGAGGGTAGCTCTCTAGTCATTGCCCTTCCTCTTTCTTAAATAGAGGTAATGAGGCTTGAACCTCTCTTCCCTCTCAGGAGTGCTGCAGTGATGTATGGAGGTGCCATTTGCAAACTGCTGTGAGTCTCCTGCTAGGGAGATATTTAAGTAACAAAGCATCATCATCTGAGTACAGTCAGCTATGGCTACAAAGCCAGCACCAAGGGACTGAGTCTCTTCATAATAGCGTGATCTAGAATGTACTGAAGATATCCACGTAGGGGAAAGAAATAGACTGCCCTCCCTTTCTCACACCAGTAAGCCTTATCTCAATACTTTTATTTATTTTTTTTCATAGCACTTATCATAAGCTGCAATTAACTAATTATTTAACTTATTATCTAGTCGCCCTTCAAAGACATAAATGCATGGAGGGCAGGAACCAAGTGTGCTTTGTTTTTCTTATATCCCTTGATAAATAGTAGGGTCTTGATAAAGACTGATTTAATGAAGAATGAATGAATTATAAAATCCATGATATAATCTTGCTATTCTTTGTGATAGGATTTGACCACATTTGTTAACATGCTTATAATTGTCCATGAGCATTTGAATTTTCATAGCCAAATAGGTAATTTCCCCATGCATGTGGTTTTTAAGATACCAATTATGGACAAGAAATAAGTTGACATGTGATGCGTAATAAGTGGATGTCTCATATGTCAACACAAACTTCTTAAGGAGCTTCAGCATGTATATCTGGTAGCAGTGCAATGGATAATTGAGAATATAAATTATTTTTAGCTTTGAAAAGTAATTTTTTGTTTTAGAGTTGGGATCTCTCTCTGTCACCCAGCCTGGAGTGCAGTGGCACAATCACAGCTCACTGCAGCTTTGAACTTCTGGGCTCAAGTGATCCTCCCACCTCAGCCTCCCAGTAGCTATGATTACAAGTGGGAGCCACCATGCTTGGTGAAGTAATTTTTATATCTCTTTATTTTTATGGTGAATACCCTCTCACATTTTGTTGTGTTATGTAGCTATAAAATGTGCATCAGGTGGATCACACCTATAATCCTAGTGTCTTGGGAGGCCAAAGAGGAAGGATCACTTGAGGCCAGGAGTTCGAGACCAGCCTGGGCAACATAGCCATACCGTGTCTCTACAAAAAATAAAAGCTGGACACAGTGGCGCACCTGTAATCCCAGCTACTCAGGAAGCTGAGGTGGGAGGATCAGTTGAACCCAAGTACTCGAGGCTGCTATAAGCTATGATTGTGCCACTGTACTGCAGCCTGGGCAATAGAGTGAGACCCCAACTCTAAAAAAGAAACAAAACTAAAAATTAAAAAAAAAATTGGTGTATCGGTTTTTTGTCAAATAAAGCTAAGGGGCTCATACCATTGAAGGCAGAAAGGAAGTGAGGCAGCCGTAGGGTACCCCTTGGGATTGCCCATTCACTATAGGTAATCCCCATACTTCTGTAGGTAATTGATTTTACTTTACTCATATACAAGTTTAAAAGATGAGGCAATTTGTATGTGAAATCTTCCAACAGCCATCTGGGAGGATTTGATTCAGCTGTGTGTGTGTGTGTGTGTGTGTGGTTTTTGTTTGTTTGTTTGTTTGTTTATTTTTTACTTTATTAACAATTCAAGGGGCATCTTTTTTACCTATATTTTGGACACTTGATCTATGGTCATTGTATTGCTACCTCGGCCCTCCTGAAGAAAGACAGTGATTATGTCATTCTAATGTTCAGAATCCTTCACTGGCTCCCCTATGCTTGAAGAATAAAGTCTCAGGCCTTCACTCGCTCACACAGTTTTCCTCATAACCTAATTTCAGGATAGTATCATGGTTATGAGCATAGATTCTGGGGTTAAGTACCTGATTCTGCCTCTTGAGTGACCTTGAGCAAATTGCTTGAACTTTCTAAGCCTCCTGTTTCCTCATGTGTAAAATGGAGAAAACAACAGAACCTGTCTCATAGGGTTGTTTTGAAGACTAAAAGAAATGATGCATATTAAGCACTTGCCATTGTGCCTAGGCGACAATATGAGTGGTATGAGAGGGGCTGTTGTAAATGCTTAATAAAAGTTTGTTGTTTTTATCACATCTCTCTCCTGATCCAGCAAGTGAACTAATTACCTCTGCAAGTACCCCATAATTTACATTTTCCTTCAGACTTTTGCCTGCTCCTACCCCCACTTTCCCAAGTTCACTTTCCCATTCTCCTAGGCTCTGCTGCAGTGTTACCTTGGCTATAAATCCTTCCACAATAAAATAAAATAAAATAAAAAATAAAACTCCTCCTTTTCTGCTTTCTACAGTTCTAAGTGATCTGTCCTTTATCCAGATTCCCTTGACGCTTATTCTGAGGTGAAAGCAGCAGCCACTGAATCAAGGATACTCTTCTGGATGCCCCATTAGGTGAGATCTGAGGGTGTTTCCTCCTTTTCCATGAGCCTCTGGGATGAAGTTCTGTCAGCCCCTCTCCCATGCTATTTGGCCCCAACCAGTAAAAACAACCACTGGAGATCATGGTCAGCACATAGTAGATGCTAAATAAATATTTATTCAGTGAGTATCCCTTCCTGTGGCTACCACACATATCAGTCCAGCAGAAAGACCTATTTTCATCCCAAATTGAAATTCCTCAGAAAGTATATGTGGTAAAATTCCAAAAGCTTTTGAGCTTTGAGTCTGGGGAGGATTTGGTCATATGTCAGATATATTGTATGACTCATGAATTTAAGTTGGTTTGGGGGATTCTGTATGTGAGAACTGGATCTCTTTTCTGCATGACAGCTGTCCTTTTCACTTGTGGCAGAGGTTGAAAACGACTGCATGGGAAGTGGAGTGCTTTGGTATTTGAAAAGATGATGATGAATTATTTCTGTCTTGCCCTCTTCTTCCCTCACAAGATAACAGCAAGACTTTCAGAGCCAGAACTTTACATGACCATAGATTGATTATTCTTCCTCAATAGACTAAATGAAATAAGCCTTAGGCAATTTTCCTGAGGATACAGGGTAGGAAAATTTGGGGAGAAAGCTTAAGTTTTACTGTTTCTGAAATTTGGGAGCCTTTAGTTTTATTTTCAGCTTTCCACTCACTGGTTAGGAGAGCTTGGCCAACTTGTTCTCTTTCCCTGGGCCTCAGTTTCTCCATCTGTGAAAGGAGTGTGTTGAACTAAATGGTCTGTAAAGGTCCCTCCAACTTTCATTTATCAGTAAGCCTTAATGAGATACCATCAGGCTGGAGGCACCCACTTGATGAATGAGAAATGCAGAACTCACTTTGTATAGCAGTGTGAAGAATGCGCCCTACCCAGCGTTCACAATGACAGCCAGCTAACTGGGTGTACTCATCCAAGCAGGCTTCTCGAACTGTTATGAGCTCAATTGTCCACCCCCATCCCAATTCATAACTCACAGTATCTCAGAATGTGACCATAGTTGTAGACAGGATCTTTACAGAGGCAGTCAGGTTAAAATGAAGTCACTAGGGTAGGACCTAATATAAACCACCAATGTCCTTAGAAGAAGAGGAAAAAGGACACAGACACACACACACATAGAGTAAATAAGACACACGGGGGAGACAGCTATCTATAAGCCAAGTAGAAAAGCCTCTGAAGAAACCAAACCTGCCAATACCTTGCCTTGGACTTCTGGCCTCCAGAACTGGGAGGAAATAAATTTCTGTTGTTGAAGCCACTAAGTTAGTGGTACTTTGTTACAGCAGCCCTAACAAACCAATACCAGGACCCTGTGCTCTCTAAGGAAAAGTAGAAATTCTATTGTGGTGAGGGAGAATACTGGGAAAAATTGGGGGTGAGAGAAGACTTTGCAGGGCTCCCCCCAAAATTGTGTTTTCTAAGTGTTCAGTCCTGGGTCAGAAGTTGGACATACATTCACTCATTATTCAGGAGCAGGGGAGAAAACAACAATTAAGAAGTTACCCAGAGCCAGGTGATGTCTTAGGCCCTGGGGATGCAGTAGCAAATAAGGCAAGTACAGCCCCTCCCATACATTTTCTCGTGGTGGATAAAGGCAGCAGCCATGACAACTGCGAAGGAGAGAGGCCTGGGATGAGAAAATGTAACAGGCTAACCTAACTTAATCTGGGGGTTTTCAGTAGCCTTGTCCAAGAAACTCTGAGGAAAGAGTGAGGATTAAGCAGGGGAAAGAGCAAGAGGCGTTCTAGGGAGGGGCTCTGTGTGAAGGAGGCATGATATGACCAAGGACCTGAAAAGCAGCCTAGTGGGACTGCAGTGCAGAAAACAAAAAGCAAGGGTGTCGAAGTATAAGCTACTGAGGTAGAAAGATAAGCAGCTTAATACTTTTTGTGGAGGAAGAGAACAAGACTAGGGCTGGGATTGAATCGTCCAATCCACTTGGCTCTGATGGTTGGCCATTCTAGACACAATCAGTCATTCTCTGATCTCCAAGATGAATAATCAAGAAATGTTCAAGCCAACCATATACAATTTTTTAGAATTCACAGATAGAACTTCTTTCTACTCTGGATGACTCTTTCCATATTCCCTGGGGAACTGGCCAGGACAACTTAAAAGAAAACTTAAATTTAATAGAGAGTATATGTAGTATTTGTTTTTCCATTCTTTAGATACTTCACTTAGGATAATGGTCTCCAGTTTCATCCATATTGTTGCAAAAGGCATTAATTCATCCTTCTTTGTGGCTGAGTAGTATTCCATGGTGTGTATATATATATATATATATACATACCACATTTTGTTAATCCAGCCATTAATCGATGGGAATTTGGGTTGATTTCACATCTTTGCAATTGTGAATTGTGCTGCAATAAACATTCAAGTGCATGTGTCTTTTTGAGAAAATGACTTCTTTTCCTCTGGGTAAATACCCAGTAGTGAGCACACAAGTGCACAGAGGGAAGTATAACACAATGGCAATCCATCGGGGCAGGGGGTGGGGGAGAAGAGGGCATGGGTGAAAACCTGCCTAATGGGTACAGTGAATACTATCTGGGTGATGGGCACACTTACAACCCTGACTCAAGCATTACAAAAGCAGTCCTTGTAACCAAAAACATTTGTACCTCTGTAATACTTTGAAATAAAAAAAAAGAAAACGTAAAGACTAGGACCCTCAGAGAAAGCAGTTAGGAGTAAGTGTTGAAATTTCAGATGGGTTTGTTTAGAGATAATGAGAAAAGGAGAGGGAGGAGAGATGGATTCATAAAAGACAAGTTTAGAAGTCTCTTCTTTCAGCAAACTTTGAGTTGGAATTTCTCCACTACCGGGGTGTCATGTTTTAGAGAGGGGGATAGCTGTTTGCCACTCTATCTCTAAGCATGAGACATTCCCACAGGGGCTATGTACCTTTCTTTCCATTTCTGCCCTGGTGTCGTTATTCTTCCCCAAACTCCTCCCCAAACCAGCCATTGGTGGTTATGGAACATGCGGGAAATTGTGTGTTGATTCCTGCTAGTCAGCTCCACAGTGCAAGATTTGCCTAGGGGGGAAAGAGATGGCTGTACTATCTCGAATAGGCTTCCAGAGTTCAGGGAACGTGAAAGTGTCCCCTCCTGAAGAATATGTGCTCCTCTGCATGGAGAGTATCTGTGGCTCCAGAATCCACTGAGAGTTGCTGAGTTCCCAGAAAATGTAAGCTGTTGTGTTGTGTGTACAGAACAGTACCCTGGGGGGCCGAACACAAATGCAAACAATCCCAGATCACCGCAAGTGGCTCAGCCCAAGCAGATGTCCTAGGTTGTGTGATTTCCACAAACTTGGAATGAAGTTAAGGCAAAATTTCCCAGGCCTCAATACAGAAGAAAAAAATAGAAAAAGAAAATTCAAGAAATTCAATCTGTTCCCCAAATCAACCAAATGCTAGTTTGCTCTCTGCAACCGTCCAAAAATCTATTAGCAGACAAAACAAAATATAACCAGGAAGATGCATCTGCTTCTAGAAAAAACTTATTATTCACTCCAAAGTCCAATGAAGTAAATGACTTCATTCATTCAACAAACCTCTGTTGACTTTTGGATTGCCCAGTGTTTTTCATTATCTACAAACTGTCTCAATTTATGTAGTGAATGGGAAGCTAATTATAACTTACATTGTCTAAGGAAATGGATCGAGATTAAAATATTTGTAAGTTGGTCACTGTGACCCATTTTGCTTTGGGAAATAAAGGGGGTGCAATATGTGAGAGTAGGGGTAGATGTATTCAAGTCTGATTTCTTCTTTATTACTATTTCTAGCCTAAGGCCTTTACAGCACTAAAAAAGAAATATTTGTATTTAGTGGGCAATGAAAGTTGAGACAAGTTGAGAAGAGGATTAATTTGTACATTTAAACCCCACATAATCAGTTTCAATTTTCCAAACGTGTACTTTGTATTTCCTTGACACCACAGACACCAAAGGAAGCCTGCCTTAACTGCAAGCCACTGACTGGGATAGATGTAAGCAATTAGGGCAATCTCACATCTGTTTAATGCTGTTGTCTTACATATTACCACAGCTGAGTTTCCACATTGAGGCCCCAGGGCTTGGAAAGGTTTATCAAACTTTTCTTGCAAGCTTCTCTTATCTCACCAGGAAGGCACTTCCCCAGTGATTATGTGCAATGGCTAAAAAAAAACTAAATTGGGAGCAAAGCTTCATCTGGGGACCATAGGCTGCTCATATGACCCAGCCTCTCCCTCTCGTTTCTGCAAAAAACTTGCTATAATTTCTCTCCTCCTACAGCTTCCTGTTTGGTTCCTCTATATTTTTAGTAGCCCCTTCCCCTTCATCAGAATGCCTCCAAATCTCCAAGTCCTCTGGGAGGGCTTCTGCCATGTCCTTGGAAATGCTGTGATCGTGGCGATTTGTTTGTCAGCCTAGGATGCTGTCGCTCTGGGTGTTTGCCCATGGAACTGTCAGTTCATCTTTTAATTATGAGCTTACAGTGAGACTTAAAAGTTTGAGCTCCCCAAACCGACCAGGGCTCTTCTTCCTTGTGCTTTCATACTGCTTCATCCTCTTGCTGTAGTTATCACTCTGGATGGTCCTTTATGTGGATGTCTGTCTTCCTCCATGACTGCACCTGGAGAGCATGGGCAGGGTGGGTTCATTTTCATGCTCTTAGTGCTTGACATAGAAGAAGTAAAATACCTCCGGAAGGAGGTTGTTCAATTACTGAGTATCCATGTGATAGATGATTATAGAGTTTTCAATACCATGTTCTCTAAGATAATTTAACAATATGAAAGGAAAGATGCTTACTTTTTGCATGACAGAAAAAAAGTGTACCAAACCATATATATCATAATTCTAATTTTACATTTATAAATGTGTATATTTTTATAAGTATATGTATATATACACAGAGGAAATATATACACAGAGGAAAAAAGATTAGAAGGAAGTACATCACAATCTTGTCTGGTTATTTTTAGAGTCGTGGAATTATATACTATTTTTAAATACATATTTTTTTCTCTTGATTATCCAAAGCAAACACAAACTACTGTTACAATCAGAAGGAAAAAATACCATGTTTAAGTGAAGACAGATAGGAACCATCTTATGATGGTGGGAGCACACCTAAGCCAGTTAGAATGAAATTTGGTAAAATAAAGTATTGTTAATAAGTGTAGTATTCTAATAAGAGGCAAAATAATATGGGAGCATATATTTTAGTTAATATTCATAGTGGCCTTTTTTATAGCTTCATCAGTAGCACAGGAGATATTTAAACCAATCTGTCTCTTAGAAGATTGAAAATGTTTTTAAATTAAGAGCTATTGAGAGCACAAAGATATAGGATTAGGCATAGAATTCTTCATTAACAGTTCTCCAGGGAGTTTATCCTCCCAGCACCCCCATCAACAAGGATGATCTACAGGAAAGTTAAGATTAGATTTCTTAAGGCATCAGAACAAGTCTTTTGCTCTGAATGAGGTAGTATCGCTTTAAAAAGCAGATCAGAGAAATGATTCAAATATGAGACTAATCTTACTAGTTAAAAAGAAAAAGAGCAAAGTAGCATTTTCCCTCTTACCTAAGCCTTAAAAAAGTTGCATTAAATGTCATGTTAACAAACCTTCTGTGGGAAGGTCCTTGCAAGATCCTGAAACCTACTCTTCTTTGCACCCCATTCTCAGGAAAGAACTAAATCAATCCTGCCAATGAGGTGTCCAGCCCAGTACGCTGGATGCCTCTTTTACCTAGAAAATAGTTTAGTGGTTAGTTTTGGGCTTTGGAGTCTCACAGCCAGGGTTGAAATATTGGCTTCATCACTTATGACTGATGAACTGGGCCTCAGTTTCTCCATGTGGAAACTGAGGATATGAACACCTGCTTTACACAGTTATTGAGGATTCTGTGAGACAATACAGGCCAAGTGCTCATACATGGAAATCCATCGTATCTGTTTTGACTCTCATCATCCTGCCCCCATTTTGGTTTATTACTATTATTATTGCTGTTATTTACTATTTTTTCTTTTGCAGCTTCAGTTTCTTCCAGTTGTTTATATGGAGTTGACACAAACTTTGAAGAGTTGTCCTTTACTTTTTCCTCTTTGGTTTCGTGTAATTTCCATATATTGATCTCAGGTTTGGGTCTTAAATTAGACCCTCCCTTTGTTCCATTTTTCCTGTCTTAAGTGTCAAATGGGTTTTTGGGCTTTAGTCTACATTCCTGATCTGGATTTAGTTTGTGGATCATTATATAATAGGAAAACTAAAAGTTTTAGTTCATATAGGCCTGATCTAAGTCCCAGTTCTGCTTCTTAGCAACTTTGTGATTTCGGGCAAGTTGCTTTACTCTCTGAGGCCAGTATCCACTATTCTTTTCTCTAACACAGGGACAACATGGGCAATTGAAAGGATTCAATGTACATAATCCACGGGGAGCTCCCAACAGAGGGCTACACAATTGACGTTTCTCCCTCTTTTCCCCTCATTAAGTCACTGCTATAAAAATGTCATCTTGCCTGCTATAATTACATGAGCTGTTTGCCTTCTCCTCATGACCACCCTGTCTTCTGTTTACATTAGCGAGATATGCTAATATGAAGACTGATGCATTATTCAGGACACCCCCTTTACTAGGAATTCATGATCATTCTGTCAGGGCCCAAGCTGAAATTTACTTTGTCAGTCTAATCTTATGGGAGGGGGACAGTCAGGCCAAAGTGTAAAGGAGAGGCATGATCTGACCCAATTTGTGCCCAGAGCTACTTTCGTGAGGTGCATAATACTGGTTTTGCTTCATATTAAATAGCATATAACTGACAAAATGGGGTACATTGAGAGGGCAATTGCATTTATTTTTTTTTTTAATGTATACCATTTTAGTGTCTGATGGCATCCATATAGACTTTGCAAGGAGTGGGGTGACCAGAGGATTTCCTAAATATCTCTACAAATTCCGTGATTATGCAAGAGCCATTTGTGTCTGACTGTTATGTATGTTTTGGGGCACATCTGTTACTGCCCTTGCAACTTCACATTTCCCCATTTAAGCTTCAGAGCTAAACACTTTGTGATTAAGTTTATAAAAGCTTTCCATGATTTCCTGCTAAGGAAAGAATGAGCTTGGAGTCTTCCCCACAAAAATCTTTACATAGTTTAATTTGATGAGTATTTAACAGAGAGAATAGTATGGGGGAGGTGAAGATTAGAATTAAAATTCAGCCTGATACAAAATTAGTTTTGGTATGTATCTCAGATCCCCAGCATATAAATTTTCTTAAAAGAGAAGAGAGAAAAATAAATGTTAAGACATAAAGAAAACCATCAGTGCTGTCTCCCAGGAGCTCCCCTTTCCATATTTACTGTGCCTTGGTATATGTGCCCTGTGACTTCCAGCATCTGCTCCTCCTTCCACCTCAGAAGGGTGCTGGATGGAGGGGGAGAAAACTGGGAGTGACGGGACCCCATAATAGTCACCTACTTACAGAGCTATATGGCATCAGATGAATGGTTACTTCTATGAGTCTCAGTTTTCTTATCTGTGAATTGGAAAGAATAGTATCTAATTTACCATACTATTTTCCAGAAATTAAAACCTCAATTTCTCAGGACCTGTGGTGCAGATTGGTACCCTGAGATACACCAATGGTTACATGACCGTGGGAAGTGCTGAATACTTTATATTAGTACTGCCAAGTCTCTGAGGAGTTCTCTAATACAAGAAACCCATTTAATTCTGTTACCCGGTACTGGGCAATGCTAAACCAGCAAGTATAAAAATCATTACTTCCCTCACCATCTTGTTATTCTTACTATGTGCCTTAAGTTCCCAACATAACGTACTGGCAATGCAGGTGGGGAACAGAGGGGGGCAGGGGGATCATGTCCACACCAGACTAGATAAAGTCCTACACAGACTCTAGGCCTGAATTATTCTAGAGTACTGGATGGTGATTCTGAATCACCAATCTTTAAAGAAACATTTTTATCTCCCAGCTAATCCCTTTTGAATAAAAAAAAGGTCTATTTGCAAGCAGGGCAAGAGTAAAAGAATTGAGGTGAAGAAAGCATTTTCATTTGTACTTAGAATGCATCAGAAGTAGTTAAATTCTCCTTTTCAGTGAATAGAAAGGCACAAAGTATGATTTTCCCAGCCAAGTGTTAGAGATATAAAACTTTTTTTTTTAATGGTAAAAACCGTAATGAAGAAAGAAAATGCCTTGGAAAACGAATAAAGAGATAGAAAGCAAACACCAAGTAAAGGATTGATTGTGGTATCCTTAGTAAATGAAAGAACGAATGCATAAATAGAAACCACAAGAGAGAAAATATAGACCTTTGATATTGTTTGTTTGCAAAAGAATAGAGATGATTCCTTTCTGCCAAATTAGAGACATTGATAATCAAACATTACATTTGTTTTTATATTCATGGCATCAGTTCAATTTGTCATTAATTAAATGAGCAAATTAAGGAATGCCTGTTTTAAGAAGCTGCTCCAAAAATAACCTTGTAAAATCAGGTTAGAGATACACTATATGCCCTGAGGGCAGCAGGAAACAAAAGGGAAAGCACAAAATTAGAAAGTGACCTATAATAATCACTTCACTGGTAAAGATGATATAACTTCCATTATCAATCAGGACCTAGTTTGATATCTAACTTCATTGTCTAATTTTTCAAATTAAATTAAGTGCAAATGAGGAAATAGTTGGCCAGAGAAAAAAAGTACCCCACCATGTTGCTTTCTCTCAACAGAAAACCAACCCATTATCACAGAAGGGAAAAAATAAGTTCTAGTATTTATTGTAGGAGAAAAAAGTAAAAGGAATTTTCTTCCCCCAAACTGGCCTGGCAAAAGATATTTTTAACCGAAAAAAAAAAAAATAGATTTCCTGGTGCTTGCTATATATTCAGAATGGAGAAATGGTTGAGTTTTTTTTTTTCCTTCATTTATTCTACCAATATTTAAGTGCTTATTCTGTGCCAGGTTAAAATCATTGCTTTATGGGCTGAAGGATGCCTTGCAGATTTGCAGCTGCTCGCACCCGAGTGTCTCATACGTCAGTGCCACCCCCTTTCACAGCTCAGAGATTATCAGGGACGTTGTTAGATGGTCCACTATTCTCTGCAGGTGTTTGAAGATGGATTCACCGACAGGAAATGCCCCAAGGCTACATCCAAAGCATCTCCAGTTCTCCATGTTTCCGACACATACTTGGCAGTACCAACAGTGTAGACCCTTTCCTGACCCTCTGGTATGCCCTGTGCTAAAATTTATCCTGAATAAATAGGAACTTGAGGATATACTGTATTTGTGAAGCAGGGGCACCAGAGGTTATTTAGAACTGTAAAGGAGGACCCCTGCACGGGAAGCTAGAAGGCTGCAGGGCCTAGAGCGTTCGATGGAGTGCAGCGTGCCGAATGGACAAGGAGCCTGACGTGTGCAAGCTGCTCACCCTCCCTGGGCCCCGGTTTTTCTCACCAATAAATGGAGACTTTGGGAAAGGATGCTTTGAGCCCCAATATTTCTTGTTTTGTTGTTGTTGTTGTTGCAGCTCATGTTTCAGCATCTGAAATTCTCTTTTTCCCCCAAATCCCTTAGAAATGGGGGGGAAGTGATGATCTTTTTGTGATTCACAAAACAAGGGGTTTGACAAAGAAAGAAGTCCCTCAGCCTACTTCTCACCTGGATGGACTTTCTGCTCCTTTTTCATTGCTTTTGCTCATCTGGCACCTGCTTCTTCTTAGTTCCGTAGTTCTCATCATTCCTGGTGTGACAGTGTGTGCCTGGCAGCAGCTGCCATTTAGAACAGCCTTTCTTTATTTCTCTGCCTTATCAATTCACATTTTCTAATGGGCCCTTTCTTCTCTACCTACACTTTTAAATCCTGCCCTTCTATGCTTTGTGGAACTGGCCTTCTACTTAAACCTAGCTCCTTCTGTTCTAAATTTCACATACACAGTTCTCATGTAATCTTGAAACACTTAATTCTGGAAAACTTTCTATATATTATTTGGATGAAAAATGTCAACAGTACATAAGCTATTCTGTTTTCTATTAATCATTTACTTGCCTCACAAGTAGATATATCCACACAGATATTTAGAGTAATAGAGGCCTAAGCACTTAGACAGCTTTTAAAAAGGAATAACATATAATACATT
The DNA here is from genome assembly GCF_040939455.1 of Microcebus murinus. Classification (NCBI taxonomy): domain Eukaryota; kingdom Metazoa; phylum Chordata; class Mammalia; order Primates; family Cheirogaleidae; genus Microcebus; species Microcebus murinus. Next base: position 10,488,847 of record NC_134131.1, on the reverse strand, counting down.
TTGGAACACTCTGTAGATCTATGTTTTATACTTTGATGGAGGGTGTGGGTACTACAAAAAAAAATCAGGTTTTAGCAAAACTCTTACAGAAAAAGAATATATTGATAAATATGTATATATTATATATTTACCATGTTTAGTTATTCATGGGATACAGTAATATACCTTTTCCTTCATATGCTCGCCCCCCAATACACATTAGGTTCTGGTCAGTAATATTTAAAATATAGAAATCCTATTCATTAAAATATCTTAATTAAAATAGATTTTTTTCCCTTAGAAAGTGAATTCAAACTTTTTAGGGCTTGTCTTTAAAAAGCAACATGCTATAGCTGATTTATTTTGGGTTGTTGTCTTTATGGATGTGAAAAATATTACCACTGCAACTAACAAGAACTATAAATGATACATTATTGCAAGTGTTCTAAAAAATCAGAACAAAACTAATTTATTATAGTTCTGTCTTCATTATACACCACATGTTGGTGAGTTAAACACAACAAAATTATTGTCTTTTCTTTTAAAAGTGTCTACTAAAGATAAAAAGAATAAGGTAACAATTAACATGTAGTTTGTTACATTAAAAAATCTGATATACATATTTCTATTGCCTGTTAGCTTATTCTAAGCTTCTGTAACTATTACAAAAGAAAAAGAAAAGTCATTGTTCAAAGGCAAACATTCAATTCAGTTGATACAACATTACAGTACAGTCAACTAACATCATTCAACAAAGGTAACAAGTCTAGCCTTAGTTTCTGGAGTTAAAAGTCTGTAGACCAGATTGCTACAAAAGGTTCAATGCTGCTTCAATACCATATGTTAGCTTTTTGGAGGACTTGGTACTTTCTACCGATGGCTTCAGAAGAAGGGGTCATGCTACTGGTAAAAGCACAGGGGAACCCCAACCTGTCATTAATAATTTTATTGAGCACTGTAGTTAGAACAGCATTATTGAGTTTAGCACAACAAACTAAAATAAAATAATAATAATATAATAATAATCATAATAATGATAAGAATTAAAAAACCACACAAACTGGAAGCCTAGAGTTGCTGCCAGCCGTGTCAAACCCTTGCGATACGCTATACTAAAAAAATTTGAAATATCCACCCGTCCTCTCCACTCTGCCACAAACTAGCAAAGTCAAAAATACAAAAGTCTTCAACTTGTTACTTTTGCAGAATAAAGCAAAAACGTCTTTGTGCTCCTTACTACCAGAAGCAAAATATCCTCTGAGTTACCACATGTAATAGCTTCTGGATGTGTCAACCTGGGTTGGCTTGGTGTCTGCAGAACCATCTTTGTCTTTCTCGCTGTCGCCTTCCCAGAGGTTAATGAGTGGTGGGTACAGCTCATTTAGTGGGATCGAAGAGGTTTTTTGCATATACTTTTTTAGTGAGTGGTGGTAGTTTTTTCTCTTAAATCTTTTGGCAAAGTACACAGCAATGGACGCAAGGCTAATGACGGCAAACATAGAGCCCATGACCGCAGCGAGGGCTGTGCTGGTTTCTTGATCAGAGATGTCCAGCGCGAAGGCGGCGTTTTTGGTTGTGACGTTTACGCATGACTTTTGAGTCTGCTGATGAATATTGGACACGGTGAGACACACTTCGTAATCTGTGGAAGGCTGTAGATGTGTTAGATTGTATTCGTGGACATCTACTGGGACCCTCGCCGTGTAGGTTATGTGGGGGTTGTCAATCTTCACGGTGGCAGTTGACCATTTTAAGTTTGACGTCATGACATTGGAATTAACTTTCCAGGACAGTAAGATGGAATGGGATTCTGCCTGCTTGACATATATTTTTAGCACCTGGGTACCATCCAGAAGGGTCCCATTAACCTTAATTGTTGCCACTCGAGTGTCTGCCCCTTGGACATTCTGGGCAACACAAGTGTATCTTCCTGAGTCTTCAATTTGTATGTTAGATATTTCCAAGGTGCCTTCGCTACTTAGCTTGTATTTATCTGAAAGGGTTTCCACAGTTATCTTATTTCCAATGGGAGTGACCCAGTAAATTTCAGGTTCTGGCTCAGCCATTGCCCGACAGTCTAGGAAAACCGTCGTGCCAATATCCATGTTTAAATGATTTGGGAATGTGTCGTGAGATATCATCGGGAGGCACTGTTCACTTGAATCCTGGATTAAAACTTCCTTCACCTGCTGCCCTTTGTATTCGGGCGGCATGGCACAGAACATGGATAAGGGCTCCATGAAGCGGATGTTTGTTTTGTTGGAGTTAATCCAGTGGATGACACAGTCACACCTCAGGGGGTTGCTGTGGATACTGATCTCACGAAGATTGGGAAGGGATTCGACTGTCTTTTGGTAGACGGCATTCAAGGCATTGTTGTTCAACATCAAGCTTTCCAGGGCAGGAACACTTCGAAAAGCCAAGCGGTGGATATAAGATAGTTTGGGGTTATTGGTGGCTTCTAGCTTTGTGAGTTCAGGCAAGTTGTCTAGGGCATAGCGGTCGACAGAAACGAGTTCCCCCATATTGTTGATGCCCAGTTCTTTTAACCGGAGCATATTTTTGAAGTCCCCTTCTTGGATTTTGTGAATGGGGTTTTTATTGAGGTCTAAGAATTTCAAATTTGGAACCTTTTGCAGGGCAAGTTGAGGGACTTTAACCAGTTTGTTATCGTAAAAAGATAGGCTCTCGAGGCTATCTAAGCCCACCAACGCATTTCCAGGAATATCAGTGAGATACATTCCTGCCAAAACTAAGCTTCTCAAATTTGAGAGGGGTTTGAAGTTCATATCCAGAATTCCAATCACAGGGTTTTCTCCAATCATGAGAATTTCCAAGTTGGGTGTAGAATCAAACCAGCGACTATCAATAACTTTCAATTTGTTGGAGTTCAGGTGGAGCCGTAAAAGATTTTTTAAGCCTGAAAAAGCATTAGCAGAAATAGTGCTAATCTGGTTGTGGTTGATGTAGAGTTCTTGAAGGTTGCTGAGGTCTTGCAGACAGTAATCAGTCATCTCTGTAATCTGATTTTCCTCCAAATGCAGAGTAGTGAGCTGGGTCAGGTTTGCCAGTCCTACCTCCTTAATATTTGTGAAGTTGTTTTGGGAGAAATCTAGCTCAGTCAAGTTGAAAAGCTGCTGCAGCTCATCCACAGTCTTTGCGATGTTATTGCTCTGTAAGAGAAGCACTTGCGTGTCACTAGAAAGGTTGCTGGGAATCCTTGTTAAGCGGAGATCATTGCAATCAACGGTGGTGGCTTCTCTGTATGTGGACTGTGGGGTAAACCAGGGACGGATTTCACACACGCAGAGTTGTGGACACTCGCTATTCTGCATGGAAGACTCAGTTAATGAAGTCATTAGCAAGCTCAGCACCAACCGGCAAGCTGCTACAACAAAGCTCATCCTAGCCATGCTGGCTCCCCGAGAAAGCTCCACTTCTGATGCTCGTAAGTTTTAATAAAATGGGAACACTATATAGTGATATGTAGGACAGCAAGCAGAAAATGTAAACATTCAAACAAAGTCTTTGTTGAGATATGTCGAATTCCAGAGTCTGAAGGGATGGTTTTCTGGAGTTTTCAAAAGGCAGGACTCGATTTGGAATCTTTTACCTGTGTCTCTCAATTCCAGGCATGTGCACAGGTCCGTGGCATGAGTCACTTCAGCCAAATCAAAGTCTGGAGATGTGCCTGAAAATGAGATTAGGACAGAGGTTACGCGTATTCCATATACTTTCTACACGATAGCCTTTCTTTTGTTTATTAAAAAGGCAGAGTCACAAATCTAATAACAGAAACATTCTAAATCCATTTAAAATAATTAACAAACTGTTAAATTGCAGGACATTCTTACTATATCCCACTTACTAAACTAACACGAGCTTTAGTGTTCCTTCACTTTTACAATTAAATTGGGAATGCACATACTACTGGGTAGTACATTAAACAATGCACACAAACACACACAAATGCACAACCGCCTACATGAACTTATTAGGAACACTCAGAAAAGCCCTCAGATGTCATTTCTTTAAAAACAAAGATGAGTTTAGAAACTACATATATTTATAGCTCTAAAAATTTTAAAGGTCATTTCTAGTAAAAGCAAACATTAAAGGTAGTTTGTAAAAGACTCATTTTTAGTTATTTACATTTTAATTAACACCTTATTTGTTTCCAGGAATTCTTTCTTTCCCAAATGGTATGTTATGTATCTATATTGAGACAATGCTTTTCTAGCTCAATTATTCTTATGTAAAAAGCTAATTTAACATAACTACAAAAGGAAAACATTAATTTTTTCCTATATTCTAATCACCAGATCTGATCTTGACTGAATAAAATATTTTATAAAAGGACTCTATTCCATCATATCACTGGTCTCCATTAAAAACACAAACATGCTTAATACATGTGTATATATCTCACATGCATGATTTCATTAATCTCATGATAATGTCTCTGACCAATTAATAGATGTAGGACCATGAATATATTTATTTAACTTCTTGAAGCCTAAGTTTCTTCATCTATAAAATGGAGTTGGTCATAAAAGTACCAACTTTTAGAATGGTAGGATCAAGAGAATTAAAGAAATCTATGTAAAGCTCTTAGCGTAATGACTGACACATACTAAATGCTCATAAAAGTGAATTATGTGTTATTTATTATCATCTTGCATCTATGTGTAAAGATATTAGTGGTTAACAGTTACAGTTTTCTGCCTTCCAGTCCAGGTGTAAAAAGCCATTATGGAGCCAGTGTTTGTCCTGTTCTCTCAAAATGGGCCATTCACTTGTTAAGGTATTCAAAGTAAAGACTTAGGTTTTTTGACATTTGTCTTGCTATGGTACACTTCAGTTCTGAGAACTGAAGGAACTTCAGTGACTAGTGTTCTCTTTCCCCTCATATAAGGATTCTATGAAGGATTCTATATAAGGATTCTATAAAATAAAGCATATAGTATGCTTAAAGCCAAGTGTTCAACCCATAGCAAGCTCTCAATTCATGCTGCTACTATTAGCCTTTTTACTTTGCAAAACATAGTTATCCTTGTGATTGACCAAGAAGTATAATAATACAAATAGCGAATACTAAAAGTTATATATTTAAATCATATTTTACTAAGAAAGTTATATGACTTTACTAAGTCATTTATACTAAGAAAGAAAGAAAAAGTCCTACTACTTTTTTGTCGTTTTACAAAATATTCAAACTATGTTACTTTTCTAACAAGATAAAAATCATCCCATCCAGATTCTGGAAAGTCTGAGGTAGGAGCAGGAAATGATTGCATGATTATGCTACGTGATACTGGATGCCTGCTGATTCTATGAGGAAGAAACTTTTCAATATTATAAAAGTAGTTGACTCTGACTTTTATCATGAAATTCTATAATATGAACATATACGTCAGAAATTACAGAAAACAGTACGGTAGTTTCTCAAAAAACTAAAAATACAATCACCATATAATCCTGCAATCCCATTTCTGGGTATATATCCAAAAAAATTCAAAGCATGATCTCAAAGAAATATTTGCACACCCACTTTTACCGCAACATTATACACAATAGCCAAGAGATAGAAGCAACCCAAATGTCTGGCAACAGATGACATGATAAAGAAAATGGATTGTATACATACAATGGAATATTATGCAGCTTTTAAAAAGAAGAAAATCCTGTCATATGCTACAACATGGATGAATCTTGAGGACATTATGAAACAAGTCAGTTACAAAAGGACAAATACTATATGATTCTATTCATATGAAGTATCTAAAGTGGTCAAAGTCATAGAAACAGAAAATAGAAAGGTAGTTGCCAAGGGCTGGGGATAGAGTGGGGAAAATTAGTATTTAATAGGTATAGAGTCTCCATTTTACAAGATGAAAAAAAAGTTCTAGACATCTGTTGCATAATAATGTGAATATACTTAACACAACTGAACTGTACACTTAAAAATGGGACATGGTAAATTTAATGTTTGTTACCACAGTGAAAATGTAAATCCATTATAATTCAGGCCAACTTTTATCACGCATACAAATTAATTATTTTAAATTCTGCAACAACAACAACAAATGGCTGGCATAGATTAAAAACAAATGAAATTTCTTTTTTCTAGGGCTAAGTCTGTCACATATGAGAAGAAAATGCCCTGCTAATTACTAGAATGATGTTCCACAAACAAGTCTGGCAGTTTAAAGAAACATTCCCTTAGATAGCAAACCACAGCTTTAAAGGCCCAGAATTGGCAAGGGACACATTTCAAAAGAGTCCCATAGTTATACAATTACATTTGTGGCTTCCCTGCCCCCCAACAAGATATGTTTGGGTCACTCTGCTCTAAATATAAATTCCAAAGGAATGGACTGAATTCCATCCAAGTGCATCACCATCAGTGCACATGGCAAGGACTCTCATTTCCCCCATGGAACTGTGTTAGATGGAATGTTAGTTTCACCAAATGACAATAGTTGGTGGGACTTACAGCTAGGAGTCGGGCAAAAAGAAATATCCATTCACAGTAACATGACGGTTATGTGCACTCTTGTTATTGTAAAAAAAAAAAAAAAATCAGGCAGCTCTAGGGTTGTAGGAAGAATTCTGTCCTGGGGAAATCAAGCTGCCTCTATTCAAAGTATGCTTCTCTACTTATTAGACCTATAACCTGTGCAAACTACAGACTGTCACCAACTTACGATGGTTTGACTTAAGATTTTCCGACTTTAAAAATGGTCTGAAAGTGGTATGCATTCAGTAGAAACCATACTTCAGTACCCATAGAGCACCATTCTGTTCTTCATTTTTATTACAGTATTCAATTACATGAGATATTCAACATTTTATTATAAAATAGGCTTTGTATCAGATGATTTTGCCCAACTGTAAGTTAATATAAGTGTTCTGAGCAAGTTTAAGGTAGACCACAATGTTTGGTTGGTTAGATGTATTAAATGCATTTTTGACTTAATGATATCTTCAACTTACAATGGATTTATCAGGATGTAACTCCATGTAAGTTGAGGAATATTTGTACTTAAATCCTCTGTGTCTCAGATTCCATAGCTAAACTTAAGGCTAATTATATATGCTTCTTACATGAAAATTATGATAACTAAATAAAATAACCTGTGTGAAAGTATTCAGCCTAGGGCCTGGGAAAGAGTCTAGTACATAGTGGGCCCTCAAATACTTATTTGAATCTCTGGAACCTTATCAAGTTTGCCAGTAAATTTCACTTCCATCCTGCTATTATTAGGAGGTAATGAATGCACAAATCTCCATAAGACCCTTGGGCATGGCAAGTATTTGGTAAAGAGTCATTATTATTATTATTTGTCATTTCCACTATATTTTCCACCAGTATTATTGGTATTAATAGTGTTAGAAATCCAGAGACAAAAGATTACATTAAAACTAAAGTAAAAACCTAGCCAGGCAAATTATAAAACACAAACCTCCAACCTGGAAATTAACATAATTTCATAGGTAGTGTAGTCACAGCAATGAAGAACTAAGATTTTGATCCCAAAATGAATCAAAATGCCTTTTTAGGACATGTGCTTTTATACATACTTTCTTTGGTAGCCAAATTCATATCATGTAGATAATGTTCAGAAAAATCATTCTTTTAGCTCTCTTGGTCTCCAAATAGATCCAGGGCTAATGCAACATTCAAATTTGCTTCTTTTTATTTAGAAATGGCTTGAAAATAGGGAAATGAGATTTTTGTTCACAGATGCTTTCCTTCTGGCCCTATAGGGTTAAAAATTGCATAGCTTTGACACAAACTCTCCCTCTAGCCACTCCCAAGGAGGGCAGGGTGAAGCTAGACTCCACTGTATGGACTGACCTCCCAGAAGGATCCCCCACGGCTGATGGCCCCTCTCCCTTCTGCTGCAGGTCCATGTGCTGACTGTCACACCCACAAGGGCCTGAAGCTGTCCGAAACAGGAAGAATATAGCATAGAGTTAAGCGTGTGGCTTCTGGAGAGACAGACCTGGTTTCAAATTCAGCTCGGTGACCTTGGGCAAGTTATTGAAGCTTTCTAAGTCTCAGTTTGCTCTTTTAGAAAATGGAGACCATATAACTTACTTTGTAAGAGTAGTGAGAAAATTAAAATGTGATGTCAAATGCAAAGCCTTTGGCAGAGCACCTGACACATAGCAAGTGCCCAATAGATGTTAGCTATCATTATTTACAGGTTTGAGGTCTCATATTGAATCAGAGTCTTTTTTTATGGATGTTGAGGATGAAAGGCAGGAATGAGCAGTTGGAATCAGTAGAGATAGGGTGCCTTTTGTGGTATTATCAACTACAAGTTCTAAACCTTAAATAATGTAGATGGCTAGTGCAGGTGGAGCCAAAGACAGAAATTACAGCAGATTCTTAATGGAGGGTACATTTTATTTCCCTTGGGAAGGAAAGAGGGCTTCACTAAATACATTCTGAATGCTGAATCTACATGGATATTTTTAAAGACATTCATTTCTCGGACTTTTGTCTGGCCCCTGACTCTTAAATTCCTTTCTCCAACCATTTTCCAAAATTATGTTCCGGGTTCACACATTATCCAAAGCCAAACACCCCGTAGAGTGTGTTAGTGTTCGCAGATGGAGGGTGCATATGGGAGGAAGAGCTATAATAGTCTCCATAATGCATTAAGGAACAATAACGTGTATCCCCTTGCAAGGACATAATGGAGCTTGCTCAGGCTCTTTTGCATAAGGAACTATTCCTAAGAGCCCACATCATTCATCAGCAAGCACTGCAGCCACATGTCTGAATGGGCCAAGCAACAGAACCCGGGAAGGGATTCTTCATTTTGGCTTCACCACACACCTTCTGGATGACCTGGAACAGATCATGTGACTTTGTGTCTTATGTTATGTATTTTACAGTAAGCAGTTTGAGAGTAAAGCTACACAAAAACGTTTAGCTTCCCAGGACAAAGGGAACCTCAGGAAGTCATCTTATTGACCCATCTTATGAACGTCATGGAAAACTATACTGCCAGCCGTTTTCAGAGAGGCAGATCTTCCTCCCTCTCTCCCTTTTTTCCTTCCTTCCTTCCTTCCTTTTTCCTTTTTTGTTATCAAATTGTCATGGAGGGATGGAGGAGTTTGATTATGCCAAGGATCTCAAACTTAATGGCTTCTAGGGCAGGGTAGGTGAAGGCAGTTGAGTCAACACAGTAGGAAGTCATGGTCATATAAAAAGCTGGAGAGTTCATGAACTCCAAAAGGTATCCAAAACTGTTTTAGCTGTGTAGGCCAAAAAGAACCTATTTGCTTTCTGAGTCTTTTTACGGCCCTGACCAGTTTGCAACCTCTGAATTATATAAGTATAATAATAGCACTATAATGCTGAGCTAAAGGGAATATGTGATAACTAGATTAGATATAAATTTTCAAATATTATTGGCAAACACTCCATATGTGGGAACCTATAATTACAAACTTATGGTGTGAATCTCTGAAGAAAACTTCTTTCGTGCTATTAAAAAAGGCATTACATTCACAAAAATTCATTTGACACATCTTTTTTTGTGGAAGACCTACTTTAAAATGCAAACAGAACCTTAGAGATCCCCTTAGGCAAATCCAAACAGACCCAGTTAATTGCCAGGGGAACAAGATAAAACCCAAGGGCCTTGATCCCCAATTCAGCATTTCTGAATCTGACCACTTTAAATTTCTGTGGTGGTTTTTCTGGTTCCTAGAGAAAAATCTGATTATCCTTTCTTTAATTTTATTTTCTTTTTCTCCTTTGTTCTTCTTGCATGTTATTAGTATTAATTAGTTAATTAATAGAGACAAAAATTCCCTGGTGTGCTTGGATGATATAAATGTACAAGTGTGCAAAGAAGAGGATGGGCACAAATGATCTGCTGATTCCCCCTCTGTTTCCTTCCTCTCTCAGGCCAGGGCAAGTCCCCCACACTGCAGGTACAGCCTCGGCCAGCATCTCTGGGAAAAGCCCAAAGGCACAGCTGGTCTCCAAGCTTAGTGTGAAAGCTGGGGCCACAATTCATTCAGTGCCTAAGAGGAACTGGGCATAGACAGCAGTTTAGCCCTTTCAGGAGGGTTGGCCAGGCATGGTAGACAGGGTAGGGCTGGACTGGATGACTTAAGAATTACACAGAAAATGTAAAAAACAAAAGGCAAATGAAAAGCCAAAGCCCAGTAGCAGCTGGCCTGAATCTAAATCCAAGTAGGTGGGTTGGGATGGTCAGCAAGGGTGCTTGTGGAAGAGCCCTGGGGAATAACACTGACTTCAGATTCTGACTTGGATTCAGCCAATCCGAGCAATCAGGCCAGCCTCCCTGTGAAATACACAGAAGCACAAACTGGTAAAGTTGGAGAAGGTCTTAGAAATCACCTGGCACATCTACAGTCACCTATCCTTTTACAGAGCACACTTCAGAGAGGTGAGGTCACATATTTGAAGGACAAGCTTGACTCATTCCCAATCTCCAAGCACACTGTACTGTGTACTATATGCTACAGAACCCCATATGGCTTCCCTTAGTCTAGTTGGTTTAAGTTCAAATTCTTTACCACTTGGACAGGGTCTACAACTCTTTGAAGGGTGTTGGCCATTAATCAACCATTTATTAGTAGCATAGGAAAACATCATTCAATTTAGAGATAGTTCACTGGCTTGTTTTCTTTAATAACCTCCAATTTGACTTTTGCTTATGTAAGTCAGGGGTAGGTTAGACAACTCAATCAATCATGCTGATGGCCAACTTATTACAAAAAATTAGTCAGGTCAGCTAAACAATGTTCATTGATTTTTTTTAACATGGCAGTGAATTGATCATAATGTTGATCTGTGCCATAAGCATGGCCAAATTGCAAGTTTAATTTGTAAAATGCATCAATTAAACTTCTCTTAATTTGGTAATGGAACGTGTATTGCAAACTCTATAAGATCACGGAAATTCAGAAATACTTCACAGAAAGAAGTATATAGTGGGTTTGAAAAATGAATAGGAGTTGGAACTGGGCATTCAAGATAGGAGATCCCTCATGAATAATATTATAATATAAATGTAACTAACTTTACCAATAGACTTACTTTAATAAAAGACTTACTATGTAACCATTATACTGCATTCCCAGGAACCTGTGGCCTTCTAGTTCCTCACATAAGGCCTTTTGACTGAATCCAAATTTTATAGAATAATTCCTTTATTAAAAGGGGTACAGCAGAGAAAGATGAAGCTTTTCTTACCTCCTTTGGTGCATGAAAAAGAACAATCTTGAAATCAGAAGGCTGTAGGTTCCCCACCCCTGGAAGCATAATCATCCCTATTTTTCATAAAGAGATCAAGTTTCTTATCTTAGGTGAGCCAGTAAGTCATGGAAATAGGGCTTGTGCCCTACTGCTGTCTACCTCTGAATCCTATTTGGGTCTCAGGTAGTTTGAGAAGCAGTATGGTACAGAGATTAGAGTACTGGACCAAGAGTTAGGGAACCCAAGTCCTAGAAGGTAGGTACTATTATTGTCCCCCTTTCACACTGAGGAAACCAACACATAGAGATATTAAGTAACCTGTTCAAGACACACAACTAGGAAGCAGTGAAGGCAGGATTCAAACGGAGTCACTCTGGTTTTAAAGCCCATGCTCTAAGCAACAACTCCCACATGTAACATGATCATCCCAAAGAACCCCCAATTTTAAATCAAACGAATGGTCCTGTCAATGAAGCAGGAGAAATACAAATCCACTGCCTGGGAGCATTTATAGCTCTTGAAGGCAATACAAATTCTTCCAAAATGATTTGGGCACAAAAAGTCACAGTGAAGATGTAGGGATGGTTCAGCAGCTGTTTGCCAAATAGCCTAGGTACCACAGAGACATCCTCTATCCCAGGAGTCCTCAAAACTACGGCTCATGGGCCACATGCGGGTGTTTCTGCCTGTTTGTTTTTTGACTTCAAAATAAGATAAGTGCAGTGTGCATAGGAATTTGTTCATAGTTTTTTTAAACTATAGTCCAGTCCTCCAGCCATCTGAGGCACAGTGAACTGGCCCGCTGTTTAAAAAGTTTGAGGACCCCTGCATCCCTTGGGTAATGATATTGTAGATTGTAGAATACTAGAAAAATCTTAAAGCAAAGGCAGTTTTCATTGAATCTTAAGTGAGAATATGGCAGGTCTCTGATTTTTAATTTTTATTTCATTATTACATACAGGTACGCAAGCGAATGCCCTTCTCCCTCAGAAAAAACGATGGGAAGGGACTCCGGAGGTTCCACCTGCAAACTCCCCAGGTATCAAGGGACTGCCTTCAAGATGCAGCCATGCCTGTCTCAGCTCATTTCCAGAATGTATTTTCAAAGGCAATATCATTTTTGAAGGTAAGAATTAAGCTACACTTTATTTTAATGAGACAATACTAATTAAATCTTTGCATTCCAGTTACTTAGGATTTCAATTTTGCAGTTTAATGGTAAGCCTCTTTAATAGGATTCTCCTTTGCACACACTATATTAAAAAGCACATACCTTTCTACATCCAGAGAGGCTGAATGACACCCAAAGCATTTCCAGATCCCTAATTGTCTTGGAAGGAAGTGTTCCAAACAAGTTAAGTCCTTTACCAGGGAATCAAAAATTAAAACAAGAAATGGGCATCTACCAAACCACTTATCCATCTTAGTTATTCTGCAAGCAAAGATATAAACAGTAAGCTAAAGGAATTAAACTATTACCTCAAGAAAGATGGGAAGCATTCTTTCCAAATAATGAATTATTTTCTAACCTTGTAGGCTCGTTTTTTTACTTCTGAATGTTCACTGCAGCCTAGTTTTGGCTGAGCAGTAGTTGTAAGAAGAATAGCAGTTAGTACTTATTAAGCTCTTATTATGCAACATGCACTGCACTGAGTACTTTACATAAATTATTTCATTTAATGCTCAGCTATGAGGGGAGTACCATTATGTTTCCTATTTTTACAGATGACAAGAAAAATGAAATAACCTGGCTAAGGTCTTGTAGCTAGTGCAGTAGGGTGGCAGAGGTTCTCTGTGAATCCAGGTATCTAATGCCAGAGCCTAAATCATACACCCTTCCCATCCCAACCTGTCTGGGCAGGGAGAATCCTTGCCAATATTCCCATATGCCAGTATGACAGTGTGAGTCTAACAGGGTAAGGAACCTGTTTCTGTCTCATTCAAAATGAGTCATCCCAGGGTCAAACCCTGCGCCTGGCATCCACATAGTGAGCACTCAATAACCAAATCAAATGACTAACTGAATCAGTTAAAATGTGCTTTCCAGGTGCCCAAAAATGACAACAGTTTTAAGCTTGCAAATACTCACAGTCCTGCTGGGTCTCTGCGTCTCCTCTACTTCTGTGTTTTAAAAAGCCTTACTGTAAAAGAAAAAAAAAAAGCTTGCAATTTAGCAGAAATCTGCTCCCCATCCATCCTAAGGGTTGTGATTGAGGAAAAGCCTGCCCTCTGATCCCTCCTTTTCTCCAGACTCTGCTGAAATCTGGAGTCAGTCTAAATGCAAAAGAGATCCAATAAAACTGCTAATTGAACCCGACTGATTTAATTCAATTAAAAAAAATACTCATTTGAGTATTTACTATGTCACAGCGCCAGGAAGACCAGTCCCTGCCCTTAAAGAGCTTATAATCTTATGGGGGGACACTAAGACCAATACCCAAGTGCCTCTGTAAAAGGAGACACGTGTCAAAAGGGAAGATGGAGAGATCTGTGGATCTATGAGAAGGCGAGGTGAGAACTGCCAACCTGCCATTGCTCTGTCAGCACCATCTAATACAACTTCCTGCGATGGCAGAAATGTTCTGTATCTGCACTGCCCAGTAGTATGGTAGCTCTTGAGTGGCTACTGAGCACTTGAAATGTGGCTGGTGGGAATGAGAAGTGGAATTTTTACCTTTTATTTTATTTCTGTTCATTTCAATTAAATTTAAATAGCCAGATGTGACCAGTGGCTACCACATCAGGCAGCACAGCCCTAGATCTCCAAACTTAGTTGTTCAGTAACTTGGAGATCTTTTTCAGAATGCAAATTCTTGTGTCACTTGGAGATTTTGATGAAGTGGGTCTCGGATGGGGTCTGGGAATATATGTGTATTTTAAAAAGCTCCACAGAGGGCTGAAATGCCAACCAAGTTTGACTACTCTAGCCTTAAGCCATGCTGGCCTGGCTCTGCCCTGCCACCACTCACAGGCTCAGAGGGTCTAGCAGGCATGTCAGCTGCAACCTGCAAAGACACAGCTAGACTTGGATCTGCTCTAAGCCACTCTGTTCCATTCCTCTAGTCAATCATCATAGTGTTCTCAGAGGTGACCCAAACTCTTGGATTGAGGTCCAAGGTTATGTTTTATTCATCATGGTGGGCACTGCACCTGACACAGTGACTAGCCTGCAAGTGTTCAATGAATGTTAGCTCAATCCACCAAGGTACGTCACAGGATACATTTCAGACTGTTTTCCATTTACTGGGTTTCTCTACTATACCAGAGAGAACAAAGGCCATCTGAAACAGGTGTGTGGACAAGGGGAGTGCAAAAAGCAAGAGTAGAAAAACCAATGTACTCTTTGAAAAAGTCTACATTATTTGAATCCAGAAGGAAATTTATAAGGAAAGACTTCTTTTGCCCAGACTCTCAGGATGAGGCAAACGAATGTTTTCTAATCACATTAGAGCTCCTGTTTGCCAGTCAAGTACCAGAGTGTACCACTGCTCTCCATACTACTGCATTCAAAAGTCGTAATTAGAGAAAAAACACCTTGCATAGAAAATAACCTAAACAAAAAATGTTTATCCTTATACCAAATGTCATGACTCTTACCATATTTCCTGAAGAAAAGGCTGGTTAAAACTTTTCAGAAATTTAAGAGTTTTGATAGCAAGTTTGCTGCACAGGACCTCGTTGAATGCTGTGTGCAAGCTCGACACTTGAAAAAGGTTGTTGAATGAACAAATAAACCTTTTCAGGTGATAATACACCTATTTGTTTTGAATTTTAGGCATTTTAGTTATTTCCCATCAAAAACATATGTCCTCCTGGATCTTATCTTTGGACCACATAATTACAGAAGAAATGAGATAAAAGTAATTCTGAAAACGAGCAGGGCAAATTAACATCATTGTGGGAAAGGTGGAAACAGTTTTTGAGAACTTAGGAAATTATATCTATATTTCTCAATAGAAAAAAAAGGGGATAGGAAAACTATTCCCAAGAAGGCAGCTCTTCAGATGAGAATGTGCACAGGCTTTGGAGTCAACAGGTAGAGATTAAAATCCAGTTCTGCACACGTTACTTTATTAGCCTCCATGTCTTCCTTCGAGAGTGGGGTCAGCATGCTTTCCTCATGGGGTTGTTAAAAAGTTGAAATGAGTTAATATATGCAAAATGCCTAGGTCACTTACCATAAGGTCCCATGATCTGGGACAAAATGCTTGCTATGCCTTCCACAAAAAAGGTGTGTTTTAAGTCTCAATTTCAAGGACCCCAGAATGTGACGTTTTATGGAAATAGTGTTGTTGCAGTTATAATTAGTTAAGATAAGGTCATACTGGAGTAGGTTAGGCTCCTAATCCATTATAAGTGGTGTCCTCAAAAGAAGAGAGAAAATGATGTGAAGACAGGACACAAAGGGAGAATGCCATGTGTCAATGAAGGCAGAGATGGGAGTTACAAGACTATAAGCCAAGGAATGCCAGAGCTTGCCACCAAATCCCCAGAAGCTAGGGAGAGGAAAGGACAGATTCTCACAGGTTTCAGGGGGAGCATGACTGTTGACACTTTAGTACTTTCATCTCAGATTTCTGGCCTCCAGAACTGTGAAACGGTAAAATTTCTGTTGTTTTAAGCCAGCCAGTTTGTGGTACTTTGTTACCTCAGCCCTAGGAAACCAATACAGTGTATGGTTTTAAAGTAGCTAATATATGTATTAACTACCTTCTAAATTATTTTTATAGGAATGTTTATTTTATTAAATATTAATGCTTAAGGCACTGACTTTCCTCTTACCCTCCTTATCCCTGTTGTACTCCCACTAAATACAATTGACTATGAAACGAGGTTGTTTTCTACCATTGACTGTAAACCTTATGGATAGGGAGATATATCCATTTCTTAAACTTCAAAAGCTGTGGTAAACTCTATGATCTTTGCAGCTGCTTCTTCTAGGACCTAGCAGGCTAGACTATAATTATTATTCATGAACTATTTCAACTCTATGGCCAAATCTTTTTTCCTTCTATGTTTTGTCATATACCAAATACAGTTTGAAGAATTCTTGAATCTTTGGTCTTTCAAATCCCTTTTAAACCTCAGAATCTATGACAGGCAAAGGAAGTAAGACAAAGAAAAAAGACTTTTTTTTTCCTGTTTAAATCACTTGTAGGATCAAGAAAGTTTGTTGTTTTCTTTGTATGGGCCATTTGCATAGCTGGAATCATAAAGTATCAATTTAACATTAGGAATTGAGAAACTGACAGAAGGCTCAAGAGAACAAAACATCAACCAACCACTGAGCTATTTTTATTGCTCCCTTTAGCACCAGCAAGTACAGTGATATCAAAACTACCATGAAATCAATTAATTTTAGTTTTTACAGATTATTTTAATTCTCTTCCTGTAATATGTCTATATGAAATAATTGCTTTGTAATTAGCAGCATGATTAAATGTTAAATAAATGCTAAATCTTTAGTTTGGCAGCCTTAATATGCCTAGAAGGCCCAGTTTCATTACTTTTTTTTCCTAAGTACTTCACAGTATATTGCTTAGTATTTTCACTTCAGACATAGATTTCACCATGCCTTGTTAATACATGTCACATAAGGAGCTGCAGCTACAATGGCTCTGTATTGTAAATTCACTACTACAGATATACCAATGAAAAAATAGACTCATCACTGTGAGTACTGTAAGTGCCAATATGTAGGCTGCTAATACCAAGCCATAGATTTTTGGATTCTAACCAAGTCAAGCAATTCCATTAGACTGTATCAGATTCGCATTTGCTCCCAGACTGAATTAAAGTTTGGTTTGTAACAGTGAAAATAATTCTCCTTACCAAGAAAATGGCAAACATTTTTACATCCATTTCAAAACATTTCTTGCATTTTCTTTGCTGAACTAGAGCTCTGTACTGTCTTTTCTTATATCTTAATCCAGTAGTCATCTTTATTAATTATCTGACATTTTAACAACATTTAAAAAAAATAAAACATCCAGTGTCCTTAAGACGGGAGCCTTTAGCTCTGATCTAATGCTATTTCTCTTACGAGTTTGACTGCTTAGAATTTGCCAATTATAAGACTAAGTAAGCACTGTTTAAATTTTAGACTGAGAAAATGTCAAGAACATGTCCCTTCCACATTAAAATGTTCCTTTAAAATCTGAAGACAGACATATGGAAGTGTCTATAGCTTTAGCATAAAAGTTCCTGCTAATCAGGGCTAAAGACAGCAGTGTTCAGGTGAACGACAGTACTTGTCCTTTGACTTGATAGAAATGAAGCACACTAAATGTCATCTTTTTTAAAGAAGCAAAATAAAGCCATCTGTCCCTGAACTCTTATAATAAACTTGGTTTCAAATTCCTTTTCTAAACCATTTTTCTATGACTATTTATTCTAATAAGCACTTAAAGAATTTGATTTTCGTAACCATTGCAAGACAATGAAGTAAAAGGTGTGCCTGCCTATTCTAACCTTCCCTCTGAAGGCTTGCTGGCCACAGCGACTCTCTAAGAAGAGAGTGTCACAATGGCCCAAGACAAGGACGGGGAGCAGGATACAAAACAAAAACCATGGAAGGTTTACCTATGAGTTCTTATGACAGCAGGATGGAACATCAGCTTTCTAGGTTTTCCAGCTTGCAGATGGCAGAGGGTGGGGCTTCTCAGCCTCCACAATCACATGAGCCAATTCCTGTAACAAATCTCTCTCCCTCCCCATCCATCCATCTATTGGTTCTGCTTCTCTGGAGAATCATAACTAATTCAAGGAGAGGTAATAGGTGAAAGAGGCAAGATTAAAGCCAAGTGTGTTGCACGCAGCCCTTTCTGTCTCAGCTGTCTCATCGGACCTCGGAGAGTATACTGCAGTATCCTCGTAGATACACAGATACTTAGAAGAACACTAACTGGTAGAGTAAAACACTGGTTAACTAGAAGATTAGGCTCAGGGAATTTGCAAATTTAATTTTCTGGTTAGCTGAAGGTTTCCTAGAAAGCTTTTAAACTTTAACACCCACTTTCTTGCCTTTGATAAGGGTGGTTATATTTTTTTATTGAGGCATTTTTTTTTTCTTCAAGGCCCTGATAATAAACTCATTGGAATTATTTTTAATCTAAAGCCTTGGTTAACTTATTTTCTTCCAATTTTCCCTTTTCTTCTAAAAGTGGACTCCAGGGGGGGAAAAATCTAGTTAATTAGGATTTCTGCTAATCAAGTTTTTAAATTGTTTTGGCAAATTAAAATCAGGTGAAAGCTACCTCCCTGAATTTGAAATAGTTTCTTATTATAGATTCTCCTTGATGCCATTGTGTTCCCGTATCTTAGTATGCATTTGAAACTAATGGTCCAGTACTCAAAGTGCTCACATCATTCATGACCTAGACATCATAAATCCACCAGCGCACATTAGTGGGATGGTCCTTAATTGCACAGTTTAGGCCTTGTGTAATCAAATGGTACGAAGGAACAGCTGAGAACATTAAAATGCCAGCGGGCATTATAAATCATAGTGCATTCTATAGTTTCTCTTCAATTCATGTGTTTATTAAATTAAAAGTAAAAAGAATAATTTGAGTTGAACATCCATTTGTCATTCATGATGATTAAAACATAAAATAATCCAGTGCTATTATAAGATCATCTTTATTATTTTACCTCCTGGCTTTCCAGTAGAAATTGTAGTTATACTTTGAACTTTAAACATAGAAATCAGTTTTTAATGAAGCAAAATAAACTTATCTCTTAGGAAGACTGACTAAATAAAAGGGTTATTTCTTAACAAAATACACTTTAGAATAAAGTGCAGTGCAATCTTATATGTCTAGGACTAACATGCACCTTAGAAGTTTCTGTAGAGTTTTAGGTTTAAGGGGAGATCATTTAAACTATGGAGTGGTCAAATGATTATTATATTGAGGAAATATATTTTAATGGTGGTTTACTATTACTTCAAATCATATTTAAATGAGGATAATAAAGATGTAGTTTGAAAACAAGACCAGAAAGTAAGAATTTTACTGTTTTCTTGGAGAGTTAAGCAACTTTAAGTGGTAAGCTTCAACAACTTGGCATAAAATGTGAGGAAGGAGCTTTTTTCCACTTCAGGGTTTTCAAGTCTCAGAAATCTGACTAGCACCCATGTTAGGACTCACCAAAAAATTCTGGGTAGAGAAATGTTACCATCAACATGTAGTTGGTAATTAGGTTTTGGTTCCATTCCAAATGTCCACATGAGTGACAGAAATGAATTAGAATAGTTTATCCAGCAACTCTTCTGAGTAAGGCACTGGTGGGTAGGGAGGGAGGGGACCCGCAGAGCATCCCAGGCAGTGGGGAGTGGTGTGCAGAGCAGTGGTATTCTGAGCCAAATGTGAAATTTCTTTTCAAACCTGAGTTCAGAGACATCATGTTGATAGCTTAAAATTGGTCATACAAATCAGGGCTTATCTTTCTGGATAGCATTCACCTGCACACCACTGGTATAAAGGCACCAAAGCAGTAGAGTGGGAATAGGTCCATGGAAAAGGAACTATTTCATTTTGAATGAGTTTTAAGTTATGCCACAATAGGAATGGAAATTACAACAGAAAGGTAGGATGGTGCCTAGATATGGAGGGCCTTTAATGCTTCACCAAGGAGTTTTCTCTTATTTCTCATCCTTATCAGAGGCCTAGAAGAAACAGATGGTACATTCAAAAGAGGGTGAATAAAGAAAGGTCTTAAAAAGGTACCATTTACAAGGTATCTTAATCCATTTCTGCCACCATAACAAAATGGCCTGAGACTGGGTAATTTATAAAGAACAGAAATTTACTTTCTCACAGTTGTGGACGATGGGAAGTCCAAAATCAAGGTGCCATGAGATTCAGTGTCTGGTGAGGGCTGCTTTCTGTTTCCAAGATGGTGCCTTCTTACTATATCCTCCCATGGCGGAAGGGGGCAAAAAGGACAAAGGCTGTGTCCTCGCACAGCAGAAGAGACAGAAGGACAAAAGGGGACTAGAATACTCTCTTCAGCCTCTTTTACAAATGCACTAATCCACTCAAGAGGGCAGAGCCCTCATGGCTTCATCACTTCCCAAAAGGCTCCATCTCTTAACACCATCACCTTGGAGTTTTAAGTTCTAACATATGGATTTTGGAGGAACAAGTACATTCAAACCATAGCACAAGGGATGGGCAAGTTTAAGGTAAACTCACAAAGGATTGGTCAAGCATCCCTGAGCTAGCTAGTGCAGGAAGCAGAACCCAGCAAGAAACCGGATGACAGGGGGCCCATTTATGGATACAGTCCATACACATCTGATCCCCAGGGCACAAAGCAAAGTGGAGAGGGGTATTGAGTGCATCTGGAGGGGCATCGAGAATATCTAGCAAATTCTCATAGCCAGTGGTGACCACCAAATAAATGCTTTTTTTCAGTGGAATGATGGATTCATTTCTTTAACTCAGAAAGATTAGTCCACTAGCTGTGTGTAAGATGGACTAGAGAGACAGCATAATGAGTATGGGGACTCTGGTTAAGAAGCACTTATAATAAGCTACATAAGAGGTGATAATGGCTGGAATTTGGGCTGTAGTGATAGGAACCAAGAAGAAGGGTGATATTTAAGAGACATTAGGGAAGTACAACTAGAGAAACATCTATTAGATACCACAGTTGACTAGATGTGAAGAAAGGACAGGGATGAGTTCAAAATAATGCCAAGGTTGAGCCTAGATCATGATGACAGGGGTCCCAAAACAAGATACGGGCAGACGTGAACAAGAGCTCCTTTTGGAAGTGGGACGAGTTTCCTTTTGAGTGATTAGAAGGAGGGAAGGGAAAGGCTGGAGTACTTCCACCCCAGGTTCCCTATTTCCTGGGCTAGTGGGCAGTGGCTTCATTCCTCTGCAGCAGGCAGTGGCTTTCTCCTGTAGGCCATCGTTCATCCTGAATCCTGGAAACCACTGCTTTCCTCTTGCTCGTTTAGTGGTGGTGTGGTTTTCGGGGTGAAAATATCCAGCAGGCATTTGGAAACATAGGACTGGAGTTTGGGAGTGAGGTTATGGCTGGAGAGAAATTTGGGAGTTTTTCTCATAAAGATCTAGAAGAAGATGTAAGATCTCAAGGGACATAGATGGAAAAGCAGTCTAGTAATAAAAGGGTGCAGGGGAGCCAGAAATTTACTGCCATATAGCATGGAATAAAGGATAACTCTGCATCTTGCTGACTTTAATTCCACCATCTTTTTTGATAACTATATGGTAACAGGGTCTAAATTTAGTTATAAGTCAATACAAAGATGGGACTAAAACAAATTATTACAGGGGCAAAATGCTAACTCAGGGTTGAAATGATCCCTGTATTGTGAACTATAATAATTCAGATCAGGCAGAAAAGTAGATCTTTCCACTGAGGACAAATCAGTATCAACTAAGTGCTATGGTCATTAGAACCCCAATGAAATTACTCACCATCTAAATCTCATGGAGGATCTTGCACAGTCAACATCACTCACCTCTTTTATGTTAACAACCAGTCAGATGTGGCCAAGTGCATTTTTAATAAGATGGCATGCTCCACTTGGGAAAGGAGCACACATCACCTGTTTTGCTCATCACGGTATCCCTAGCTTACAGAAAAAGATCAGCACGCAAGTGGTGCTGTCAATATTTGCCAAATGATTGAAGTGAGTGACTGTCATGCTCCAAGAACCATACCAAGTTCTTTCCCATATATCCTTGTAGCAGCCCTAGGGGTAGAAATCATTCCTCCATTTTACAGGTGAGAGCGTTTGGGAGTCAATAAATTGAGTCTTTTAACCAAGATTGAGCACAACAAATATGTGATAGAGATTCAAACCCAGCCTCGTCTGGTCTGAGCCCATGTTTTCCTGCTTTGTTGTAGGATTTCTACAGATCATCACTTCGTTATTTTGTCTTGCCTCTGTTCACTCTAACTCCCCACTGAGTCCGGAAGCTCATCTGGGCCAGAAATAATACCAGGTACATTTCTTCATCCCCTGTATCACCCTCCCGTATCACCCTTCTAATAGCACTTGATAGTCTACATGCATATAATGAATACTTTTTGATTAATAACACTTCCTTGGCAATATCATAGAAGCATTCCCAAATGAGTTCAACTTTCTATAATAACCTCTCAAAAATAGCACCGCAGTAACATCTGAGTATGTAATATGTGAACTGTTAATACTTACTTTCTACCAAACTAAAGAGGAAATAACTTTGTAAAAACTATTTAAAAGAAGCAGCATGGCAATGAAATAGACATATATGGAAGTCCTTTTCCTCTTTTATTGACTGAATATTTGCTAAGTATATTTCTCATGTGCTAAATGCTTTTATAGGTGCAGGGACCTAAGACTCAGTTGTATTCTTTTCCCTTAAGAAGCTGTTTGGTAATGGTGATTGTATTACAGTAATGTAAATAAATAACCCTAAATTAAGATACTTGAAATGAGGACAAGAAGATGTGGGAAAATCTAAATTAATAATCCTAAATTAAGATGACACATGCTATACTTGAAGTGAGGACAAGAAAATGTGGGAAAATCAAGGACAGTGTGAGTAACTCAGTCTGGAGGAAAACCAGGGTTAAGATTACCTGTTCCTACACATACTTATTAGCTGTAAGATACTAGGCAAGTTCCGTATCTCAGGGTTTTTCCCCCACATCTTTAAAATGGGGATGATATTTAACTCCCAGGGTTGGTATGTGCTCTTCTCAGTATGCTTAGAAAATTACATTTATTGGCCCACAAGGGTAGCTACATGACCAGCTCAGTGGTATTGGCTGTCCTCAAGAGCTAAGACTACAATTCCTATAAATCTGAACATACCAATTGGGAAGCTCTGATTATGAGGATTAAAAAAGACAATGAATATGAAGTTCACTGTAAATTATTATTTCCATTTCACAAAGAATTCCAAGAAAATGAGGTTAATGGTTTTCTCAACTCTCTCATTCACATGCAAGTGAAAATCTTCTAGGTGAAACAGGGTAGGTGGGGTAGAGGCTAAGTCATAGCAATTCTGCGTTAGTGCAGCAGGGATCTGCCTAAGGGGTCACACCAGGTTTGGCTTGCCTGGTGACTTTCTCTTGCTTAGTGACTGATCCTACTTATAGGAAGACTCTTGGTTATACTGCACTGGTGTTCTAATCTGGTCCTAACCAGGAGCTTTGCAGTTTGGTGAAATAACAAGATGATGATGTGGTAAGATGATGGCGATACTAAGAATTTACAATAACAGTGGTAGCAGCATTGTTTATTGAGCACTTACAAGATGCTTAGCATTGCTCTAAGAGTTTTACATGCCCCAGCAACTTTATTATCACAGTAGATACAGAGAGATGAAGGTTTTGGGTCCATTAGTTATGTCTTGAATTCAGCTCTTCTTTGTGGAATGATAGCTCTGAGTCTAACCTATTCTCTCTGGTTAGAAAATGTGATTCTATGAATTACAACTTAGGGGCATTAAGAGAGGAAAGACAGAGTGGATACAGAAGAGAGTCTAGAAACAAACAAAAAAGGCTCTAATGTATTAATCTGTTTGCCAGTTCTTTCAAAGTACGCCAGCTGACTCAAGGTTTCTTGCATGTCTAGACAAATAAAAAGCTCTCTTGGGATCTATCACAAAAGATGATGACCATGTAAACTACTGACTTCATAAAACAGCTAGTCTGAATCTTCCTGACCCATAAAATCTCTCCACTTGCCTCTGAAGTAGCATCCTCAGAATGCAGACACAGTAGCATGCAGAAATGTCAGAAGTCAACATAATACCATCTGTATTCATTGCCACTATTTACTAAGTACTTACCTTGGTCCAGAAACTGTACTATGGGTGTCATATACATGGTCTCATTGAATGATTCCAATCATTCTAAAAGGCAGGTTCTATTATTATTCCCATTAAGCAGATATAGATACCGAGGCTATGTGAGACCACTCTAGATCACAGAGCCAAGAAGCAGTTTTGAAACTAATTCTTCCCAACTCTAAGCCCTGCCTTGTTACCCACTCTTTCCCCTACCTTGGGCTGCATATCCTATAAGACTATGGCAATGACTGACACATTGTTCTGATGCATGTCATAAGGATACCTTAAACCAGGGGTCCGCAAACTACGGCCCACGGGCCACATGCAGCCACTGCCTGTCCTGCTTAGCAGCCAACTCATCCCGGGCCCACAGTGCGCATGTGTGGAATATGCCCCACACTCTCCAACAGCCCTCCCACGGTCTGAGGGACAGTGAACTGGCCCCCTGTTTAAAAAGTTTGGGGACCCCTGCACCAAAATGATCTTTAGAAGCAAACCTCAGGTAGTAGTTTTTAATATTGCTAGAAGTTGGATGCTCTTGTAAAAAACGTTCAATACTTTTCCATAAGAATTAGCAATCTACTTAGTTCTGCTAAGTTCTGCAATTGCACTATAATTTTTTTTCAAAATTAATCATTTTACTTTGTATTTTCTCTGGGTAATAGATGCTTTTCAATTTTTAGAAATCTCCTAAATTTAGACAATGATGACATAACTTAATATGCAATGTGATGGCAGTGGTTAAGAGAAGGAAATCTTTTAAGTATACATTTTCCTCCATTTAAAATGATTTATCTTAAATATGGTTAAAAAAATATGTTCTATTAATAATTCCAAGGTAATTTTAAAGGGTAACTCAATGATGATTGGTTAAAAAAAATACTAAACTAGATTTCAAAATTAAAAATAGTAAAAAAAAATGATTTATTTTACATAGACTTTAATATGGAATCATAGCATTTTTTCAAGCTGGATGGGGTAAGAACCAATCTAGTCCAGTCCTTCTGTTTTACGGCTGCAATTAAAGAGGAAGAAACATAGGCACGGCTTTAACAGTGCAGGTTTAGAGTCAGACCCAAGTTCAACCCCTGCTCTGCCTCTGACCAGCTCTTCCCCTATCATTCACGAGTCACAGAGGCAGTTCTTGAAAGTGCCCTGCCTGTAAAGCAGGAATGCTATAAACTGAGAATTCAAGTAGTGGCTTCTCTCCTCTAGAACAAAGTATTATTCATTCATCCATTTATCCAAATATACACAAGTATTTATTAAGTACACACTAGTTGTGTGACCTTGGGCAAGTTACTTAATTGCTGCCTGCCTGAGTTTCCTGAGCTGTAAAGTGGGTGTCTACATTGTAGAGTTGTCGTAAGGATTAAGAGAATTAATGGTTCTAACACACTGGAAAGGCACAACAATGGTGGATGTCATTATCTATCTCCTACGACTACAATGGTATGTTAAGAAAAATAGTGGGCTCTGGGGACATAATTTGGGAGCCCTATATAATATTTCCCTCCCAATTACTAAAGTATAGAGCTAGTCTCTCACTCCATTGTGCAGTCCTGGTAGTGAAACCATTTGGAAACTCGTGCACTAGTGCTCCAATTTGACAGTGCTATCCTTCACGCACAAAGAGAGAAATATCCCACTAGCATCTGCCCACAAACTTTGTGTTTTCCCTTCAGATGGCTTTGAAATGGCTGGATTTTTTCACCTGGACTCCTGAGTGGGAAAGGATGAGTTTCTGAGCATGTCAGGAGGTTGACTGTGTCCCCATAGAACACAGCAACACTAACTGGTCCTTTGGGGGCTTGAGCTTTACCTGTAGTCCTCACTGCACAGAACCACTGTCAGCTAGAATAGTAATCCACTGCCTTGGTGGTCCTGTGATGGTCTGATGAGGTAATGTAGATTCCGCTAGTGTCCTGGAAATTCCCAGGACGTGGCTGAAGTCCTAGTAACTCTTATTTATGGCCTTGGAAATCACAGAGGATGAAAATAAACGTGAGTGGTCATGCAGCCTCTCAGTCTTACTTCTCATAAGAAAACATTACACTGTCCCAGAGGAGTGAGAAGTCAGTACACCTTTCAGACCCCGAGGGAAGGCTCTCTCCAAAACTCATTCTGAGGTGTACATCTTATTTAAAACACAAACAAACATAAACTTCTCAGTATGGAATCTGTGCCCCTGTTGTGTGTGTGTGCATGTGTGGGTGCCTGTATATATACACTGGTCATGATTCTCTGGTAGGAAGCTTAAATACTCCGCCAAAGAAAAAAGCAAAAATAAAACAAAACCAAAAAACCACACCACAGTTACATACAGTTACATCTTCTCTAGGCAGAACATCCTCCATTCTTCCATATGTTCAGAGTTACCTCACCTTTTAACTCTAGCATCGCTGTCCTATGAACCCTTCTTCCCTGCTTGTCACAAGTATTTTTTTAAGCTGCTGAGGTCAGCTTAAGATAACATATTAGAGACAGAGCCTGGCTAATCCTTCAGTGTATGGGAAACCCAGCTTAAGTTTCCCTGTATGAGACTTTTTAATTGATGCTCCGCAGGTCTATACTTTCATTGGTAACCCAACAGTTAAATGCTGAGTCACTGTCGTCATGTTACCTGTTCTGACTCCACAGTCCAGGATGCAGCCACGGTCCAGGTGGAAAAGGAACTAGGTCTGAGATAGGCAGGGGGCCTCAGGTCTTCTCCCAGCTCCAGTCTTTCACTAGATGTGTGACCTTAGCCAGGGATCCTCAAACTTTTTAAACAGGGGGCCAGTTCACTGTCCCTCAGACCTTTGGAGAGTGCGGCGCACATTCCACACATGCGCACTGTGGGCCCTGGATGAGTCGGCTGCTAAGCAGGACAGGCAGCTGCGGCAAGAACACCCAGCAGGCTGGATAAATGTCCTCGGCAGGCTGGATGTGGCCCACGGGAGGTAGTTTGAGGACCCTGCACAAATTCAACTTGTGCTAGGGAAAGTAGCCTTGCAGCCTCTCTTCTATCACGCATAAACCTTAGAGATACATTAAGTGACTTGTCCATGGTCACAGTGAACCTCTCCATGGCTCTTGTCCCTTAGTTATTAAAAAAAAAGAAGAATGATAATATTTGGTATCTCAAACTGTGACAGGTGAAATGACATACATATTTAAGGATTCTGAAAAGTTTAAAATTCTAAAATAGGAGGCATTATTAGCTTTGTCAACTCAGATGCATCCTCCCTTTACGCAGTTGGTGCTGACCCGTGTTAATTGCTACTGACTTTCTGTTTCCGGCATCCTCTCCTGTTTACTCAAGACACATTGAGTTCTGACCGAGTCCTACAAGGAATTAACAACTCCCATCTTCAGTTTAGAGTTCTCAACAAACTTAAGGAGTCTACCCTCTCTCAAGCAACCATCCAACTCACTTATGTTCAATGAGGCTAGATCGAAAATCGTCTCCTGCTGAACACTTGTGTTCCAGGTGATAGCCTGTTCTGTGAATTAACTGGTGTGTTTTTTCAAAGCCTTTGCTAACAGCCAGTATCTGAATTAACGCTCCTTATTCTGTCTTTCTGTGGCCTCTACTCTCACTATCACAGCATACTACATGGTATTTGTCCGTCTCCTTTCTGGAACCCCCCCTAAGACTTACGTTCATTGAGAACAGAGGTAATGCCTGCAAGACCAGTATCCTCAGCACTGCCTTACACTGGGACGAGATAATTCTTTGTTGTGGGGAGGTATCCTGTGCATTTTAGGATGTTTTAGCAATATCCCTGGCTTTTACCCATTAGATGCTAGCAGCACCTCCCCATCAGTTGTGCAACTGACCAAGAAAAGTCTCCAAAATATTGCCAAATGTACCCTGAGGGGCAAAATCATCCTCTAGGCAGATTGCCTTTTTCTTACTAGGCAATCAATAAATATTTATAGAATAATATATGGACTGATGGAAACAAAATGCTTAAGATGGATTCAGTGTACAAGCTACAGAAAAAAAAAAGCTAACATCTCTTAGTTTTAGTGCCACCTACAATGCCTGGCATACAGCTGGTGCTCAATATATATTTATTGGATAAACAAATGTTTGATGATTGTAAATAGCTTTCTGTATCCCTTGTAAAAGTTTTTTCTCCTCAAGGAAGCCCAGGTGAAGTGGTGGGGAACTGTCAATATTAGGGGGAGAATATTTAAAAAACAAACAAACAAACAAAAAAATATCTTGGCTGTGGGATTAGGGGCCAGAAAAACAAATCACCTTGCAGAAAGGTGGGGGCCGTCCCCTAGACCACAAGTCTGCACTTGGGGCAGAAATCAAATTCTTCGCAGTGGTAACACTAGAAACATCTACTGGCATTCTTGGACTCGTTAAAAGACAACTCTGAGAGGGCCATGAAGCACCAGGAGGGTTGCAGGACATCCAGAAGGTCAGACAAGGAGCCATTAGTGTCACTGCTGGGAATTGAGCCTGTGCCTTACTGACTCTCTGTACAGTGCTTGATTACATTAATTATTATGGATGCAAATTGAGACTTACTACTATTGTAAAATAACAATGCAGGTTAATGATATTCTTAATTGCCATGCTAACATTTTTTTCTAGAGGGGAAAATTATAGGCATGAAACCAATTAAGCCACCTTCCTTTCTTTGTAAAGCTTTTTCAGTTTTGCTAAGTGATGATTCTCTCTTTGTGCTCACTGCTTAACAGTGCAAACTGATTTTTTTTTGTCTCCTACGTCTTACTAAGATGGATGCTAACATTGCTGCTGTCCATTTTTCCCTGTAGAAATTGAAAATCACTATGCTAATACATTATCTCACAAAGGGCAGTCATAAATAGGAAGAGCAAATATTTTGAAATGAATATTCAATGTACATTCTCCTGTAGAGGTTACGCATTGTTGGAAATCTTTGTTTCCAAGATTGCCCTTTCCTGAACACCACTGTAGGATGGCTCCCCTCCCGACGGCAATGATGGCTCCAGAAAACAACGGCAGACTAATTTATGTGTTCCCCAAACTTTAAATAGTTGTCTTTTACTCCCAGGTCTACAAAATATCTGCCTACAGAAACCTTTCATGTAGAAGGATGTCATGTCACATGTATATTGTTAATGTAACTATGGTAACCAAAAAATGCCACCAGTGTGTCTGTTTCATACACAAATGAGGGGACAGCTGTGAAGTCCACATGTCTGCCAGTGGTATAATGGATGTGAGCTAGGACAGCCTGGGTCAGAAAATTACAACTCATTTATATTAATCAGAGCTTTCGAATAACATTCCAACCTCTGAGCTATAAAGAGTATAAATGGAAGGCAATAAGCCACTATAAAAGCAGTCTTCACTCCACAGGTTTTAAAACTAAGTGCCGAAAGCTGATGCAGCAGCATCTATCTTTAGAGGGGACTCCAGAGTCAGAGCAGACAGGACCTTTGGTGGCTGTCATTGCAAGTTGAAGCCTAGCTTCTCCGTATCTCAAGGATGATTTTCAGTTCATTAAGTACAATGGCTCCATGCAAGTTAAATGTTTATGATAGTGGTTGTGACGTTGGAGGCACAGTTCCATAAACCTTTCAGCAATCTCACTGATTGTGGCAGTTAGTTCTCCCAGCCCTATTCACCCAACTCTGTTATGTTACAAGTGAGGAAACAGAGTTGGCGGGGTTGAGAAACTAATCCAAGATCACTTAGCTATGACTGGCTAATAGCTTGCTTACCAACCAAACAAGTGATAAAATTGCTAATAACATTCTACCTTGGTTAGAGCTTTTAAAAACATTCCAGAAGTAAAAAATATGATAGATATTATGTAAGCCTGCATATTGTTTCTTAAAGAAAAACCTATAACATAAAAATGGTATATATTTTAATTATTGAATAATATGCTTCCAAGTTCTATAGGGTGCTCATAAAGTCTGGAAATATATTTTATAATATCATGGATTATAATGCAATACTAATACATCATTTAGTATGCATTTGTGTTTTGGGACTTGGAGGCTACACTCTAATATATCCATAAAGTAGGTGAATGATAATATGCTAAAACAAGACAACTTAAAAAGTAAACTTCACTTAAGAAGACTTCTAGAATGAATGGATCCCCTGGTCACTAAAGTATTGAATTTTATAGATAAAGTTTAATTTTTGTTGCTGTTATGTTCTTTGAGCCAAAACAAGAGAGAATACATGTTTTTCTGACTTTATCTATATAATTATAATTTCATCCTGAATAAAATATTAATCAAAGCTCTATTCATGAGTTAAAGATACTTCCATTATTTCCAGAAACATGATTCTAAATGATCATGTGACTCTAAAATATGATTCTAAAATGGAATTTGCTTTATCTCCAAATTGGCTTAACCCAAAATAGATGTTCAGCACAATTTTTAAAAAATTAAATACAATATTTGAGCAACCTTACATTAGTGCTCAAATGAATCATTCAGAGAACTATTATTTTGTAGCTTAAAAATAAATTTTAAGAAAGCATTGTGAAAGTATAGTAAAAATAACATCTGTGTCCTATAATTTACCTTATTTTATTTATGACTTATGATTTTTTTATGGTGGTATCAAAAATCCACCATTCTGATTACTTATAATCATTTATAGTTAACCAGCTTGAGAAGTAGCAATATAGCTCTGTAGAAGCAGATTTTCTTTATTACCTGGTATATTCCCATGAGTGTCACTGCTTTAGAATATGTAGTAATGGCTCTAGCAGTTGAGGTCAAGATAGCCTTAGCAGAGTCTAATAGAGAAAGATCGATGGTTGAATTTTTCTTTGCTTTTTCAGAATTTCAGATACTAACCAGAGCTACCTGTGGTTATTTTTCAGAACCATGGTCTACAGTTGGCTCTGGTCTGAGATATAGCAGAATTATGTAGCAGAATAATCCTTTTCTAATAATTAGTACTTTATTGCTTTTATTTACCAAAGAATGAGCTCTAATCTTTCTTTTCATTAAATTTGCAGAATAAAGATTTCACACAGGCAGGATAGCCAAAGATAAAAGATTTCACAAATGTGAGGCTTTAGTCAGTTTAACGTCACCAAGTTTGTCTGAAAAATATCTAGATGATAACTTTACAACAAAATGGTTTATAGTCTAGTTTAGCAATGTCAAGTTTATTTTATAGTTATCCTCAACTCCATCAGGAAGACAGAATCCCAAGCTTAAGTATTAAATAAGAGTTTATTACAATGATTTGTTACTTTCTAACTTCTATATAGCTCTAAGACAGAAAATGCAAACTTGCCTACAAAATTTTCTCACTTAAATTTGATTCAATTCATTTTTCTCATCCTGGGAAAAATACTACCTTATGTGTAAAAGGCACTGAACCAGCAAAAATAACTTAAGGAAATATGTAAAATAGCAGACTAACATCTGTTACCCACCCCTCCCCCCAAACACTGAGCCCTCCAATACAATGTTGTCTTTTTTTTTGGTTGTGTTTTAATGTCCCTTTCAGTGAATATATAGAATACAGGGGCAAACGCTGTTCAGTGAATAGGTTCTTTTTCCCTTCAACAGTGTTTGAGGCTGACAAAAGGAGAGGCCACTGGGGCTGGTTTGTCAGTAGGTATAATCGCTGGTCTCACGTGCTGCCCACACTGTCTGCCTTTTGTTCAGCGGTCACACAACACCAGGAGGTGAACAGTGCAGTGTGGTCAATCAGCTAATGTTAGCCAAGGCAGGAAGGTCCTTTGCCTGACTGCCTCCCTGTTTGTTGTTCTATACTAGACCCAAAAACCACTCTGGTGACTAGGCATGGGGTGGTTTCATCACCTGCAGTTCTACAAGTCCGGTGCCTTAAGAGCCAAATGACTTTGACTACATAGTGGACACTCTAATGAGATCTTCGTGTAAGTCAATGACAGCTATCTTCTACTATATTGAATATATCTGAGGATGGGAAGCAAATGTGAGCAAAAGGTAGAATTAGCAAAAAAGAAAAACTCTAAAAGTTGAGGGTGGATTCAGAAATCACTTCATGCCACCAGAAGTGGATTAAAGTTACTGTCTGCTTCACATAATCATTTTCCTAACTAGCTTGTAATATCTAGCTTGAATGCTGAACAAATACACACAGCCAGGTAAAGAGCAAGCATTACTCTGAGCTTTCAATACAATAGCACTCAAAGAATTTGGCTCTTGAATAAAGGTGTCAGCAAGCCATGGAATTCCCAAACAGAAAAACTCACACTGCGTCTTTATTCTATTTTCTTAAGGTCTATTGTTAACTGAAGACTCCTTGTCTTTTCAAATTCCTTCATGTGAATGGATGAGGCCAGACATCTGCCAGGACCCGCTCACATTTGCATGCAAATCAGAGACTTCGGGACACACATGGCCCTGGAACCAATAACACTTTTACTCGAGATTTATAGTGATCAAAGTACCTTCCTGAACTTTCCAAGCCTCTAGTCCTAGCTCTTAAAAATGAAGTAATGAGCATATTCGAGTAATATTAATTCTTTAGGCTGTTTTGGCAAAGCAAATTGCAGAACAAAACATGTTGCCTTTCAGAAAAACCCCTCAAGCAAAAGCCCAAATCACCGAATTTGAATTCCACTTTTCCTTTATTGTCTACGTCTGGAATGAAAATATTTATGCCGGGATGAGATTTAGAGAAGGGTCCATTTTTCTGGACTCTTGGCCTTTGCCTGTGTGGTTCAAGTGCCTCATTTACACCCGGCCACTCATTCATGGCCAGGCACTGGTCTTGGCGCCGGGGCTGCAGGGGTGAACACAGACAGGCAAGGTCCCGGTCTCCTGGAGCAGGCATCACTGCCCAATGTCCTAGTCCGCCTGCCCACGCCGGTTCCCTCGCACCCGTCCGGGATGGGCTTTCCCACCGGTCCCGGGCGCGGCCGCCCTCCCGCCGCTGGACTTGCCCACCCAACTCCAGCCTGCCAGGCAGGGACTCCCTCGCGGGAGGCGGTCGCCGCGGGAACCTCGGGAGCACCGAGCCGGCGGCCGCCCACACCCCTCTCCACGCGGCACAAAGGACACTGGCTGGCAAACTTTCATCGCTCCTGAGCCCGGCCGAACCGGGAACGAGGCGCCGGCTCCATTCCTGGAGGGGACCGAAGCTTCCCTGACATTTCGGCCTCTCTGGCAAGCCTCCTGAGGCTGCCCCCGCTTCTGTGCTCAAAACGTATAGGGTGAGGTTTCCCTCCCCCTTCGACCTCCCGATAGTTGAGTCGATTCTTCCTAACGGTTTGACTTCAATACACTCAACGCTTTGTGAATTACTCCTCCTGCCCGTTTCTATTACCAAGGCCACCGCCAAGACATCCTTCCTCTTTTCTCTCTGCATAACCTGCCGCCTTCCCTTCCCTTTTCTTGGCCCTCTTTTCAACTCCCTGGGCCCCCTCTTACGCGCTCTTCTCGGGCCCCAGCTGCCTTCCCCAGTTCGCATTCCAGCAGTCGTCCTTCCTCCCAATCCCAGGGCACCACCCTCCCACCGTCCGTCTCTGAAATCCAGCGGGCTCGGCTCCAGTCGCTGCCTTTCGCCGGTTTTTGTCTGGCCTTCCTTCCTAACTATCACTTGCCCCCACCCTTTTTTTTCGGGTGGGAGGACTAGGTTGCCGTTTCCCGACTTGGGCATTTTCCCCAGCTCCACGAACCGCGCCCCCTCGTCCCCCTTAGGCCCGCGATCCTATCCCGCGGTTCCCTGGACCCTCCAGGGTCCGCCACGCCACCAAGTTTGCCTCGACTTCCCCTCGCTGTCTCCCACACCTCCCGCCGCAGCCCGGCTGGCCAGCGCACTTACCCCGAGGCCCAGCTGGCCGGGGTGTCGGGGTGCGCACGGACCGGGCACCGGCGCGGCGGCAGCAGGAGAAGGACCCGCGGAGCGGCGCCTCCTTCCCGGCCCGCAGCGCGCACTGGCTCCTCGGGGGACCCCCGGCAGAGCACCACGATGGGAGGCGAAGCAGCGGCAGGAGCAACAGCTGCTGCGCGGGGCCGTGTTCAATCCGGCTCTTGGGGGCCGGGCACAGGCAGGCAGGATTGGGAAGGAGGGTAGAAGTGGGGTGCAGAGGGCGGGGCAGCGAGTGGCCAGGTCCCGAGGAAGGCGCCCCAGGCGCCTAGGGATGCCGCCGCGCCGCTGCCGCCGCCCGGGCTGACGCCGCCGGCCCCTCTCCCCGCCAGGCGGGCGCTGCAGCCGCGGGCGCACGGGCCTCGCCTCGCTCCCCGGCTCGCTGCCGGCGCCCTCTGTGCGCCCCGCTTTGTGCTCCCGCAGCCAGCGTGCACCTGGTGTAAGCAAACGCGGTCAGCTGATGGGCTGCACGCCGATTGGCTGCTCCGCCGTCGCCTCCCTCCCTCCCGACCCCGCTCCCGGCCTCCCCCTCCCGGCCTCCCGCCCCCCGCGCCCGCCCTCGGCTCAGCCCCGTGCTGGGCACCATCTGGGGCCCGCCCAACAAAGGCGCAGCGCGGCGGGCCTCGGGTGGCCCCGGCCGCGCCGCGCCGCCTCCGCTGCAGGGAGCAGCGGGCCGCTCTTTTTGTCTAGGGGACAGCAGGCTGCGGCCGAGTTAGGAAGGCAGCGCACTGCCGCGCGGTAGCAGAAGACACACCAAAACCAAACAGAAAACAAGGGTCGTGCTAGGAGGCCGGCTAGGCACAACGGGGCCACATCTCTGCACAACGTAGGACTCGGGCTCAGGGGCTGAGAAGCAGACAAAATTCAGCCCGGGAGAGAGCCAAGTTTTGGTGTGAAATCTGACCCTTCGTCTAAAAATACATGGTGGTTCCCTGGGCCGTGGGTAGACGTCCGGGTGGGCGGACTCGCGTGGCCGTGGAACTGGCCCGCACCCTTGCTGCGGGAAGTAGTACTCCGACACTCAACCGACAGGCGAAGTCACTTCCGATTTAGGGAGGCTATTAGAGCACATTTCTGAAACT
This sequence comes from Microcebus murinus, assembly GCF_040939455.1. NCBI lineage: Eukaryota > Metazoa > Chordata > Mammalia > Primates > Cheirogaleidae > Microcebus > Microcebus murinus. Next base: position 10,453,882 of record NC_134131.1, on the reverse strand, counting down.
TTGGAATGACAGCTTTTTGATTTGTCAGGTGTGAAAGTTGTGTTCAAATACGGGGTGGAGGACTGAGAAGGGTCTGTTTGAAGTGGAGGGTGTCAGAGAGAAAGGGGGAGGGGAGGGTGGGAATGGGTCTTCACAAGCTGCAGGTGAACGTGAGTCTCAACTTTAAAGTGGCCAGCCTAGAACAAGGCTACAAGGAAGCCTCAGTACTACTTACTGGGGGAATCTGCTTTAAGCTAGAGACAATCATTGGCGCTTAAGTACTGAACAGCTCTGGGCAAGACAGTGTGGTGATATTTCCCCCTGATGTCCAAGCTTAGAACTTCTAGGGTATTTGGAAGGATGCATTATTACAGAATGATCTTTTGAATTCTTTGAAGCCACAGGATAAAATGAATAACAATAATTGTATATTCTTGATCCTGATAGCATTTCTTGATGTCTTACATAGATGCCTCATAAATATTTGATGTCCCTATATGTCCAAGAAACTGTCATGAAAGACACCAGTGAGTCACAGCATGCCCTAGAAGGCTCTAGGGAAAGACAATGTTAGGACTCAGAAGGTTGATGAAGAGTAGAGGAACAGCCGGACCAAAAAAAGGCCCATTGCTGTCTATAACTGAATAAGGTTTAAGAACTTTCAAAGCAAGTTGTGTCTAGAACCATACCCAAGTTTCATAACACGATTTTGTCTCTTCCCGCTTTTTCATGCAGATTGTATATAGCATGAAGTTTTTTTGAAAGAAGGTGAGGCTCTCGTGGAAATACAAAAGTTAAATGATCAGGGAAACGAAACACAAAATGCAGATTTCTTAAGGAGTCTCCTTTGGGTTTTCCAGCCTGTCTCCCTAGTGGTGGATGATGCCGTACCCTGTGAGGTAGAGCCTTGCAGAGGGAGGTTTTTGGGAGGCGGGGTGGTGGGTAGGCAGTTAACGTAATTAATGATAGTCCTAGGAGGCGAGAAGTATGCCAGCCTCCAGGTTTTGGAAGAGACTTCGTGAGAATGGTATGAGTCAGGCACCCATATATGAGCTTTGAAATCAAGCCAACACTGCTTTAAATCCCAGCACTGCAATTGATAAGCTATGTCCCTATGGGCCAGTCACTTTATCTCTTTAAGTCTTATTTGCCTTGGTTCTCAAGTGGGGTTAATAACAGTACCTATTCCAAAGGATTATGCTGGTTAAGTGAGAGTGAGCATGTAAAATGCTTACGGCAGTGCTTAGTATATAGCAAGCATTCTACAAATGTAAGCTCTAGGCATTAGTAGCCAGGTATTGAAGACTAAAACAAGACATCAGGTTAGACAGGTGGGATGATGAACTGACACATGTGACAGAATATTTTAAAGGCACTAGCAGCTCCAGTGGAAGAAATGGACTCTGTCTCCCTGCTGTTCAATTCATCGCTTTTAAAATCGGCATATCATTTATTTAAACTAATTTCCCTCTTCCCCAAAGCGAGAGTGAGAAAGGAAGCTCTGCCTATATCTACTTGGCCACTGCATTTATTTGGCTCCACACAGAGGCAGTATTATCATTAGGAAGAAATCTGTGTGTGTGTGTGTGTGTGTGTGTGTGTGTGTCAGAGATGGGGGAGGGGACTTGGGCAGTAGGGTGGGGATTGCCCTGGACAGAAAAGGACAAATGAGGTAGAACTCCTATAAGAGTCTGAAATTTAGTCCAGTTATTGGAAATTTGGTAAATTTCCTAGTTATTGGTTCAAATTTTAGAAACTGCCATTTTTTTTTAACTCTGCAAAGAGGTTTCAGGAATATTTTATTTACTGACACTTAAAAGCCTCTTGTCATCAGGATGAATGAAAAAGAAACACCCAGTCAATAAACCGCATAACTAAACCAAACCATTCACTTGTTTCTTGCTTAAAGAGCTCAAATCTATCTGAATTACCCCTGAGTGATCTCACCTTATCCTAGGGTACTGAATCTATTAATTGGTTAAAAAAAAAAAAAGACTTTATCTTAGTATTTATTGTTAGGGTGTTGTAGAAGCCCTTGGAATCTTTGAAGGAGAATGGAATTGGAGAGAAGAGCCCAAGAGTTCCCAAGAGAGCCAGGTCTTGCTGTTGATGTGCAGAGTTCTTGCCCCTGGGGCTGGCTGTGTTGAGATACCAGAAACCCCGCTGGATTCACCCACAATCCCCAAGGTTCTTTATGTTGGGTTTGAAGGAACATTATAATTGGTATTAACCCAATTGTACTGATCTATGTGGTAAATGAGGGGAAAAAGAAGGACGAAACATTAGAGGGTGATCAAATTTGAATAATCTTTAAAAGAACACCTGTATTTTGAAAAGAAAATTATAATATGCCAGTTAAAACCACAATTTTTCAAAGTTGAAAATAGGTCGCTCTCTAACTAAAATAGTAACAAGAGTGCTGGTAGTCAGTGTTCTTTTTCCTCTCTAAACTAATATTATAGTTTTAATATTTGATATTTAGTTTTAACATCCACCACCAAGCTCTTAGAGGTTGATGACTATGCAAGTTATAATTATGTGACTGTCGTGTTCATTGTTAACTTTCATACTAAATGTGTTGTTTCTCTAAAAATTGTTGACAATTGAATGGATTAATACACATACATAATTCCTGTTCTTCCAGTTTTATACCACATATGAAATCATTCCAAAATAAAATACACATTAATTGAGGGTTTTGTAATTAAAATTAGTTTTAGCATTTAAGGCTAATAACTTCATATGGAACTTATATGACCAACCATCTCAGTTTGCTGGGACTGTCTGGATTTTAGTCCAAAAGTCCTACATCTCAGGAAACCTCTCAGTCTTGGGTGAACCAAAGTGGCTATTCACTTTAAATGGAGCTAACATTAATAGGTTTATGGTACTGCTACAATTTTAGTTGAGTTACAACCTTGCAGATACACCAAATAATGTTTTATGCTGGACTGAATAAAGGATTCTGTTGTCACTTGTTGAACTTAATTGCTGCAGAGACCTTGACAACCATCAAATCCACTCTCCTTATTTGGTAGGTAATTAAACTAAGCCCTAGAAGAGGAACTCTGCCAGTATGTTGACGAAGTCTACACTGAAAGCTAGACCATATACTCTCTGGAAATAGGGACCATATGGCCACCTCCTAGCCCAAGACCTATACCATATAATAAGTACTCAGTAAACATTTTTTGGATGGATTAAATCAATTGATAACTGAATGCCTTTATGTCATTGGGTCATATTTTATGAGAAGCATTTTCTTCATATCATTCAAAATCTTTTGAACTATAATGTTAATGGCTGCATAATTTTACCAGTCTTCTATTGGTCAGAAATAAGGGCTTTTTGATTATTTCTATAATGTGTTACAATAAACACACTTGATTAGAAATGCCATTTTGGTTATTGATCTATAGATATAAACTATACTTTGGATTATCCACTTAACATGTTCAACTTTTTATGTTTTCATTACTATTTACCTTTAGCCAGCCAGACCTTACTAACAAATAAAAGGATATTTGTATTCTTTGTAAAGATGTTAGTTGATAAGAAAATTTTAGAATCAAGGTTTTTTGTTTTTAATTATTTGTTCTCCATTCTGATTTCTCTTTTTGTCTGTGTGATAATAGCTAACATAAATTAAGTGCTGACTCTTTGCCAGGTACTGCACCTAGTAATGTTTCCTGTATTGGGAGAAGCAATGTAGTGTAATGGTTAATAGCCAAGGCTTTTTGATTTGGACTATCTGGGTTTATATTTCAGCTCAACATACTCTGTGAATTTAAACAAATCACTTAAACTCCCTGAGCCTGTAGTCGTACCTATATCATGGGGTCTGTGAGGATTAAAGAAGTGTGTATGTGCCTAGCATATAGAAAGCATTTATATAATATTAATATATTAGTTAATACAGTGCTAACTGCTGGAACAAATAAACCAAAGAACCTCAGTGGCTTAAATAAGGCAAGTTTATTGTACACTCTAATATAACAGAGTGTGATCCTGGCTGGGTGGGCTCTACGTGATCATTCCAGGCCTAGGTGACTTCCATCTTTTGGTTCTTCCTCTTCTACATCTACAGACTACTTTCTATTAACACAGAAGATAAGGAAAGAAAGAGAAAAAAGGATCACATGGGAAAATTCTATGGGCCAGCCTAAAAAGTGGCTTGTGTCACTATTGACGAGAACTCAGTTACATAGCTATACCTAATAACAAAATCAGCTGGGAAATGGAAACGAAGTGTATGCCTAGAAAGTAGAGGAAGAAATTTTGCAACATATAGCAGTCTATATTAGAAATATAGCAACATATACTAAAAATACAGCATCTCTCTCACTGTTGTCCGTTGCCTTACTTGGTCCTCATAACAAGTCTAGTAAAGCAAGAGAGAGGGAATGACTAGTTCAGAGTCATACAAAAAGTAAGAGGGCATCGTTATAGCAGACACCATGTGCGTAGAACAGCCTCTACAGGCGTGCTTTCCAGGTCTCCCTTCAGCGTAAAACTGCTCTTCGTTGATTGCCAGCCTAATTACCATCAACACATCGCCTTCCTAAGTTCCCTGAGACTTCAGGCAGGGAGAGGAGGACTGTCAGCTGCCCCCGCCAGCAGCTTGTACTCCTTTTTCTTTCAGTAACATCCTTCTTCTTTAAGTAACCATAAAACTTTAAGGAAGTTCAGAATCGTTCCTCATAAGAAAGTGCTTAGAGACTACTGCGCTGGAATTCAGTGCCCCTATTATCATAAATTTAATATCCACACTTACTTTTAGTCCTAGGGGCCTATGAGGCTATAAAAGAAAGATTGGCAGATAGAGTAGACTCAATTGGTTTATACACATTTTGCAGAAACATGAAGCTTACAGAATTTTCTCCCACATTTCAGCTAGCACCTTCCTCTGTCAAGTTTGTCTGCATTTTGCCTGTGCTTCATTTGATTTTCATAATAGAGGACTCTCATACTTTTTATCTCTGAGCATGCTAGCAGTCTCATTTGAGTAAAACATTGCCCATATTGCATTTTCATGGTTAACTAAGTACTACCTACCAAACTAATCATCTGTTGAAATCCTTATTTTCTTGAATGAAATTCACACTGTAGTCTTGAGTCTGTGTCTTTGTCCCAACTTTGCATCACATACAAGCTATCTTTTGGAAAAAGAGACTTAGTTTTTGAGTTTTGTTACTTCGGAGGAAAAAAAGCTTCAGATAGGTATATGGTATATAAATGGTGACTTATGTAGTTACTAGAAGCAAGGTTATATTACAATTGAATTCAGTGAGTACCATAGGATTTTAGAGCTGAAAAGTACCTTAGAGATGATCTGGAACAGCACTTTCATTTTATGGATGAGCAAACTGAAGTCTCAAGAAGGCTAACACTTCCATGTGCTTCCGAGCATCTGGGAAATTTGACTGGATTTAAACCCTTACTCAAGGTCCCACCACTGGTTAATAAGAGAGCTAGGCCTAAAATCTAGTTCTCTTGATTTTCAGACCAGGGGTCTTTCACTTAGTGTAACTTTAACTGGGCTCCTCAGACTTCCCAGCAGTTCATGGATATACTCTTAAAAGAGTGTGAAAGGTTGCTACATATGAACCCAAAATCATAGGCAACAAAAGCAAAAATAGAAAAATGGGACTACATCAAACTAAAAAGCTTTCGTACAGCCAAGTAAATGATCAACAGAGTGGAAAGTCAACCTACAGAATGGAAGAACATACTGTGTTTCCCCGAAAATAAGATAGGGTATTATATTTATTTTTCCTCAAGAAGGGCTTATTTTCATGGGATGTGTTATTTTTTTTTAAGTACGGTACAACAATCTACATTTATTCAAATATAGTTAAGTCATCTTCTACTGGAACATCATCATAACTCTCCAAACCCTTAATTCCATCCTGAATTTCTTGTGACTCTATCTTCTTTAGAACCATCGGCCCCAATCTCTTATGTCGAGCTATAGAGCTCTCATGGGGCAGATGAGAAGGACTGCTCATCTTCTTTACCGCTCCTCCATGAAACGCATAGGTTGTGCAGATATGCTGCATAGCCACGCCCATCACTTGGTCTTATTTTTGAGGTAGGGCTTCTCTTGCATGAATGCTTAGAAATCCTGCTAGGGCTTGTTTTGTGGGTAGGTCTTATTTTCGGGGAAACACTGTACACATCTGCCCCATGCCCTACATCTGATAAGGGGTTAATATCCAAAATATGTAAGGAACTCAAACAATTTCATAGTAATAAAACAACCCATTAAAAATGATCATAAGATCTAAATAGACATTTCTCAAAAGATGTACAAATGGCCAAGTATATGAAAAAAAGGCTCAAAATCACTAGTTCTTAGAGAATGCAAATTAAAACCACAATGAGCTAACACCACTTACAATGGCTGTTATCAAAAAGACAAAAGATAACATGCCTTGGCAGGGATGTGGAGAAAAGGAAACCTTTGCACACTATTAGCAGGAATGTAAATTAGTACAGCCATTATGGAAAACTTCATGGAAGTTCCTCAAAAAATTAAAAATAGAACTACCATATGATCCAACAATCCTATAACTGAATATATATGGAGAAATTTTTGTTTCAATTATAATAGTATGAAAAATTAATATGAGCATATTCTAAAACACCTGGCTGATCTTATATTTGAATGCAGGTAAATAACATTTAGTGCCAGTGTCTATCTATTTGGACTGAATTAAAAGAAAAACAGGGTAATTTTAATATAGAAATGATGTCTTTTCACCAGGTTAAGGTGACAAATAAGACAAATAATGTCTTATCATATTATAGGAAGGTCCTACAGAAATTTTATGAATTAAAAATGATCAGATTGAAAAACGGGATGACAGAAGTAGGTAGTCTGTTTTTAACCACTTTGGTATGGCAACGAATCCGTTTTGCTCTTGTGTGATGAGGAAGCTTTAAAGCACTGAAAGCTTGTTTTACTGTACAGGCAGCTTTAGGAAAATAACTATAATAATTCCTACTAAGGACTGGTTAAAAGGTCAGGTACACACTGCAACTTCAGAGATAAAAGCTGTAAAAATAAAAGCTTTTGGCTGTCGGCTACAGTCGACGCTCGGCTGTGTGCATTCATCTGTGGTTATCGATTATAGTCGTTGCTCGCACTGAAGTGGTTAAGTAGAGAGAGAGAGACAGAGAGAGAGAGAGAGAGGTTGGGCATGAATACCCAAGTCATACTTCAAGAGGTGACTTAATTTTTGGAAAAGGGAAAAAGTTTGTCATCTATGACATAAAAATTGATGATTGAATTTAAATTTAAGTAGTTTGGTAGTCTGGGTGTTTATGTTCTAAATAGTTTCATTTAAATAAAAGTACTGTTATGAGTTGAGACATGTTCTATACAGATCTGTATGTTGAATCCCTAACTTCCAGTACGTCAGAATGTGATTTTATTTTTGGAAACAGGTTCATTACAGATATAATCAGTTAAAATGAAGTAACACTAGAGAAGTGTGGGCCCCTAATCCACTGTGCCTTGTGTCCTTATAAAAGGGGAAATTTGAACACAGATGCATAGGAAGGATGTCATGTAAAGATGAAAGTAGAGATCGGGGTGATGCCTTTACAAACCCCAAAATGGCAGAGATTGCTAGCACACCACCAGAAACTAGGAGAGAAGCATGAACGGACTCCCCTCACCAAGGAACCAACCCTGCCCTCACCTTGATCTTGGAGTTCTAGCTTCCAGAAAGGTGAAAAAATAAATTTCTCTTGTTTAAGATACCCAGTTTGTGGTACTTTGTTATGGCAGCCCTAGGAGACTCATATAATTGCCATACGATAAACTGCACAAGTGTATGATTTTGACCCATGTATACACCGCTGATATCATCATCATGATCAAGGTAATGAAAATATCCATCACCCTCAAAGATTTGTTTGTGACTTTTTGTAATCTATTCCTCCCTAGTCTCCATGCCCTCCTGCTTGCTGTCTATTCCTAGAGTCAGGAAACTCACCTGCTTTCTGTCATTATAGATTAATTTGTAACTTCTAGAATCTCTTTCACTTGGCATAATTATTTTGAAAACCATCCATGTTCTTGCATGTATCAATAGTTTATTTTTATTGTTGAGTATAATTTCATTGTGTGAATATGCCATTACATGTATTAACCTGTTGATAGACCTTTGGATTGTTCCAGTTTTTGCCTATCATATGTTAATATAATGCTTCTTTGAATATTTGTATTCAAATCTTTGTATTTATGCTTTCATTTCTCATGGGCAAATACCCAAGCATGAAATGACTGGATCATATGGTAGATGTATATTTCACTTTTTACAAAGCTGCCGAACTGTTTTCTAAAGTGGTGGTACCAGTTTTTCATTTCCACCAGCAATGTGTGAGGGTGCCAGTTGGCTTGCATATTAAAACCCTTGAAGGTATTTGCTTTTGGGTAGGTAGGAACTTTTAGATGATCTCAGTCACCATGTTGCTTATCATCTTATACCAGGTTTAGCTCACACGCTTATGTTACTCATACGGTTTTGAGTGTGCAACTTCTGATGTATAAGTTGGTTCAGAATTGGTTATTTGAATATGTTAGTCACATATTAATATATACAAATCTCTAAAGATTCCTGGACCAAAGCCAGAAGATACGAGTGTGCCGTAGACTAGCCATATACCTCTCCGTGTGCCATTAACTATCTCCCAGCATTCACGTGCTCCCTGAAAAGTCAAAGTAAAGACATGAGTCTGGCCTGCCTCTTCAGTTTCCAGGTCAAATCCAATTGTTCAAAGAAATACTTTGCAAATGATGGAAAGTATAGACCATTTTTTCAAGATGCCAGGACAGTGGAATACCGTCCGAGAGGTCAGATTGTGGCAGCCTACATGGTGTAGATGGTGTCTCATGTGGAGTGCACTGGCCAACTCCACCTGCTCCCTTTCGCCTCAGTTCCTGGGCAGAAAACAAAGTACCAGTGGAACTTGGGACAAATGACTAAATGCTCTCTAGGATCATTCCTCCTGAAATCTGAAAGGAATCTGGGATTGAAAAGAGGAAGCAACTTTTTCCTATTGTAGGTAAGGTTTTGTTTTAATAATAATAGTGGCTAACACTTATTAAGCATGTACTGTATGCTAGGCATGGTGCAATTTTTGCATGAATTCCATGGAATTCTTACAACAATCCCATGAAACAGTTAAGTGTTGTTATTAATATCACTCTCATTTTTTTGAGATGAGATCATTGAGATGTGAATGAGGTTAGATCACTTGCTCTGGGTCACCAGTCTGATATGAGACCAGAGCTCATGCTCTTAACTATGATATGATCTGTAGTCTCTGATCCTATCTGTGTTATAATACTGTGATCTAGAACGACTGCACTGTTTTGACTATATTGATGCAGATACTATACCTGTTGGGGGAAAAACTTAAAAATTCAAAAACCAAAATAGATTGAAGTAGTGTCCAAGAAGCTGTCCTCAGAAAGGAGGAATGTGAGGAATACTGCTCACATTTTATTAGAATAACAGTGTCATTTACAAACATAATAAGATTTGAAAGTCAACAGATTTGAAAATTTTTGAAATATAAAAGGCAATGAAATTTCAATTTGTGACACTGGAGCTTTCTGACTGGTGCATGTGAAGGACCAGCCATGGCCACCTAGTTGGTTCTTAAGGATTGAGCAGTTATATGGATGTGGTCTGCCAAGGTCACTTCTTGGAATGTCACCTGGTGAGCTTGTAGTGAAAACTGGATTCTAGATGCAACTTTACTGCTGATAGCTTTACTTTTTTGACTCTCAAGTTCTTTATGCATAAAAAGGGACAGCTGAAAGAATTTGTGGTATTCATGCTTTTTCCCTCCAAGTACTCTTTGGTTAAATTAAATCATAAGAAATCACCATATCAAGACATAAAACAAAATTTAACTAGGTTCTTGATTGCAACAACAAAATCTACCCTAGCTAATTAGGCAGGAAGAGATTTACTAAAAGGTACCAGTTGATCTATGGAAGGCCTAGAGAACAGGTAGACATAGATATTGCCCAGTTGGGAACAAAGCAGCTAGAGAAAGTTACCCTGACACACCATGTGCCTATTCTAATGGAATCAGCATTGTCACTATAGCCCATCACTTGATAGCTTTCACACTATGATCTGGTAGTCAGAAACTTTGGACATCTCTTCTAAATGTCCCTGCCAGAAGATCTGAGCCCCTAGCTTTTGGCTATCTTTTTATGCAGCTCATTTGTGCCTCTTGTTGTCTGACCAAATCTAGACCTGGTGCAGAATGGGAAGCCAGACAGAAAGTGGCTGGACCAGGTACTAGGTGGGGCCAACTCTTAGTCCCTGCCATCTGTGCTCATTCAAGATGGCCAGAGCAGGAGCCCCTACTCAGTTTCCTGTTGTCACTGTTCCTTAGCAATGATGGTGCCTTGTTAGCTGGTCACTCACTAAACAGGTCCCCAAAGGTGTGCAGATCAAAGTTAGAAAACCACCAACCTAGATAATTTTTAAGGTTCTCTTGTGCTAAAATTTCATGACTCTATGCATTTCCAAGGTTACGTTAAGTGGAGGTGTTTAAACAGTATTTCATTTTCTTGTATAGCTTGGCTAATGCCAATATATTCTCTGTAATTATCAGTAGTTAAGAATATTATACTCAAGGAATATGGCTTATTCTGCCTTTATATTTTGGTTGATTTCCTTGATTAGGTATATCAATCAGCACAAGAACATCCAATTCACATAGAAGGAAAAGAAAGGAAGGGCAGAACGGAAAGGGGGAACATTTGGCAAAGATATATGCAATTTCTTTTCGGAAGGGTAGATTTGGGGCCTTTCAAGGAAAGTGTTTTTAAGTTGAGAGTGCTTTCAGATGCAGTTATCCAAAAATTGCCTACAGTGTTTGGTACAAGTTCAGATTTACAGGCCCCCAGCACAAAGCTCCAAAAATCAAAAGAAAGAGGAGGCAAACTTAAGCTACCTTAAATTATACAGAGAACTATTTACTTAATCTTTGGCTTTCTAAAGTTTCTCAGTTATCAGAAAATAACTAAGTTATCATAAACATACCCCAAAGACATCAGAAATCAGTGAGAAACTACTATATCAGGCATGGTATGTCCATCGATTGTATGATAACTTGGGATACGCTGTGTCATGTTGTCTAAGATCTTGAACTCTAAATTCAACTCCTTGACCTTAAGAAGCTTTAGCTTATCCATAAGAAAGGAATAATAATAGTTAACTTCATCATGTTGTTGCAAGGATCAAATGGGATAATATATGTTAAATTATTAGCACATTGCCTGAGACATAATAAATGTTGTCTAGCACAGTTATTGAGACACTTACCCCGGCCTTTGGTGTTGCTGGCCCAGATGGCGTTGGCAGCTGAGCAGTGATTCTGGGAGGCTGCTGCTGAGGAGAGGGCATGTGGCTTCCCCAGTTTCTAGCCTAGAGGTGAAAGAGATGATATTCACAAATATGCCATCAGCCCACAAGCTCTCCACCGTCACCAAGACATCGAGGCAGAGCATCACTCTCCCTTTGAGTCTTCTTTAACTCTTTAAGATGGCCCTTGCTGTTTATTATAGATTGATTTCACCTGTATTTGACTCAGTAAACATTGCTGGGCACCACCTACACGTAAAGTGCTATGGCCTGTAAACCAGGATGCCAGACTAACACGGACACTAATTCGGCAAATATTTGTTGAGTTTCCAGTGTGTTCTAAGGACCCTCTTGGCTCTGAGCGTTAGCTAGGCTCTAGAGGATCATATGTGGGCCACAGTGGGCACGTGGGGAATGATGTTAAGGAAGCAGGTGTTTAGGATCGACTCTACCCGTAAGTATGTGGGAAAAATATAGATAGGGCGACAAACCATCCCACTTTGCTAGGGACTGAGGGATTGTCCAAGGACACAAAACTGTTCTTTTTAAACTTAGGACAGAGTAATTTCCTAGGATGTGGTATTTAATATTTTCATGCTAAAACCAGGAAGGTTCTGGCTAAACCAAGACGAGTTGATCATACTAATGTATTTTTGCATCCCTTATTGGTTAGCCTTTCTACCTTTGAGGAATTGAATGCCCTGCATTCAGAATGAAATGCTTGGAACTGGGATGCAGCAGTAATGTCGCACAAAGAGGTCTAAAGAGGAATTTAAGAGAGAAGCTCAGACTCTCGCTGTAGTTCTTGTTGTTGTGGTGACCCTGGGCAGATTGATTACCTCTTGGAACTTTAGTTCCCTCATCTATAGAAGCAGGAATACCCATCCCCTGGGAGTTTGAACATGTTAAATGAGATAATAGGTATACAAGTGCCTGGCACAGAGAGGGAGGGCACTCTTTTTAAATTTTCTATTTTTGAGTAAGAAAACATATTACATTGGCTTAAAAATAAGTTTCGCATACATATGCTTATCTGTGTTAACCTTCCATCATTTGTGCTTCAAGTATTACCCTGGAAATGCTATTTAAGTTGTTTCATTTGGGTGTGTTCCAAGTTACTAACAAGTTGTAAATTCCTCCAGTGCGAACATGATCTTTTTATTTCCTGGGTATTTCCTAAAAGCTTCGAGAACTTAGCATAGTCAAATTTTGAGAATACAAATTGCTTAGATTGGTTTGTAATGCTTTGGGAATAAAATATGCAGCAAATATTTAGTTTATTTTTTTTATCTGTTTTATACCACAAGTCTACCACCACGAATGTTAATCTTGAATATGCATGTAAGGAGCCAGCTCAGATCAGATCCCTCCATTACCTAAGTTATTGCATTTTAATCCTTTTATCTGTGTGATTTCCTTGCCACGTGCAAATGCAATGGCAGCAGAAGGTGGCAGAGACAGGACAGATGTATACCTTGCCATGGTAAGCAGGCTGAAATCCTTCTGTGCCCATGAGCCTGAGAAAACACAGTGGAAATGTCAAAGCTAACAGTGTGGGGCCTGAGTTTATAAGCAGTAACAAGCTAGCGACATGCAACCTCACATTAGCCAAATGGAGATAAACTTTTTTGTAATTTCTAATTTTCTGTTAACATAATAGGTTAGTCCGTCAGCTCATTTGGGAAACGCCAAAGGGCTTTCTTTAAAAGTACCAGTCAGGAGAGAAAATGTCACCCATTAGCAGCCAGCTTGACTCTTCCTGAATTCTTTCCCCATCTCTCCTTTTCCTATTTCCCTCCATGTCTCCCACACCAAGCAGTTTCATGCCACATGTTCATCCAGCACCCTGGGCGTATGCTGTCGTGTGGTGGCCGCACTGGTCTTCGCATGAGGTCTCTGCTCCTGGTGATTGAATCGGCTGAGCCTGACACTCTATGGCTCAAGGCGCTGCAGATTCTCAGAGGTGGCTCCGCGCTGGGTCGTTGGGATCAGCCCCTAAACCAGCCTGGAGAGATCTGCTAAAGCCACATCAGTAGAAACATCACCTTCTGATGCTTGAAGGATGTTCCTGAGTTTGTGCCCATAAGAGGTCATTTTCAGTGTTTTACTTTTAGGGTAGCAGAAGGGAAGAGGGCTTCAACTCAATGTTTATAATGGCTAAAAGAGCTAAATGTGGCATCGGGCTTCATTAAAAGAAGTATTGTTCTTGAAACAAGGGAGAAGTTTTGGCCAAACACGAGCAGCAGTATTTACACTAAATTATTTATTTATTCAACTGAAATGTATGACACCTATTCTGTGAAAGGCCCTGTGCTGTGAGAGAGACAAAATTAATAAGCAGCACACCAAGACAGGCAGACATTGCATTAAATGAGAGTTCTGTGAGGGCCCCGCTGCTTTTCTTTCTGGCGTGGCTCATGGGACTGCGGATCCTTTACTACACCAGTCACAAACCCAGATGTCTGCAGGGGGCCGGCAGATAGATGAGTGAAGTGGCCCGGTAGGGACTGAGCCAAATTGCAGAGGATGTACCCTGTTTAAAGTGTGCAGCTGCTCCTCAGCTCTATGCGATTGTCATCTTGTGAGAATGTGGGTCTGATTTTGCCAAGGGAAACTGGAAATCCAGAATTTAAGTGAAATGTTTTATTTTAAAATATTGTCAAGATAGCAGCTAATTCAAATTTTTGAAAGCTCTGTAGAATAACCCTTAAATATTTTTGGGCTATGCTCTGCTCATGGCGTTCTAGTTTATAAATTCTGCTCTAATAGGTAGTGTTCACCCCATCAAGGTGTATTTGCCAATATTTAGACAGGTTCTTGAACCTGGGATTTAACATAAATTACCAGTTGGTGTAGATGGCCTGGACTCAGTAATAAGAATTACTCAGTTTACTTACTGTAACAGGTCGATGAAGACAAATGAGTGACGTGGGCATAATTCAAATGATTTTGGCAGCTAATGGGGAGAGTCGATCTCCACTCACAGTGGAAAGTTTTAGCACGTTCTGTTGCATACGACCTGGTCGCATTTTGTACTTCCACTGGGATGAGTAAGAGGAATAAAAGCCCTTGATCTCTATTTGCTAATTTGAGGGTGATTAAAGCTATTTCTCCAGAGATCCTGTAGGATGGATTTATGGTGAGCTCAGGCCAAATTCTCTTTGATGCTCTGAGCTTATGTCCAGAGTACTCCAACCACATTCCATCTCTTTACCTGCTGCCTGTATCATGCCAAAGATAAAAATGCCCCAACTAAACCATGTACGTGAACTAGCCACATTAACAAGAGAAGCAATGGGTAGGCCATTTTCTTATCAGTCATTAATTATGTACATTAAATTTACTGTACCAGATCTGGTAATGGTTACCACTCTGTTCTATAGGGGAGAATAGAGAAGGCAGAGGGTATATGCTTTAGTTGCATTATTAAAATTTAATTTGTTTTTTAAAATTGACACATAATAATTATACATATTCATGGGGTACATAGTGATGTTTTGATACATATAATGAATAGTGATCAGATCGGGGCAATTAGCATAGCCATCATATCAAACATTTATTATTTCTTCATGTTAGAAACAGTTGCATTTTTTTAAGTAAAATGAATGAAGTAATGGTTGACATTATCAATGCGAGGTAATCACTCTCTAGTTGCGGATTAGTATAGATGTGACTGGTAAATGTGTTCATATTTGCCTGTCCTAGAGTTGAGGAAGCTAGAATTCAGGCAGAACCTGCAACCCACAGAGAAACTAAAGTTAACTATTTTCTCCTTGATTTGCTGGGGTTAGGAAGTCTTCTCTTTAGCAGGCTGTCTCACATTAGCATGGGTAAAACATGACTAATATGCTTGGGAGAGGCTGGGGGAATGAAGAATACTTCTTATACTTGGCCATGAGATGGACAGCTAAAGCATCATCAGCTGTTGAATTTTTGATCTTTGTTTTTATCTTCTTCACAAAAAATTAGTGACTTTTTAATATTTTTTGCATAATAAATAGAAGAGTAAGTTATGTTTCACAATTATTTATGGATGATTAATGTACTTTTGACAAATTTATCACATTTTCAACATTTATAATTTTCTTTCAAAGGGGAATTCAATTTTTTGAGCCTTCTTTATCTATGTTTATGCAAAGTGTATGTTCCAGGTTCTTTTTTTGCATGCTAAGGACTTTACAAACATGAAATTGTGGTTCATCCCAGCAATCTCATGGGGTAGATATTGTTACCTTGTTTTACAAGAGTAAATAAGAAACTTGCTTAAAGTCTTGCAATTGCAACTTAGAGCCAGGATTTGAACCCCCCTCTGTCTTCTTGTCATAGAAACTTCATTGCCAGCTATGAAATATCTGTGTCACCTGTTTACACATCAGAGAAATCACTTTTATAAAAATTATATTAACTCGCACTGAAAACATAGTTAATTTGAGGCCAGATATTTTTAGCAGATACATTTAAACTGGGGAGTTGACTAACACTTAAGATAAAAAGAAATGGCATAAAACCCAGGTTTCCATTAAATTTGAAATTGAAGAGGAATACGTTGACACCTGTGTCTTTAGGCAAATTAATTGATATAATTAAGTGGAAATTTCCCTCTTCCTCGTAGAAATATAAATAGTTGGATCTGTGCTCATATGTTGCGAAGATCTAGTTTGAGACTAGAATAAAGAAACCATTCTATGTACCTGGGCTTGTGGAACTCTTAGGCTAATCATTTATCATCCATTCTTATCAAAACGGCTACATCAACATGCACATAACTGAAAAATATAAGCAGGTACTCTACATACTCCAGTGCTTGTTCAGTGTTGCCTTAGAAGAAAAATATAATCCATAGATCAAAAGTAATTTAGACAAGTCAAAAGTTTATTACAATCTCTTGAATAATGTCAAGGCAGATACAATCTGAAAATCCCATCAACCTTTATTAAAATAATCTTTTCTTAGTTTTCTTAAACACAGTATCTCTCAGACCAGTCACTGACCTTAAAATTTTCTCTCTCCTCACTGTCAACAATCCCTCCAATTTTTTTCTTCTTTAGCTTAAGCAAGTCCTTGTTTTCAATACATTATCCCTTGTCCTTCTACCACTTGTTTCTTTTCTTCCATGAGTAAGGCATGGCCTTTATTTTTATTTGTTTATTTATTCTATATCACAAAACCCCAGGAACCAAGCTATCAAGGATGGAATTTGCATAAGAGGACATTTACTTTTGCTCCATCACACATAACAATACTGTATGTAATTACTGAGGATTGTGCATGACAGACATACCTGCACATACTCTATCCTTGACCTCCCTGGCACCTTCACTGTGAGCAAGACTGAGGAAGCACATGAGGTTCAGCCACGGCATGAGAGTGGAGGATGGTGAGAGATTCAAGCATGGGATGAAAGAAGCAGTAAGATCCACAAGTGGGCTGAGTTGAGTAGCAGGCGAAACTCATCATGGAGGTGAATATCAGAATATTATTTCTTGTGTAATTTTAAAATAACATTTGATGATTTCTATTTGAGGCAGCATCAGAATAATCCCATGCCACAATGACTGTCAAAATGTCATTTACTCTGCTGTTGAGGCACACTGATGTTCCCGCCTTTCTCTTTTCCACGTGTATCAGTCTCCCCAACTTCTAGATACCAGATCAAATGTTGGGTTGGAATCATAGAATGTCAGGTTTAAAGGTCATGCACTTCAAATTTCCCAAATCTCATAGCTTGGCTGCTTTTCAAACTGCACATTCTTGTATTCCACTCCTCAGAGGTTCTCATTTATTCATTTGCTATGGGGCTCCAAAATCTGCACTAGAAAACAAAAAAATCTTCCCAAGTGTTTTTGTTAACCATTCTGCTTTGGGAAATTCTGATCAAATTCACCTCTTTCCATCCCTCCTGCTACCTGCATTCCCTCCCCTGCAGAGCTTTGGCGGCCAGCCTCGGCATGGTGTTGGTCCTGGTGAAGGAAGCTGAAATGTACCGAGCATTTACTAATTGTCACACACTGAGTTGATGGCTTTACCTAATTATCCCACTTAATATATATAACAATCTCAAAAAAAAGATAAGAATGTCGTATTCATTTTCCCTCAAGTCACTGGATTTGCTATGAGCTCACTCTATTCTAGGTTTTTGCTCAGGTTTTGCTTGCTTTATGAGGACTCCTGCCTAATCTGCAGCTTGGTGACATGGCTTGCCTTTGTGCTTCTGTGATATCTGTGCTTACTTCTATTCTTCCATATTTTATTGGGAAGACAATACAATTTAACAGCTAAGGGTGTGGATTTAAATCCTGGCTCTGCCACTTTCTGGCAGTGTTGCTCTGGGCAAGCAAAATTTGCTCTGCACCAATTTCTTCATCTGTAAAATAGAGATTTAAAATAGTACCTCCTCTTAGGGCTGATGTGAGGATCAATGTATGAATGCACGTTAAGCCCTTAGAATAAACCCAGGAAGGGAATAAATGACCCATAAAAGTTATCTATTATTATCTAATGACACCAAATTTTAATTGCCCATTTACTTGTATTTCTCCTCTGACAGGCTGTGAGCACCTTGGAGGCAGAGATTATATCTTGTTCAATCTTGTATCTTAAGTGTCTGTTGCAAGGCCTAGCAAACAGTAAGTGCTCAATAATTGGCGATTCTTAATGTAATTCTAATCCCTAAAAGGGTTCAGAATAAAATATAAAGACCTCCATCCCCCACACTATGCCTCTGAACATCTACAATTCTTCTAAATGATACCACTTTACTGTCAAGTAATAAGAATAATTTATTGTATTATTATTTAACCACATGGACCTATAAATTTACCCACTGCTTTGCCTGTCAGACAAACCAGATTTCAATCTTGCTTGCGTGTTTCTCTTGCCCTCTGTATGGTATTGGGTAAGTCATTGCACCTCTAGGATCCTCCTTTTTCTCATCTGTAAAACTGAGACGATACAGTTTCTTGCAGAGTATTATAAGGATTAGCACTGTTGTACAAAGGATATGTTTTTTAGTGCCTGGGATGGAAAAGATACTCAAGAAGAGGTGGGTATGCTTACTATTGCATGGAAGGAGTTCAATAGAAATGTTTGTTGATTTGGTCTCAGCCTCTGTTCAGTACAGGCATATCTTGGAAATATCATAGATTCTGTTCCAGACCACCGTAGTAAAGTGAGTATCACACTAAGTGAGTTGCACAAATTTTTGGTGGATATAAAAATTATGTTTATACTATAGTCCATTAAATATGT
Source organism: Microcebus murinus (assembly GCF_040939455.1). NCBI lineage: Eukaryota > Metazoa > Chordata > Mammalia > Primates > Cheirogaleidae > Microcebus > Microcebus murinus. The sequence continues at coordinate 10,435,253 of NC_134131.1, read as the reverse complement.
AATAGCATTATGTTCATAAACTCCAATGTACATGACTTAATTTAAAAATACTTTATTGCTAAAAAATGCTAACCATCATCTGTGTCTTTAGTAAATTGTAATCTTTTTTGCTGTTGGAGGGTCTTACCTCGATGGCTACTGATTGATCAGGATGGTGGTTGCTGAAGGTTGAGGTGGATGTGTCAATTTCTTAAAATAAGACAACAATGAAGTTGTCAAGAAACCACTCTCTTCACTCATCCATAAGAAGCAACTCATCCTATGTTCATATTTTATCATGAGATTGCAGTAATCCAGTCACATCTTCAGGCTCCACTTCTAATTCTAATTCTCTTGCTATTTCCACCAAATCTGCAGTTACTTTCTCCACTGAAGTCTTGAACCCTTCATAGTCATCCAGGAAGGCTGGAGTGAACTTCTTCCAAACTCCTATTATTGTTGGTATTTTGACCTCCTTCCATGAATCACGAATGATCTTAATGGCATCTAGAATGGTGAATCATTTTCAGAAGGTTTTCAATTTATTTTGCCCAGATCCATCAGAAGAAACTTCTATAGCCTTATGAAATATATTTCTTAAATATTAAGACTTGAAAGTCAAAATTACTCCTTGATCCATGAGCTACAGAATAAATGTGTTAGCAGGCATGAAAACAACTTTAATCTTCAGACACATCTCTATCAGAGCTCTTGGGTGACCAGGTGCATTGTTAATGAGCAGTAATATTTTGAAATGAATCTTTTTTTCTGAGAAGTAGGTCTCAACAATGGGCTTAAAAGAAACCATGCTGTAAATAGATGTGCTGTCATGCAGAATTTGTTTTTCCATTTATAGAGTACAGACAGTAGATTTAGTGTAATTCTTAAAGGCCCTTGGGTTTTCAGAATAGTCCGTGAGCATTGGCTCCAACTTAAAGTCACCAGCTGCATTTAGGTCCCTAACAAGAGTCAGCCTGTCTTTTTTGAAGCTTCAAAGCTAGACATTGACTTCTCCTCTCTAGCTTTAAAAGTCTTAGATGGCTTCTTTCAATAGAAGACTGTTTCATCTACATTGAAAATCTGTTGTTTAGTGTAGTCATTTTCACCAATTACCCTTGCTAGGTCTTCTGGATAACTTGCTGCAGCTTCTCCATCAGCACTTGCTACTTCACTTTGCACTTTTATGTTACGGAGACGGATTCTTTCCTTTAATCTCATGAACCGACCTCTGCCAGCTTCAAACTTTTCTTCTGCATCTTCCTCACCTCTCTCAGCCTTCATAGAATTGAAGAGAGCTAGGGCCTTGCTCTGGCTTAGGCTTTGGCTTAAGGGAATGTTATGGCTGATTTGATCTTCTATCCAGACTGTTAAAACTTGCTCCGTATGCAGCATTACAGCTGTTTTGCCTTCTTATCATTTGTGTGTTCAGCAGAATAGCTCTTTTAATTCCCTTCTAGAAACTAGCCCAAAAGGCCTCACTTTCAGTCTGTTTTCACCTTTCATCATGCCTTCTTCACTAAGCTTAGTCATTTCTAGCTTTTGATTTAAAATGGGAGATGTGCAACTCTTCCTTTTCACTTGAACACTTAGAGGCCATTGTAGGGTTATTAATTGGCCTGATTTCAATATTGTTGTGTCCCAGGGAATAGGGAGGCCCAAGGAGAGAGAGAGAGTCAAGGGATTGGCCGGTTGGGGGAGCAGTTTGAACACACACATTTATTGAGTTTGCCATCTTATATGGGCATGGCTCATGACACCCCAAAACAATTACAATAGTAACATCAAAGATTGCTGATCACAGATCACTGTGACAGATAAAGTAATAATGAAGAAGTGTGAGGTACTAGCAGAATTACCAAAATGTGACACAGACAAATGAAATGAACAAATGCTGTTGGACAAATTGTGGTTCTAATAGACTTGTTCAACTTAGGGCTGCCACGAGCATTCAATTTGTAAAAAATGCAGTATCTGTGGAGTGCAATAAAACGAGACATGCCTGTATTCTTCATTGACATGGCCTGGCATCTTTTGGGTTAGATTTCTTTAAGAACTATTATGGTTGAATTGTGTGCCCCAAAATGATGTGCTAAAATCCTAACCTCAAAGCCTCAGCATGTGAACATTTTGGGAATAGGGCTGTTGCAGATGTCATTCGTTAAGATAAGGTCATGCTGGAATAAGACAGCCTCATCTGATGAAGAGGAGAGAGAGACACACACAGGGAGGGGAACACCATGTGACAATAGAGGCAGAGATTGGCATGACAGGGCTGCAAGTCAGGGAACACCAGGGCTTACTGCCACCAGCAGAAGCTAGGAAGAGGCAAGAAAGGATTCTACCCAGAGTCTCAGAGGGGGCATAGCCCTGCTGACACCTTGGTTTGGGACTTCCAGCTTCCAGAACTGTGAGAGAATCAATTTCAGTTTTTTTAAGCCACCCTGTTTGTGGGACTTCGTTACAGCAGCCCTAGGACATTAATACAAGGACTTTGCTAAACCTAATGGCCATGACTTCCTGAAGTTACTATAGAATAAAGGGAACATTTGTGTTGCTTGTAAAAACGAACAAATTGAGGTTTTCCACAGATGCTGGATTTTCCTTTCCTAAAAACGATTGTAACAATGTAAGGACTGCTCAACTTCCGGGGAGGGGGAAAAAGGGAGAAACATACCCTTGATCTGCTTCTCTCCTCAGAGGCTTCTGTTTTTGTTTTTATTTTTATTTTCCCCTGAACCTCCCGACACTTCGTAAAGATGTTTGGGTCCCAGGAGGACCAGAGAGCTCTGTCATACTTGTTTAGAAAGAAAAGAAAATCCTGTTTGCATTTACTATTTATGAGTTTTGGCTTCCTATCCTCACGTGACCATGCGGTATCTGCTTTTAAGAACCTGCAGATGAGCTGAGATTCATTATTTTTTAATGTGAAGAGGATGATGGCAAACTCTGCCGTGTCTTACACAACCAGGCTGCCGCTCTTGCCCTAGAACTGGTCTTAACGTTGTCCATTTAGAAATTAGTAAACTACACGCTGTATTTCCAAACATAACATTTGACACACAGGCAATGTTTATTGGACATAGCATCCATGTGTTTAATCGAACTGCATGATTCATGGGAAAATCTTCAACTCCGAGTGATTGCCTGGTGCTAAACTCAGGAGCACATTTTTCCCACGAAAAGCACACATGCAGTAAGGAAGCCCGTTAGCTTCGTTCTCATATTTCTCTTTCAACAAGGGGGCTGGAGCCATTTCCGCCGCTAAGTTTTATCTAATTTCTAAGTGCAAGGAGAATGAAATTGAAATAGCCAAATGAATTGGAGTAAAAATCCTAACTCGTTTGGTTAATCCACTAAAAATTAACCTTATGGCCATCCAAAGTATTGTAGGAGAGAATTTAATTTGTATTTATTTTTAAAAGGCTTTTCTTCTAGGGGAGAAACCAGTGTTGTGTTGCAGTCTGAAGTAATGTAATTGTGAATCCAGTCCTGTCCTGGAAGAGCTGCCACCCACTGCTCTCTGGACACATTGAATGCTCATGGCTCCTTCCTGACCTCAGCTTCAAGGATGTCATAAGTTACGATGAAATTCTTAAGAATGATGCAATTCTTCTCTTTTTGATGGAAGCAATTCCACATTTCCTAGGATAAATTTTTGGACCAGGTTACTACTGCATAATTATTTATTTAGTTTTTTTTTTTTTTACAATTTAACATTTTCCCCCAGAATTATTGTAAAATAACTGTATTATCATAGACTCATTTTCTTTTCTCAAAGTCCATTTTCCATTGCTTCTGGTGTTATCTACCTCTGTTTCCTAAAACACTGAATAAATCACATTTATTCATTCAATTATCGTCTACCACCATTGCTTATGTTTGTACCACTTGCAAGCTAAGAATGCTTTATGGATTTTTAAATAGTGGGGAAAGAAATTGAAAGAAGAATAATATTTGTGACATGTGAAAATTATATGAAATTCAAATTCCAGTGTCCATAAATGAAGTTTTATTGAAGCAGGGCCACATTTATCTGTTTACATATTGTCTATGGCCAGCCTAGTAACTCAGGAGTTCTGCCTCCTGCCTATAGCTCCAAATTCACCAGGACTGCCCTAAGGCCTCTTGTTCCTGTCACATTCATTACCTTGTCTCTATTTTTCTCTGCTGTACCCAGCCCCCTTTGTGTGATACTTCAGTAGGGCTCTACATGGTTTGATCCCAAATTTGTTCCTTTCAGGGTATCTAGATCTACAGCCCATGATCTAGCCCTACCCACGTCCACTTCCAGCCTCATCTGCCATGTGGCATCCCAAGTATTCTATGTCTGGAAGGGGGGCTTGGACAGTGATGAGACAAAAGTCACTAATTTTTTTTTTTTTTAAATGAAGGAATGGCTCTCAACCTGGGCTTTTCTCATCTTGCGTTTGTTCAGGTGATTTCTTTTTTGAAGCTTATATCTAGGAACATACTTTCATAATTGTTAAATTTCTTCTGGTTGTTTTCAGCCCAGGATTGCGGCCTGTGGAAATGGCCATTATACTGCTATCTTTCTCAGAGTTGTATCTTCTAAAGATTTTTTTTTGCAGACACATGTTCTACATTTTAATCTGATGTATTGATTAAAACGTTCAAGAGCATTGATCCCCAAACAGAGCTTTGTGGCATCATCCTAGAGACTTCTCTCCAATTTGATATTGATCTATTAAGTAGCCCTCATTGGGAATGGTTTGTTCAAATAATTACAAATCTCCATAACAGCACATGATTATAGAGACTGTGCTTATGTAGAAGAAGTGCTTCACTAAAAGTAACATAAACTATATCTAAGCCCTTCCCTTGTTCCCATGGCTCAGAGGTTTCCATCAGGCTCTTTGTGAGTATAGCAGGGTCAAGAGAGAAATTTTTGAAGTCAGTAGACCTGGGTTCAAATTCTGTGCCTGCCACTTCGCTTAGGAAAGTGCTTCTCAACATGAGGGGTGCACTACTAAAGCAATTATAGCCATACACAGCACTATATATAGTTACTCCCCTAGAAATGGTAATAACTTTAATTATTACCAGTTATTAAATGATCAGGAAAGGAATGAGATTAGCTTAGGATGACTTGTTCTCAGGAAATTCACATTGGCACACAATGGAGAAGATATTTGTTTCTAAATGTTCATATTTCATTTTTTGATCATTGGTTCTTGTGGTTTGCAAGGGTTTAATGTTCATGTATATTGTCCTGGGGTTTCTGCAGGCTACTCTTGGCTAAAATTTGTCAGCCTGCACCTCTGAATCTAGTTCTATGGCAAATCTCCTATTCATTTAAATTTTTAAATATTACCAATAATCTTTTTAAAATTTTCAGACCCCCCTCTAGTCCTGTATATAATTGGTTTAAACATGTGGGTATGAACATATGGAAGCAACCAGGTATTTCTGTTTCATCTTCTGCAAGGCTTCTCTTCAGCTGAACAATCTGATTTGGGGTTAAGAACTCGGGGTCAGGAATTAAAAACTTGTAGATACTGGTGTTTAATCTGTTCCTTAACTACCTGTGTCACCTGAGATGTCTAGCCTCTCTTAGCATTCGTTTATTGCTCTGTAAAATAATTGGGTTCTACCAGATGCTTTCCACAAGTTCCTTCTTGTTCTAGAATCCTATAATCATAAGCAATCTGTAAGAAACCTTACAGGCATTTATAGGGAGGAAAGATGCATGGAACCATTCAGTAAATACACGAGTTTCATATAATGACATCAAAAATCAAGGTGGCCTATAAACTCTAGTAATTCAGAGAAGGGAGGGATCTATGGGTGTCAGATTGTTGGGCTAGACTCTATAGATGAAGCCTAACTAAAAGAGAGGATAAAAATGGTAAAGGATTGATGTCAGAGATTTTTTTTTTTAATTCTCTCCAAGGAGAATGTCAGTGCAACATTATTTGCCCACCACTCTTTGGAATGCTGCCTTGACCTTATTCAGAAGTACAAACTTCTACTTTGATCTCAGAACTGGATAAGATAGTGCTAATTATTTCCAAGCACCCCATTTTGAAACAGTATATAATTTTACTTGGAGTGAAATAACATTCAACATGTCTTGTTAAGCAAGGAAGAGCAATTTTGAAATGGTTTTGTGGCCTCAGCAGCGTTTGTTCCTAGCAACATTTGAAGGCAAACAATTCAGATAATTGCTACTAAGTATTTGCTTCTTAGGGCTCATTGGAGGCCTAGAGAAAAAACAGTGGAGTAATAGATGGCTTCAACTTAGGCTGCTCTTTGGAGGGGTGCAGTGAAATGTGATGGTTAGTGATACAGGTTTAGAGTCAGATCCTAGACCCATTGTTCTTAGTTGGATGAAGTTGGAGACTTACTTTTTTCTTTTTTAACACCTCTCTTTCTTCACTTGTGAAATGGGCATAATGTAAAACTCAAGAGATTTTGTTAGGGTGAAATGTGTTATCACATACAGAGCTTAGACTTGCTGTTGGATTGGGGTAAATGCCCACTAAATGTCATTTATTCTTCTTAGTGCTTTTGTATTCTCCCACAAATGCATACACGTTATTAAAAATAATAAAGTACAGAAAGAGGACTTTATGAAAACTTATGAAACATATTTATGAGATAGTATGAAATGGAAAGGAGAAATGTAAAAAATGCTGAGTATTCCTAAAGACATAAATTGTAATACACAGAACCTTAACCACTATAAATCCCCCTTAATTTGTAGGAGAGAGGATTGGCCTCTCTGACAGTCATTCCTATCACACCTCTTTACTTTTGAATTCAAAATTGTTACATAGGTTTTAAAAAGATCTTAGAATTTTAAGTGATCTCTCTGGACCTTAGAAATAACCATTGTATTATATGACTCTAATTGGTGGTTTTTATCAGTTAGGATTAACTTGTTTATCATTAAAATGTCATTAATTAAACATGACAAGAATGGAACAAATATCAAAATGTAAGCAATTGTTTTGCCTAATTTATGAATTCATTTTAATAGATCAAGAGTGTAAAGGATTTAATTATACAATAAAATAATAGGAAATTTGTTTAGAACTATTAAAATAAATAACCGAAGATAAATGAATTCCTTTAGGAGTTTTTGGCAGGAAAAAAAACTATTCTTAAGTGTCAATGGGTCTAATAGAGCTTCTTTCAGAATTTCTGTGACTCCTTCATCTTGGGTTAACTCAGTTGCGGGAATCAAAACCCAAGAATGTAGTAAGGGAGACATTACATGTGGGAGTGAATAAAGCATAAAAAGACATTGAAAACGTTGGGGGCATTGAGTAGGAAATTCAGCTGCTCCTGCAAGGAGTCTACTATCTCATTATAAGGCACTTTATACAGTCTTAATTCTATAGCAGAATGAAGAACTGTTTCTTCAACTTTGTGTTTTCTATTCTCTCTCTCTCTTCCGCCCTCCTCCCCCAATAATTGCTTTTGTTGGGGACAAAGTGAAGTGCCGGTGGGGAGCAATAGAAAGAAATAACCAGATGAACTGAGTCCAGTGTCCATTTAAAAGTGTAGGAAAGGAAACCTCTTGGACAGTGAAAGCTCTTAGGCAGTGAAAGGCTCTTTGCTTGGTATATTTAAAATGGGAATAAACAAAGTACTAGAAGGACATACCATGCAAGAATGCCACTTTGGCAGGAAGATGGGTTAGGTGCCTCAGTAGAGTTTTTCCATACTGAAGTTCTCTATTTTGGTAGCACAGGCATTAGTTCACCAAATAGTGTAGTGGGAATATTGTTTGCTTATGCAAACTGGTTAGATTTGAACAATTGAAAACACAGCCAATAAAGAGCTGCAAGGCAATTGCTTGTACAAACTAAATAATCTCAGCTTCATAATAAGCCCCTTGCTGGGTGACAGGCTTCATTCTCTTCCATGTAGGTCTCCTGTCACCTATTAAAAGTTCTTTGTCGTTCGTTCTCTATCATCTCTATATTTTTGTTCATGAAATACGACTTTACCCTTCTCTGCAAAACTCATTTTTTTCCTACTTGATCCTAGTTGAAATGACACAATGCCTGCTCATGTATTTCTCCCACAAAAGGATCCAAAACCACTGAGTATCATGGAAAACAAATTTTTACAACCTTTTCAAATATTTGGACTTGTAACATCCTTATGTTGGACCTCATTTTCACCTCCTGCCTGATTATCCATCATCACCTCGACAGGAAGAATGTGTTTTCTTCTGTGATCTTCTCTCTTAAAATGAGCATGAAAAGTAAAGGCCACCTGTTGCCATTTAGAAGTATTCAGTTTTTCTCTAAATCCATTTGACATTTCAAGGCTTCACATTTGCTACTTTGCAATAACATTTTTTACAGACTATATGGTTTCTATGATGGTGCCATGTGGGTCAAAATCTAGCCAGGGCTGAATGGTGTTAAAATTCCCAAGCTTAAGGTTGTTTTAGGTTTTCATCTCCTGGAGGGGAAAGGGTGTGTGGTCATACTGTGCCCTTACATAAAATTATACGAAGCACATTCCTTCTCTTGTGCCAGGTTTGCTCAGTTGGAAGTGACTGCCTGGACGATGGCATTGAGATTGGCTATTTGTGGACAGCCAAGTAAAAGAATCCATGCCAATTTGGGATGTGTGTCATGGGCAAGGAATTGGCAGTGTCCTGTACTGGCCATTCCTTCTTGAAAGGCTTCTTCCAGAATGCCATTCCTATCCCAAACACACCTACATTCCCAGCTGAGAAAGTAAGGTAGCCGTGGCATGTGGCACCCACTTCTGCTTAGTTCATTAGTCCTCTTTCCCCTCCCTGCTCTCTTAGCCGGATGGATATTCAGTCCCTGTGCATTTTCCAAACAAAGAGGAGCAATTACTGGCCTGGATTAAAAACTCAGGCAGTGTGATGTGTGCTCATCAAGATAAATATCTGCAACCCTTCTCTCTGGGGCCCCCCTGGGGCCCTTAGTAACCAAAGAGATTCAGGTTGCAGCAGTATTTGCTCTTGGTGCATTTTCAGAGGCCAGGATAATTCCACAGCCTGCAAATGAGGATAAGAGGCAGGTTGCAGGCTGGGCAGCAGTTGTGGGCAGATAAGAGCATGTTATTCCATTCCAGAGGTTAATGGGAATTGTCAGTGTGGTGGTGATTTTTCCAATCTTTTGTTCTCATTTTGACAGAGGATGTGGTCAGAGCCAAACTTAGGATCCTATTTCTAAGAACACCTGTTGCTTCATGAATCAAATGTAAGAGATACTTCTTGGGAACGCCTTCTATTCTAATAGCACCATGTCTGTCTGTTGTATTCTGTCCACATTCCTGGCATAAGCTTTCCTCTGGCTGTGCTGTTGGTCACCAAATGGCTAATCTTCTCTTTGCTGCACATTGTTTTCTTGCAAAACTTTAAAAATCTTTCTTTCTTTCTTTTATGTGTCTGAACGGGGTATATAAGTGACAGAAATATATTTTAAGTCAACACAGATATTTCTGCCAGCTTTAGCAGAGAGCTCTGGGTAATAATAACCCATGATGGAGTCAAAGTTAAAGTATATTTTTATGTTTGTATTTAGGATGCAGTCAATCAGACACACTTAAATATACCCACTCAGCACCCAGGGCTCCTCTCTCTGCTTGGCTGGTGTCTGTATGTGAGTCCAAACCTGGGGAAATCCAGCCCCTGCAATTGTAAATGATTTGTATCCAGTAACTGAATGACTCACATTCATTTTCAATAGATTTTTTTCCCCTCCAGTTTATCTGAAGAGCTGCAAATGGATTCTATTATTTTAAAAATGAAAATATTTAGTGGACCAATCCATAAGGTGACAGGTACCATTTAGCCTAAAGAAAGCAATTTACAATAATCAGGTTATTTCACCTGGAAAAAAGAAGAGGAATCTTGAGAAAATAAAAGGGCATTTTGGCTTTGTTTTGACAGTATTAGCATTGTGTTATTTGTTATCTACTATGCTAACACCATAAACCATTTATTGAGTGCTTGCCATGTGCCAAGCATTGAGCTAATTTTGCATACATGATCAAATTGAACCCTCATCAAAATTTCTGAGGTAGGCATAGATTTCTATTTGATGGATGAGGATATTGACTTAGAGTGATAAAGCTACTTGCTGGAGGTCACTCAACTAAGAGGTCAAACTAGGATTTGAACTTAGGTCTTTCTGCTTCCAGTGTTCATGTTCTTTCCTGCCTTCCGACAAAGCAACACACTTGGCCTTCAGACAAACAGTGCTGAGGAATCTTTTTCCAGTGTCTTAAGCTCTCAGGCCTTCTCATTTTCCAGCACTTGCCCGAGATCTTGGATATGTGTCCCTAACAATAGTGAGCCCATGCTGAGAGGGGTATACCTAGGGCACAGGGTGCGTATGTCCCGACTTCTAACCCAAAACTCTTTCTCGGTTTGATCACCCCCCCTAACAGGAAGTAAGGCATTGGCAAACCATTTTCATAAGCCCTTCCTTCACCTACCCCTCCCTGCCACTCTTCATCCCATTCTCTTTTGCTGTATGTTCATCTTCAGAGACCATATTCCTCCTTGACAATTTATTGCACATTGATTTGCTCTGTTTGTCATATTTCCCCAAATAGAACAGACTTCTGCCTGGAGAAGAGAGACTGTGTTTCATTCAGTATTGTATCCTCCATATCTAGAAGAGTGTCCAGCCCTAGAAGACTCTTGCTAAATATCTGCGGGATAAATGAATGAAGACGCTGACCTTTACAAAGCTTACTTAGACTCTCCTTCACATAGCACATATGAACAGCTATGGATACTTCATGTGTCCCAGAAGCTGTGTGTTTTTTTTTTTTATTTTTATAAAAAGGACTTAATACATCATTAATATAGCAATGTTTCATATTGAGGACATATCTGTCTATAAGCCCTGTCCTTCTGAAAGTTCATACCAATGTGTAATTAAATACACTGAAGAAATAGTACTCTGATTTATCATGCAACATCTCAGCACTTGAAAACATTTCTTTCTCCCCGACCCTCTCAATATGCAAAAAGAAAAAATAATTTTTAAAAAACCTGTTCTGTTGCATTGCTTCAGCTTTTTGTAAAACCTTTCAAACGTTCATTAAATTTAAGCAGAATGTGTATATTTTACCTCACATAATAGGCCAAGATTTCCCAAGTTTGAAAGGCATAGAGGAAACTTAATGCTTCAGTGAGATTTCATTGTCTTTAGAAGAGAGGGGAAAAAAAAGAGTTCTAGGGCTTTCTGAGGTCTTCTGACCCTGGCTACTCCGCTAGTGGCAGAGTGCTTAAGGATTCGGATTCGGGTTTTATCACATGCCTTTCCAGGGAGCAGTATTTACAAAGGTGTGAATGTTGAAGGGTTAAGAAAGTTCATGAGGTCTTGGTGCTGGAGGGAAACGTGGGAAGAAAGTGTTTTTATGCTCATAATGTTAATCTAGGGAATGGTTTTCCTCGCACTTGCGTAAGGGGAAAAAGCTTTCTCCTTGTTTCACAAAGCAAATGCATAACAC